>NC_140016.1:16655095-16673904 GCF_964263955.1 Coregonus lavaretus
CGGTCCGGCCCGTTCCAGATCCCGGTGTAGGGCCAGTGGTGTGTGTCCCCAGTACGGTCCGGTCTGTTCCTGCTCCCCGCACCAAGTGTACGGTGCGCATCGCCAGCCCGGCCCGGCCTGTTCATGCCACTCGCACCAAGCCTACGGTGTGCGTCGCCAGCCCGGCCCGGCCTGTTCCTGCCACTCGCACCAAGCCTACGGTGCGCGTCGCCAGCCCGGCCCGGCCTGTTCCTGCCCCTCGCACCAAGCCTACGGTGTGCGTCGCCAGCCCGGCCCGGCCTGTTCCTGCCACTCGCACCAAGCCTACGGTGTGCGTCGCCAGCCCGGCCCGGCCTGTTCCTTCCCCTCGCACCAAGCCTACGGTGCGCGTCGCCAGCCCGGCCCGGCCTGTTCCTGCCACTCCCACCAAGCCTACGGTGTGCGTCGCCAGCCCGGCCCGGCCTGTTCCTGCTCCTCGCACCAAGCCTATGGTGTGCGTCGCCAGCCCGGCCCGGCCTGTTCCTGCCCCTCGCACCAAGCCTACGGTGTGCGTCGCCAGCCCAGCCCGGCCTGTTCCTGCCCCTCGCACCAAGCCTACGGTGCGCGTCGCCAGCCCAGCCCGGCCTGTTCCTGCCACTCGCACCAAGCCTACGGTGCGCGTCGCCAGCCCGGCCCGGCCTGTTCCTGCTCCTCGCACCAAGCCTACGGTGCGCGTCGCCAGCCCGGCCCGGCCTGTTCCTGCCACTCGCACCAAGCCAGGGGTGCGAGTCGTCAGCCCGGTACGGCCCGCTCCTGCTCCATGCACCAAGCCAGGGGTGCGCATCGTCAGCCCGGTCCGGTCCATTCCTGCTCCACGCACCAAGCCAGGGGTGCGCATCGTCAGCCCGGTCCGGTCCGTTCCTGCTCCACGCACCAAGCCAGGGGTGCGCATCGTCAGCCCGGTCCGGTCCGTTCCTGCTCCACGCACCAAGCCAGGGGTGCGCGTCGTCAGTCCGGCACAACCCGTGCCTGGGTCACCGGTGCCTGATCAGGTACCGGTCAGCTGCTCCACAACGGAGCTTAAGCAATCCGCTCCTTCGATGTCCAGTCCAGCTCCAGCCTGCGGGACCAGACCGGACCAGAGGCGCTACGGGGGGATTATTGAAGGGTGGTGGTCAAGCCCGGAGCCGGAACCGCCTCCGAGGAGGAATGCCCACCCAGCCCTCCCCTGTTTGGGTTTTGTCTACACCACTCCTCCTCTACACCACACCTCACCTCCTCTACACCACTCCTCCTCTACACCACATCTCCTCTACACCACTCCTCCTCTACACCACTCCTCCTCTACACCACACCTCCTCTAAACCACTCCTCCTCTACACCACTCCTCCTCTACACCACACCTCCTCTACACCACTCCTCTTCTACACCACTCCTCCTCTACACCACACCTCACCTCCTCTACACCTCACCTCCTCTACACCACTCCTCCTCTACACCACTCCTCCTCTACACCACACCTCACCTCCTCTACACCACTCCTCCTCTACACCACACCTCACCTCCTCTACACCACACCTCCTCTACACCACTCCTCCTCTACACCACTCCTCCTCTACACCACTCCTCCTCTACACCACACCTCCTCTATACCCCACCTCCTCTACACCACACCTCCTCTACACCACTCCTCCTCTACACCACACCTCCTCTATACCACACCTCCTCTACACCACACCTTCTCTACACCACACCTCCTCTACACCACACCTCACCTCCTCTACACCACTCCTCCTCTACACCACATCTCCTCTACACCACTCCTCCTCTACACCACACCTCCTCTACACCACACCTCCTCTACACCACACCTCCTCTACACCACTCCTCCTCTACACCACTCCTCCTCTACACCACACCTCCTCTAAACCACTCCTCCTCTACACCACTCCTCCTCTACACCACACCTCCTCTACACCACTCCTCTTCTACACCACTCCTCCTCTACACCACACCTCACCTCCTCTACACCTCACCTCCTCTACACCACTCCTCCTCTACACCACTCCTCCTCTACACCACACCTCACCTCCTCTACACCACTCCTCCTCTACACCACACCTCACCTCCTCTACACCACACCTCCTCTACACCACACCTCCTCTACACCACTCCTCGTCTACACCACTCCTCCTCTACACCACTCCTCCTCTACACCACTCCTCCTCTACACCACTCCTCCTCTACACCACACCTCCTCTATACCACACCTCCTCTACACCACACCTCCTCTACACCACTCCTCCTCTACACCACACCTCCTCTATACCACACCTCCTCTACACCACACCTTCTCTACACCACACCTCCTCTACACCACACCTCCTCTACACCACACCTCCTCTATACCACACCTCCTCTACACCACACCTTCTCTACACCACACCTCCTCTACACCACTCCTCAGTCTCTTACTGCAGGGCCCTGGATGGTGGTGCATGCTGTGTGTATCTCCACAGTCACGCTCAGTCCATCCTCACCTGGATGATGGACACACCACACATTACTGTGTGTGTGTGTGTGTGTGTGTTTTGTGTGTGTATGTGTGCCAGTATGTGTCTGTGTTAGCATAGTCAGGTCTGGGTATCTTTCTTTAACTTTTACTACTGTAGTACTGCTAGAGAAATGCAGGCTGGCGTGCCAAGCATTGAAAACAACCTGGGAGAAACAGAAATACTGTAACTGGTAATCCAGAGGCTAGAGGTCAAGACTGTAGGAATTCAGTCTGTAGTCAATCATCTCATTCCCCTCTATCAGGATATAACTTGAAAGAAAATATATGTATTTATAGCCTACGCCTTCATCCAAGCCTATAGGCTTCCATCAGTGTAGGGACCATAGAACTCTAATCTAGATTATATTTCTATGGTAGGGACAGGGCCAATGTCAGGACTCACCGTCAGGTTATTATCATTATGTTTGACTTTGGCAGGAGAACCTCTCATTAACATACAGGTAACTGCCAAAATAAAGGAAACACTTGAGTAAATGAGGGATACAAAGTATATTGAAAGCAGGTGCTTCTAAACAGGTGTGTTTCCTGAGTTATTTAAGCAATTAACATCCCATCATGCTTAGGGTCATGTATAAAAATGCTGGGAAGGCCATTATTTTGACTACCATGGCTATGCCCCCATAGGATGACAATGCCCCCATCCACAGGGCACGAGTGGTGACTGAATGGTTTGATGAGCATGAAAACTATGTAAACCATATGCCATGACCGTCTCAGTCACCAGATATCAACACAATTACATTGGCTGAGTGATTTGTTGGCATCGTGTCAATCGAGGTAGGTGGAGGTGTTTTAGCTTTCACAGGAAAATAAAGTGAGGGAAAAAGTATTTGATCCCCTGCTGATTTTGTACGTTTGCCCACTGACAAAGAAATGATCAGTCTATAATTTTAATGGTAGGTTTATTTGAACAGTGAGAGACAGAATAACAACAAACAAATCCAGAAAAACGCATGTCAAAAATGTTAAAAATGGATTTGCATTTTAATGAGGGAAATAAGTATTTGACCCCCTCTCAATCAGAAAGATTTCTGGCTCCCAGGTGTCTTTTATACAGGTAACGAGCTGAGATTAGGAGCACATTCTGCTCCTAATCTCAGCGTGTTACCTATATAAAAGACACCTGTCCACAGAAGCAATCAATCAATCAGATTCCAAACTCTCCACCATGGCCAAGACCAAAGAGCTCTCCAAGGATTCAGGGACAAGATTGTAGACCTACACAAGGCTGGAATGGGCTACAAGACCATCGCCAAGCAGCTTGGTGAGAAGGTGAAAACAGTTGGTGCGATTATTCGCAAATGGAAGAAACACAAAAGAACTATCAATCTCTCGACCTGGGGCTTCATGCAAGATCTCACATCATGGAGAACTACACAGGAGGATCTTGTCAATGATCTCAAGGCAGCTGGGACCATAGTCACCAAGAAAACCTCTGTGATTGCCAACAAGGGTTTTTCCCTAAGTACTAAATCATGTTTTGCAGAGGGGTCAAATACTTATTTCTCTCATTAAAATGCAAATCAATTGATAACATTTTTGTTGTTTTTCTGTCTCTCACTGTTCAAATAAACCTACCATTAAAATTATAGACTGATCATGTCTTTGTCAGTGGGCAAACATACAAAATCAGCAGGGGATCAAATACTTTTTTCCCTCACTGTATCTGATGATATTGAAGTTAGTGGACAAGAGTTCATGTAACGAGAGGTATCCAACAGACTAGCACAATCACAGAAAAACGGAACAAACACACACACACACACACAGGAGGAGCTGGAGTGGTGAGGTGTTGAAGCGTGACATGCCACCCAGCACTAACTCCTCAGTGGGAGTGTAACTCTTCCCTTCGCTCTCCTGTCCTCACCTGTTCCAACGGACGCCACATGGTCAGTCAGCCAATAAGATCCATCCCTCACACCTGTTAGAGGTCATGACCTCTGTAACTCTCTTGGACCAGAGGAATCCATTCCATCACACCTCCTTCTGTCTGTCTCCTCATTCCTCCACCAGTCTACTCACAGAGGTGACAATCCCCCTCTTCATTACTCTGTATCTCCGGACCTGATCAGCAGCAGACCAGGCTTACATGCCAAGGCCTTTCCGCTTGGACACACGCACGCACACAATGTATAATGCCACACATACACACACACACACACACACACCCTCCTGTCTGGAACAGGCCAACACTTGTGCCATCCGTCTTACTATAGACACCTGAGAAGGAACTGGGATCTGAGACAGGGGAAAATGAAAGACTAAATATAAACCCTACCATGATCCCCAACAGCAAGTGGCTTCATTAAAAACAGAGGAATTCACAGTGCTACTTAGCGTGCTAATAGGCTAACGTGTGTGTCTCTGGTGACACAGTGGGCTATATGGAGGAGAGAGGCAGGGACTGTGTACTGGGCTATATGGAGGAGAGAAGTACAGTAGGGACTGTGTACACCCCAGTATCCCCAGTACCCCCACCCCAGTATCCCCAGTACCCCCACCCAAGTATCCCCAGTACCCCCACCCCAGTATCCCCAGTACCCCCACCCCTGTATCCCCAGTACCCCCACCCCAGTATCCCCAGTACCCCCACCCCAGTATCCCCAGTACCCCCACCCCAGTATCCCCAGTACCTCCACCCCAGTATCCCCAGTACCCCCACCCCAGTATCCCCAGTACCCCCACCCCTGTATCCCCAGTACCCCCACCCCTGTATCCCCAGTACCCCCAGTATCCCCAGTATCCCCAGTACCCCCACCCCAGTAACCCCAGTACCCCCACCCCAGTAACCCCAGTACCCCCAGTACCCCCAGTACCCCCACCCCAATATCCCCAGTATCCCCAGTATCCCCAGTACCCCCACCCCAGTAACCCCAGTACCCCCACCCCAGTACCCCCAGTACCCCCACCCCAATATCCCCAGTGCCCCCAGTACCCCCAGTACCCCCACCCCAGTACCCCCAGTACCCAGCCCTGATCATCAGAGAGAGGGGGGGGGGGTCCGTATAAAGAGGAGGCATACTTCCCTCCCAATATTAATTTTACTAAATGCACAAACATTGGGAGGGAATGAGGGAGGATGTCCAGACCCCGATCTGGTACTGATTTCATTTGTCCATTTTCACCTTTATTCTCTGGTTTTATTCTGTCTCATCTCCTGCATGATGTAGTACGAAGGCCTCGTCCTCTTTCTATATGATCTGGATTATTGTCAATGTATGAGGGGGGTGTTGGGTTCAATCCCAGTCTCTGCTGTGTGTGTGTGTGTGTAGGCCCCCAACGTTGTGTTTTCTCTGTCCAATACTGACACTGCAGGCATCGGGAGGACGTTGTCTCAGTTTGAGCCTTGCTCTGCTGGCACTGTGTGTGCATGCGTCTGTGTGTGTGCACCTGCGAGCGTGTGTAAGCGCATTCATGCATGCGTCTGTGCCTGTGTTTTTATCCCTGACTCCTCACTGTGCCATGTCAGTTTACCCTGTTCTAACCATGTTAGTTTACCATGCTCTAACCATGTTAGTTTACCCTGCTCTAACCATGTTAGTTTACCCTTCTCTAACCATGTTAGTTTACCCTGCTCTAACCATGTTAGTTTACCATGCTCTAACCATGTTAGTTTACCCTGCTCTAACCATGTTAGTTTGCCCTGCTCTAACCATGTTAGTTTACCTTACTCTAACCATGTCAGTTTAGCTTACTCTAACCATGTTAGTTCAGCTTACTCTAACCATGTTAGTTGAACCTGCTCTAATCATGTTAGTTGACCCTGCTCTAACCATGTTAGTTTACCCTGCTCTAACCATGTTAGTTGACCCTGCTCTAACATGTTAGTTTACCCTGCTATAACCATGTTAGTTTAGCTTACTCTAACCATGTTAGTTGAACCTGCTCTAACCATGTTAGTTTACCTTACTCTAACCATGTTAGTTGACCCTGCTCTACCCATGTTTGTTTACCCTGTTCTAACCATGTCAGTTTAGCTCACTCTAACCATGTTAGTTTACCTTACTCTAACCATGTTATTTTACCCTGCTCTAACCATGTTAGTTCAGCTTACTCTAACCATGTTAGTTGAACCTGCTCTAACCATGTTAGTTGACCCTGCTCTAACCATGTTAGTTTACCCTGCTCTAACCATGTTAGTTGACCCTGCTCTAACCATGTTAGTTTACCTTATTCTAACCATGTCAGTTTACCCTGCTCTAACCATGTTTGTTTACCCAGCTCTAACCATGTTTGTTTACCCTGCTCTAACCATGTTAGTTTACCCTGTTCTAGCCATGTTAGTTTAGCTTACTCTAACCATGTTAGTTTACCCTGCTCTAACCATGTTAGTTGATCCTGCTCTAACCATGTTAGTTTACCCTGCCCTAACCATGTTAGTTTACCCTGCTCTAACCATGTTAGTTGACCTTACTCTAACCATGTTAGTTGACCCTGCTCTAACCATGTTAGTTTACACTGCTCTAACCATGTTAGTTGACCTTTCTCTAACCATGTTAGTTTATCCTGCTCTAACCATGTTAGTTTACCTTAATCTAACCATGTTAGTTTACCCTGCTCTAACCGTGTTAGTTTATCCTGCTCTAACCATGTACGTTTATCTTACTCTAACCATGTTAGTTGACCCTGCTCTAACCATGTTAGTTTACCCTGCTCTAACCATGTTAGTTGACCTTGTGGTCCTCTATAGCTCAGCTGGTAGAGCACGGCGCTTGTAACGCCAAGGTAGTGGGTTCGATCCCCGGAACCACCCATACACAAAAATGTATGCACGCATGACTGTAAGTCGCTTTGGATAAAAGCGTCTGCTAAATGGCATATTATTATTATTATTATTACCTTACTCTAACCATGTTAGTTGACCCTGCTCTAACCATGTTAGTTTACACTGCTCTAACCATGTTAGTTGACCTTTCTCTAACCATGTTAGTTTATCCTGCTCTAACCATGTTAGTTTACCTTAATCTAACCATGTTAGTTTACCCTGCTCTAACCGTGTTAGTTTATCCTGCTCTAACCGTGTTAGTTTATCCTGCTCTAACCATGTACGTTTATCTTACTCTAACCATGTTAGTTGACCCTGCTCTAACCATGTTAATTTACCCTGCTCTAACCATGTTAGTTTACCCTGCACTAACCATGTTAGTTTACTCTGCTGCTGCTGCCTGTCCGTCTGTCCTGGTGTTCTGGATGAAACCTCAGTGAGACTAGCAGATTATAGTAAAAGCAGCTCCAACTGCAACAGGAGCCCAGCAGAGTCTGGCTACGCTCTCTGGATACATTCCCATCCTCTCAGAGACCCGTGGAGAGATGTGATTCAAGGTGGGCCTGGACTTTGGCTGAGGTAGGTTTAGTTTGAGTTAGGGCTTCGGCTTGAGTTCAGGCTTGGGCTAAGGTAGAAGTTTAGGCTTGGTTTGAGTTAGGGCTTGAGTTTGGGTTTAGGATTAGGATTAGGCTTGGGCTTGGGCTGAAGTAGGAGTTTAGGTTTAGTTTGAGTTAGGGTTTGGGCTTGGGTTAAGACGGGCTGAGGTAGAAGTTTAGGCTTGGTTTGAGTTAGGGCTTGAGTTTGGGTTTAGGCTTGGGCTGAGGTAGGAATATATCTGGAGGTGTGAGTTTAGGTTTGTGTTAATTCCATCTGTAACTGATTTGTTAGAGAGCTGAGGATTGACAGTTGGCAGTGCTGCAGTCCTCTAGCAGGGAGTACATTACCACGCTATCTGATAGGGGTGGCTGTACCGCTGCCCCCCAGACCAGAGTACCTCCACCCCAATACACCTCCCAACCCCAATCCACACACCATTCAACCCCTGGACCAGAGTATCCCCACCCCCCCATACACATCACAACCCTACCCCAACACCCCCATATCCCCTGGAACAGCAGAGCGCCAGGCTGCTGATGGAGACCACAGTCCCCAGGGGAAGGGTCTGCATTGGGGGTAGAGAGTCTATTGGTGCGGGGTTCTGGTGGAGGGGGCTGGCTGGCTGGCATTTAGGACCGATAAAATGGGTTGGAAGGTTGTGGAAAACAGGGATATGGGGGTCTGTTTTAACTAACCGGTCAAGAGGTGGGGGAGAGAGGGGAGAGAGGGGGGAGAAGGGAGAGAGGGGAGAGGGAAGAGAGGAGAGAGAGGGGAGAGGGAAGAGAGGGGAGAGAGGGGAGAGAGGGGAGAGTGGAGAGATGGGGGAGAGACAGGAGAGACAGGAGAGAGGAGAGATGGGGAGAGGGGAGAGAGAAGAGAGAGGAGGGAGGGGAGAGGGGAGAGAGGGGATAGAGGGGTGTAGGCTGAACAAACATTACTGGTTCCTTAGCTAAACTATCTAACACTTACAGGCCAGATGTCAATCAGTGACTGGTCAATGTCAAAGTCAATTCAATTCATTCTTGTTATTAGAATCAGAACATCCTGGCACTTTAATGTAAAATTCAAACAGCGTGCATTGAAATGTCAGACATGAGGACTGTCCTAAAATATTGTTATGGACAGGGGGGCAAAATAGATATGCATGTGCTCAACAACAACAGCTGTTTTATTGTGGCCTTCATACCATGCCAGTACAGCTAAATATACATGACAATCATTCCAAGACATCACGGGCGGATTGGGTTTCAATCATTCTCCCAGTCAGTCTCATTTCAAAGCTGTTCAAAATGTCCACAATGTTCCAAAGGACCTCCAACACCTTTTAATTTACACAAATTAAGCATAATAAGATAATGGCTAACTAGACGTGCTGAGCAATTAACCAAAATGTTGTTTTCGGTTTTTAAACAACCAATTGACCAATGTCGGTTCAATTATTTGAATTCCATTTCGTTCAGTTGTTTTCTGTGAGCTCAATGCGCACATTGCACAGTTTCCCTAGAGATAAATCAGATCAAGCCAGAACTGTGTGATGTAGTAGAGAATTGTAGTTTCCAACAGGCCAATATTCTACATTGCTTAGCGCAGAAAACTGGTAATTAACTACAATAACTATAATCCATTGCGCTCCTACTTGTCTGATGTGTGTTTCTTTTACGCCTGCTATGTATAAGGGAGAATGTGTGATCGAGAGGGATAGAGAGCAGTTGATTCGTGAGGTATCTGTACCTGAAAATACATGATCTAAGTGATTGATAGTTTATAAAATAATGCCTTATTTACTTTGAAGAACTACTAAAATAGTGATTTTGTCAGACAGCATAGGCAGCAGCTCTATAGAGATGAGATGATGACTTGGAATGAAATAAAGCAATCAAATATATCAAATGTAATATACACAACAACTGAAATATTTTATTAAAGTAAATTAATGTGAATAAATTATGGTTAATAAGTGATAAGCAGTAATGGGCAATCACTACCATCATGGGACTTTTATTAATTGTTTTATTCTGTGTTGTTACAGCATTCAACCCACATAATGAATAGCGCATTTAATAATAAAAACAACAACATCTAAACCGAAATGAAAAAAGTTGATTATTTTTTAATAATCAAACCGAAACCAAACCGACCTCAAAAAGCACTTATCGCTCAGCACTACTAACTAGTTATTCAAACAGACAAAACTAGTCTGAACTGCTGCCAAGTAGAATTTGTTGTGTCTTTCTCAATAAACACACACGGAGGTCATGCAATGAATTGTTAGGTCTACTGTGTTGGCAGAGCCGTCAACATGGAAGAGGAAATGACTGTTAAAGGCGTGTTTTGATGAATATGGTCAAAGAGCACAGAAAGAACATAGAAAAGACATGACATTACACGCCAAGATCAGACCACACTTTACAAGGGTGGGGGGGAGAGGTGGAGGAGGGGATGAGGAAGAGTGCAGGATGAGAGGGGCAAAAAGAAGTCTGACGAGAGGGGAGTCGGAAGACACGAGACGAGACTGGAGAGGGGAGACCGAGGGTAGACAGGTGAGGGGAGAGCGTAGATAGGAGAGGAGAGAGGAGACGAGACAGGAGAAGGGAGACAGGAGAAGGGAGACAGGAGACGAGACAGGAGAGAGTAGACGAGACAGGAGAAGGGAGACAGGAGAAGAGACAGGAGAGAGTAGACAGTAGAAGGGAGACAGGAGACGAGACAGGAGAGAGTAGACAGGAGAAGGGAGACAGGAGACGAGACAGGAGACGAGACAGGAGAGAGTAGACAGGAGAAGGGAGACAGGAGACGAGACAGGAGAAGGGAGACAGGAGAAGGGAGACAGGAGACGAGACAGGAGACGAGACAGGAGAGAGTAGACAGGAGAAGGGAGACAGGAGACGAGACAGGAAAGAGTAGACAGGAGAAGGGAGACAGGAGACGAGACAGGAGATGAGACAGGAGAGAGTAGACAGGAGAAGGGAGACAGGAGACGAGACAGGAGACGAGACAGGAGAGAGTAGACAGGAGAGAGTAGACAGGAGAGGAGACAGGAGAGAGTAGACAGGAGAGGAGAGAGGAGACGAGACAGGAGAGAGTAGACAGGAGAGGGGAGACAGGAGAGTAGACAGGAGAGGGGAGACAGGAGAGGGGAGACAGGAGACAGGAGAAAGTAGACAGGAGAGGGGAGACAGGAGACGAGACAGGAGACGAGACAGGAGAGAGTAGACAGGAGAGAGTAGACAGGAGAAAGAAGACAGGAGAGGAGACAGGAGAGAGTAGACAGGAGAGAGTAGACAGGAGAGGGGAGACAGGAGAGAGTAGACAGGAGAGAGTAGACAGGAGAGGGGAGACAGGAGAGGGGAGGAGACAGGAGAGAGTAGACAGGGAGAGAGTAGACAGGAGAAAGAAGGCAGGAGAGGAGACAGGAGAGAGTAGACAGGAGAAAGTAGACAGGAGAGGGGACAGGAGAGAGTAGACAGGAGAAAGAAGGCAGGAGAGGAGAGACAGGAGAGAGTAGACAGGAGAAAGTAGACAGGAGAGGGGAGACAGGAGACGAGACAGGAGACGAGACAGGAGAGAGTAGACAGGAGAAAGAAGACAGGAGAGGAGACAGGAGAGAGTAGACAGGAGAAAGTAGACAGGAGAGGGGAGACAGGAGAGGGGAGGAGACAGGAGAGAGTAGACTGGGAGAGAGTAGACAGGAGAAAGTAGACAGGAGAGGGGAGACAGGAGACGAGACAGGAGACGAGACAGGAGAGAGTAGACAGGAGAGAGTAGACAGGAGAGGGGAGACAGGAGAGGGGAGGAGACAGGAGAGAGTAGACAGGGAGAGAGTAGACAGGAGAAAGTAGACAGGAGAGGGGAGACAGGAGACGAGACAGGAGACGAGACAGGAGAGAGTAGACAGGAGAGAGCAGACAGGAGAGGGGAGACAGGAGACGAGACAGGAGAGAGTAGACAGGAGAAAGTAGACAGGAGAGGGGAGACAGGAGAGAGTAGACAGGAGAGGGGAGACAGGAGACGAGACAGGAGACGAGACAGGAGAGAGTAGACAGGAGAGTAGACAGGAGAGTAGACAGGAGAGGGGAGACAGGAGAGGGGAGACAGGGAGAAGGTAGAAAGAGAAACAACGGGAGAGAAGACAAGAGGGGGTTGAAGAAGGATAGAGGAAGTGGGGGAAAAGGGGGAAAGAGGGGGAAGCATGTGGAGGGAAAAGGGGGAGTGAGAGAAAGAGGGGTAGAAAGAGAAATGTGTGAGATGAAGAGTAGGGGGTTAAGTTAGGATGGGTGGTTAAGTTAAGATGGCTTCCAGCTGCTTTCACTCCACTCTGATCTTATCTGGCCTGTTTGCTTGGGGTACAGAAACCTCCTTCCCTGTCCCCCTCAATCCCTCCTTCTCTTTATCCATCCACCCCTCCCTCCATTCATGACCCCAATGCACTGCTTCACCCCTGAATTACCACCTGTTCTGTGTATTGAATGGTTTCTACCCATACCATACCACAGACTTATGGTGTCTGACAAGGTTTACATACACTAGATGCTCCACTCCACAGGAAAGAGAAGCATTTGTAGACCAGTGGTTTTCATCCTTTGGTCTGCGGACACTGCAGATGGTCCGCATTTTTTGGTGGTGATTTTTATTAAAATGTTCTAATTATTCCAAAATGAATAATAATAAGCCTTTAATCGGTTACATTCACTGATAACATTGACTGTGATTTGGTGGTCCCCGGAACGGAAAAGGTTGGGAACTGCTGCTGTGGACTTATGCCCCATTTACTACTGTCATCTGTACCTATAGGGCTAGATAGAGAGTGGAAGAGGAGAGAGACAGAGATAATGAGAGAATTAGAGAGAGGATAGGAGGAAGCCTGGATGAGGTTTCTCAGTATCAAACTCCACCTCCTTTGACTGTGATTTGATTGAGTGTACAATGGCAGCTCAGTCTGGTGACATCCTTGACATCCCCCTGGGTCTCATGTCTCTGTGCTCTGATCAGACTGATCAGTGTGTCAGTAGCCTACTGTGTGTAATTGATATGGAATCCTTTCTACTAACTGTTCAAAATAACTACAATAGAATTCCTTGCTGCACATGCACAGATGGTCAAAATGTCAGGGCCCATATTCACTAAGAGTCTCAGAGTAGGAGTGCTGATCTAGGATCAGTTTTGCCTTTTAGATTATAATGAATGGACAGGGGGACCTGATCCTAGATCAGCACTCTTGCTTCATACGATTTATGAATAAGTACCCAGATGTACTGTCTAGCTCTAAGAGAGTCTTAACACATCCCACCACACCTACTGTACAGCTCTGTGCAGAACTCACTGATGATTGGATCAAAGTTTATGTGACCCTGTGTGACCCTGGCACATACTGTTGGTCACATAACTACAGTGCAGACCCAAAAACTGTAGACAGCTACTTAGTAAACCACTGCAGATATAACAGCACACAACATCACTGATGGAGGGAAATATCAAACCAAATGTTATCCAATCAAAATGATAAAAGGCCAAGTTACTGATGAATGTCTAAGAATTAGCCAATAGCTTTGGCTTGGTCTGTGTACTACAGCTGTAACACAGAGACCATGCACATTTAGAACACTATGGAGATGTCTATGCCTCAATGAGTACAGTTACATGCACACAATAATACTCTGATTAATATACACTCAGTGGCCAGTTTAGTACCGGGACGGACCCCCCTTTGCCTCCAGAACAGCCTGGATTCTTCGGGGCATGGATTCTACAAGACAGAAATGTTCCACAGGGATGTTGGTCCATGCTGACGCGATGGCATCATGCAGTTGCTGCAGATTGAACGGCGGTATACCACTGCCACCAGCCTGTACAGTTGACACCAGGCAGGATTGGTCCATGGACTCATGCTGCTTACACCAAATCCTGACTCTGCCATCAGCATGACGTAACAGGAACTGGGATTCGTCGGACCAGGCAATGTTTTTCCACTCCTCAATTGTCCTGTGTTGGTGATCGCGTGCCCACTGGAGCCGCTTCTTCTTGTTTTTAGCTGATAGGAGTGGAACCCGGTGTGGTCGTCTGCTGCAATAGCCCATCCGTGACAAGGATCGACTAGTTGTGCATTCCGAGATGCCATTCTGCACACCACTGTTGTACTGCGCCATTATTTGTCTGTTTGTGGCCCGCCTGTTAGCTTGTCGCACAATAGTTTGATTAAAACTTTTACATGCTTTGCAAGAAGAACGATTTCCCTTATAATCCTGTTCACAAAGACACATTTGAAATCAGGCTACCTGATGGGACTTCGATAAATGCAGAAAATCTGCAATCAAAATAAACATTCTACCACAGCTATTTGATTCTGACATATAAAGATTGTATGTGAAAACCAGGCGTGAAAATAGATGTAATGTCTTCCCTGTACGGGACCTGCTGTGTGTGCATGTGCGTGCACCCAAAACATGTATTTGCATCAGAGTGGACCTGTACGCTCTACCGCCCTAGGCGAGACCAAAAATTGCCGCCCCCCTCCTATCCCCGCTAAACTAGAATAGTGTACAGCTGGGGTCGGCAATAGGTTTGGCCTTGGGCCAATTTATTTCTCAGCTAATAGTTGGCAGAAACATCATAGCAGCCCAATTCATAGGCCTATGCTACAAATTAACCACACTTTAAACACATCTGCTTAGTAGGCTACAGTGGGGAAAAAAAGTATTTAGTCAGCCACCAATTGTGCAAGTTCTCCCACTTAAAAAGATGAGAGAGGCCTGTAATTTTCATCATAGGTACACGTCAACTATGACAGACAAAATGAGGAAAAAAAATCCAGAAAATCACATTGTAGGATTTTTAATGAATTTATTTGCAAATTATGGTGGAAAATAAGTATTTGGTCAATGACAAACGTTTCTCAATACTTTGTTATATACCCTTTGTTGGCAATGACACAGGTCAAACGTTTTCTGTAAGTCTTCACAAGGTTTTCACACACTGTTGCTGGTTTTTTGGCCCATTCCTCCATGCAGATCTCCTCTAGAGCAGTGATGTTTTGGTGCTGTCGCTGGGCAACACAGACTTTCAACTCCCTCCAAAGATTTTCTATGGGGTTGAGATCTGGAGACTGGCTAGGCCACTCCAGGACCTTGAAATGCTCCTTACGAAGCCACTCCTTCGTTGCCCGGGCGGTGTGTTTGGGATCATTGTCATGCTGAAAGACCCAGCCACGTTTCATCTTCAATGCCCTTGCTGATGGAAGGAGGTTTTCACTCAAAATCTCACGATACATGGCCCCATTCATTCTTTCCTTTACACGGATCAGTCGTCCTGGTCCCTTTGCAGAAAAACAGCCCCAAAGCATGATGTTTACACCCCCATGCTTCACAGTAGGTATGGTGTTCTTTGGATGCAACTCAGCATTCTTTGTCCTCCAAACACGACGAGTTGAGTTTTTACCAAAAAGTTCTATTTTGGTTTCATCTGACCATATGACATTCTCCCAATCCTCTTCTGGATCATCCAAATGCACTCTAGCAAACTTCAGACGGGCCTGGACATATACTGGCTTAAGCAGGGGGACACGTCTGGCACTGCAGGATTTGAGTCCCTGGCGGCGTAGTGTGTTACTGATGGTAGGCTTTGTTACTTTGGTCCCAGCTCTCTGCAGGTCATTCACTAGGTCCCCCCGTGTGGTTCTGGGATTTTTGCTCACCGTTCTTGTGATCATTTTGACCCCACGGGGTGAGATCTTGCGTGGAGCCCCAGATCGAGGGAGATTATCAGTGGTCTTGTATGTCTTCCATTTCCTAATAATTGCTCCCACAGTTGATTTCTTCAAACCAAGCTGCTTACCTATTGCAGATTCAGTCTTCCCAGCCTGGTGCAGGTCTACAATTTTGTTTCTGGTGTCCTTTGACAGCTCTTTGGTCTTGGCCATAGTGGAGTTTGGAGTGTGACTGTTTGAGGTTGAGGACAGGTGTCTTTTATACTGATAACAAGTTAAAACAGGTGCCATTAATACAGGTAACTAGTGGAGGACAGAGGAGCCTCTTAAAGAAGAAGTTACAGGTCTGTGAGAGCCAGAAATCTTGCTTGTTTGTAGGTGACCAAATACTTATTTTCCACCATAATTTGCAAATAAATTCATTAAAAATCCTACAATGTGATTTTCTGGAATTTCTTTCCTCATTTTGTCTGTCATAGTTGACGTGTACCTATGATGAAAATTACAGGCCTCTCTCATCTTTTTAAGTGGGAGAACTTGCACAATTGGTGGCTGACTAAATACTTTTTTTCCCCACTGTATATATATCAGTTCAATGTCAATAACATGTTCTAATGTTTTCAATCTAATTACACTGATAAAATCACCAATGTCTCTATTAAATTAGTTTTTCAATATTTCTTTGTGCTTTAATTGGGAAAAACAGCTTGCAATAAAGAGAAAATGTCGCTCTGAAAAAGTCTCAAAAGAAAGGTGAATAATGAAAATAGAAGTTTCAGGTAATAATGGACAGAGAAAGCAGCATTCTTACCATATTTCTCTAACGCCATGCTTCTCTCCAACAGCCCCTTAGAGAGGCACACTGGGCATGGAGAAACTAAATATTTTGCGCAGCTGGTGCTAGCACATACTCAGATCAAATACACTGCTAGAGCTCTGATTAAGCTATTTGATTTGGAATTTTAGGATCCCTGTAAGTATATATTTTTTCATAAACAAATAATTTGATGAAACATTAAATCTGGCCTTACTGCTATTAGCTCATAGAAATGCATTGAATAACATATTCATACATGTAAAAATAAATCAAAAGGAAATATGTTTTGAAGTGTCCTGTATCTGAGAGATTTAAGAAAGCTCATGAAATTATTTGTATTGTTTTTCATATTTAACCCCTTTTCTTTGGCACTACAGTACTTCCATATATACTACCATATATTGTTTTAACTGGTACCGGGCTACCTTCAGACGAGTCTTGTGAGGCTTGTGGACGTCCTAGAGCAAAATGACATGTACGTGTTAGTGAGCATCTCACCATATATGGGTCATATTAGTTTGTAGCCCGTTCGGACACTACAGACATTTTCGTGAGAAGACCAATTTTCGGGATGTCTCCTGGTCTGACAAACACCGCAGATGTTTCGGATGGACATCAAAAATAGATATGAGAGATTGAGGGTAGAGGAAAGACAGGACTAAAAACAAACAAAATATAACTATTGTAAAATAGATTGTGTCCGTAAAATGTATATAGTGTGTATAAGCTGGAAGTAGAAGCCTAAATGTTGTTGTTCATTAGTTTACTCAAATTAGGGGAGGGGTGGTTGGGTTAGCGTAAAATTATCAAGGAAAATATATTTTAAAAAGAGATATATATATATATACAGTGGGGAGAACAAGTATTTGATACACTGCCGATTTTGCAGGTTTTCCTACTTACAAAGCATGTAGATACAAACCCCCCAAAAATCCATTTTAATTCCAGGTTGTAAGGCAACAAAATAGGAAAAATGCCAAGGGGGGTGAATACTTTCGCAAGCCACTGCACATTGATGGAAGCTACAATCTATCTGCAGCTTGTAGCTTGTTTTTGGACACAGGTCCAGGAATGGCTAAAGGATTGCAATATTTACCTGGAACTAACCTTGCAGATAGCATTACTGGGTGATCTGAAAAGTCATAGTCAATCAATCAATAATATAATAATACTTTTAGCAAAAATGTTTATTTTTAATTCACAATCTGTAGAAGCAATGAGAATAGAAAGGTTCAGAACTTTTGTAAAACATCACAGTACGGTTGAAATATATATGGCAAATAGAAATCCTATATGGATGGTGTTAAGAGATAGATGGGAGGTATTGAATAGAGTTGAAGGATGGGACTAATAACAAATAACAACAAATAATAACAAAGATAGCTAATAATGTAAGCATACTGTGTCCATAATAAGTATATAGGTTGTATGTTGGGAGCTTTTGGGAAAGAGCACAGTTAGAAAGATATGGCATATAGAAGCAAACCGGATGGACATCATGAAAATGATCAGAGAGGTTGAGAGTAGAAGAAGTTCAGGAGCAAAAAAATATATATATATATATATATATATATATATATATATATATATATATATATATATAATAGAATTATTGTAAAATTAACTCTGTCCATAAGGTGTAGATAGTAAGTATAGACCGGAAGTAGAGGCCTGGGCATTGTTGTTCACTAATTTACTCCAAGTAGGGAAAGGATGGTGGGGTTGAAAAGTAATAAAGGGGAGTATATATATAAAAATAAATAAAAAATTAAAAATAAAAAACATGGGGGATTGGAAGTGATGCAGACAATTACATTGATAGAAGATACAATCTATCTGCAATATTAAGCTGATCCATCCCCCCCCCCACCCCCCCCCCCCCCAAAAAATGAAAAAAAATAAGGATAAAAAGAATTAATAAAAAAGAAAAAAAAATTATATCTGCAATATTAAAGAAGTAAAAAAATACACACAGCAGATGCGGATGCGGTGGATTGACATGCAGCCCAGATATCTCTAGCTTAAACAGGCAGATTTTTATGAGTAGTTTTTTATTATGCTAACTTGATTGATGCGGGTGCGCAGACATCGACTCTAGTTAATCGGCGTATTCTTACTTAAATTATGACCTTAAGCTGATTAAAATAAGCAGAGTAAGGTGTTTACATGACTAATGCCATACTCAGCCTTCCACCATAATCAGTTTAATATAGAATGATTAGTGTGTATGTAAACATAATCATTGACTGAATATGACTCCATGTCAGCTCCCCTGCAGCGATATGTTCTAGCAATGCTAGATGTATAAGGCTAACCTTACAAGAATGCATACAGCAGGCAGTCCTCACTCAATGCTGACGGAGCACTCAAAAGGACTTTACACTAAATGTCTGATCAT
>NC_140016.1:16674104-16809104 GCF_964263955.1 Coregonus lavaretus
AATCAAACGCAGCCCTAGGCAGGTTGTTAGCCCCAGTGTGTTTCTACACAGGCTGGCCTGCCCTGTCTTCTCCTCCCCTATCCTCCCTGGTTCTCTTGGCTGGCCTACCCATCTCTTAACCAGGCCTGAGTAGAAGGAGGCTGGGTTGGGAGTGTCCCTACTCTCCCTGTCTCTCCAGGGCTGGAGGTTGAGTCTGAGACAGGTCTGCTTTCCCTCTCTCTAATGAAGTGTTAGAGAGACCTTATCTGATTAAATCTGATCTGATCGCACAACAACTGGTCTAACCTCTGACACGTACGTATGCAGGGACGTATGCACAAACACACACACACTTCAGTAGAGTAAGCTCTCCATGAGGTTGGGGGGGTTAGGGGACCTAGCTAGGCCCTTATAACAATGGGTGTGGTTGACATGTACTGTATGTATATTTGGGTGGGTGCTCCTAACCTATGTACCACGGCTGTTAAAAGGGCTTTCATGCAAAATACAGAGATGTCTATATCAGAACCCCCCCCCCCCCCCTTCACTCTGCTACAGACTACACACGGCTTTCATCAGCCAGGTCCCACCAGATCCAGGACGTCGGGAGATGCCTTCAAAACCGGCCACTAGGAGCAACGGTGAGCACTATTACCATCAAGTAGGCTTGGAGCTTGCTAAGGCGTTGTGGATGGGGATGGCGGACGGGTGAAAGCTCCGGCTCCGAAGATTGCGGGTCCAATCCCAGTGCTAGGCACTAGTTTATATGTTTTGGTTTTAACCCTATTCCAAACCTTAACCCTTAAATTAACCAATGGAAATTAATGCTTAAACGTAACCGTCAAAACTCATATTTTATCCCCTCCTGGACAAACGTTGAATACTGAAGTCAGACCATGAGAACAGACTAAGAGATCAGAGGACTCAACAAACCCCATGCTCATTGGCTGACATTCATCTGAAATATACACATCAGCTGACCAATTCACTTAACAGCTCTGGACAAAGACTGTAAAATTGTTAAGAGACGGTAAACATGTGGCTAAGGGCTGTTTGGTTGCATTTAAGACGCTCACATTTCGGCTAAGAATTTACAAACACAATGCTTTAGGGCTAAATAGAGAGAAAAAATTAAGATCTTTAAATAGATTCAGAATATATTCCGAAACCAGAGCAACCATAGTGAAACCAATTTGATTGCACAGTTATTTTGTATAATGAACAATATAATAAAACCAAATATCTGATATAATACGATACCAACCTAATTACATGAAAACCATGAGTAATCACATTACTTTTACAAGACCAGGTTACTATAACTCTCTATACTTATTCTCCAGGTTGTACAATCATTGAGATGAAGTACAAACAACAGAGAGAAACAACAGTAGGACTGTCTCCCAGCCAGGGACCAAGTACGGAGCAGAACCACCCGTGGACCTGAAATGTTTTTAAAAGTGCTCCAGAAATTCCGGCATGTGAACGCTTTCACCTGTTCTGGAACCTTTGCCATTTCCACAGGGTCAGAAGAAACCAGGCTGGCCACAGAGGAGACAAGAGCCATACAACTACAGAAAGCAGCAAGAAAATCGGCATGCATGCACACACACACACGCACACACACGCACACACACACACGCACAACCTTCTATTTCCCTCTTCCTCTTAGCCAGGGGCTTTCTCTGTCATGGTGAATTAGGACCCCGCTCCGTACTTCACAGGTTCAGAGGAAAAGCTCTCATGTCAACGATTAGATAAGTAACAATAACAACTTCAAGGGAACAGTCAGTCATGTTCACACGTTATCAAACTGGGTCCTACAGTAGAGGAAACATGCATGGCAAATACTGAAACTTGAATTTCCCCCAAAACAGGGAAGTGCCAGCATTACTCATCAGTTACGATTAGAGAAACGCATGAACAGCCGACGACTGGTCGTGTGTGTGTGTCTGTGTTCATTAATAATAATAATAACAATAATAATAATAATAATCTGTCTGTGTGTGTGCCTACGTGTATCTCACTGTTTTTCACCATCCAGACTATTACAGGCCGTGAAATGCATACCGCATGCCATACATGGCCAAACTTGTCACATCGATGGAACGTCTATTAATGTGAGCAGGTCCCACTGGCACTGAGCAACAGAGTTCACCCTGGCCTGGCCATCCCAGAGACATCAACCAATCTGAGGGGAATTTATCACACACTCTACCTCTGAGCCACTCTCCCTAACCCTGTCCCAGTCTGGTCCCTCTGAGCCCCTCTCCCTGACCCTGTCCCAGTCTGGTCCCTCTGAGCCCCTCTCCCTGACCCTGTCCCAGTCTCTCTGAGCCCCTCTCCCTAACCCTGTCCCAGTCTGGTCCCTCTGAGCACCTCTCCCTAACCCTGTCCCAGTCTGGTCCCTCTGAGCCCCTCTCCCTGACCTTGTCCCAGTCTGGTCCCTCTGAGCCCCTCTCCCTAACCCTGTCCCAGTCTGGTCCCTCTGAGCCCCTCTCCCTGACCTTGTCCCAGTCTGGTCCCTCTGAGCCCCTCTCCCTGACCCTGTCCCAGTCTGGTCCCTCTGAGCCCCTCTCCCTAACCCTGTCCCAGTCTGGTCCCTCTGAGCCCCTCTCCCTGACCTTGTCCCAGTCTGGTCCCTCTGAGCCCCTCTCCCTAACCCTGTCCCAGTCTGGTCCCTCTGAGCCCCTCTCCCTAACCCTGTCCCAGTCTGGTCCCTCTGAGCCCCTCTCCCTGACCTTGTCCCAGTCTGGTCCCTCTGAGCCCCTCTCCCTAACCCTGTCCCAGTCTGGTCCCTCTGAGCCCCTCTCCCTGACCTTGTCCCAGTCTGGTCCCTCTGAGCCCCTCTCCCTAACCTTGTCCCAGTCTGGTCCCTCTGAGCCCCTCTCCCTAACCCTGTCCCAGTCTGGTCCCGCTGAGCCCCTCTCCCTGACCCTGTCCCAGTCTGGTCCCTCTGAGCCCCTCTCCCTAACCCTGTCCCAGTCTGGTCCCTCTGAGCCCCTCTCCCTAACCCTGTCCCAGTCTGGTCCCTCTGAGCCCCTCTCCCTAAGCCTGTCCCAGTCTGGTCCCTCTGAGCCCCTCTCCCTGACCCTGTCCCAGTCTGGTCCCTCTGAGCCCCTCTCCCTAAGCCTGTCCCAGTCTGGGTCCCTCTGTTGGAAATAATTGTGTTTGACCAAATACAATGCTATTTCTCTGTAAACAAATTAAACAACAGACTTTCAGCATGCGTATAGAGAAGGGCATTCAACATGTACTGCACTGACACAAATGACTGATGATTGTGTGAGCTGTACTATTAGATTTCAGTGCAGCCTTTGATATTATTGTCCATAACCTGTTGTTGAAAAAACATATGTGTTATGGCTTTTCAACCTCTGCCATATCGTGGATTCAGAGCTATCTAATAGAACTCAAAGTGTTTTCTCTATTGTCAAACATGTAGAGTGTGGTGTACCACAGGGAAGCTCTCTAGGCCCTCTACTCTTTTCTATTTTTACCAATGACCTGCCACTGGCATTAAACAAAGCATGTGTGTCCATGTATGCTGATGATTCAACCATATACTTATTCCCCCTCAGGAGACTGAAAATATTTGGCATGGGTCGTCAGATCCTCAAAAAGTTATACAGCTGCACCATCGAGAGCATCCTGACTGGTTGCATCACCGCCTGGTATGGCAACTGCTCGGCCTCCTACCGCAAGGCACTACAGAGGGTAGTGCGTACGGCCCAGTACATCACTGGGGCCAAGCTTCCTGCCATCCAGGACCTCTATACCAGGCGGTGTCAGAGGAAGAACCTAAAAATTGTCAAAGACTCAAGCCACCCTAGTCATAGACTGTTCTCTCTGCTACCGCACGGCAAGCGGTACTGGAGCGGCAAGTCTAGGTCCAAAAGGCTTCTCAACAGCTTCTACCCCCAAGCCATAAGACTCCTGAACAGCTAATCATGGCTACCCGGACTATTCGCACTGATCCCCCCACCACACTACACCCCATCCCCCTCTTTTTTAGAGCTGCTGCTACTCTGTTTACTATTTATGCATAGTCACTTTAACTCTACCCACAAGTACATATGACCTCAATTACCTCGACTAGCCGGTGCCCCCGCACATTTGACTCTGTACCGGTACCCCCCTGTATATAGCCTCCCTACTGCAATTTTATTTTACTGCTGCTCTTTAGCTATTTGCTTTTATTTTTATTTTTTTTATTAACACTTTATTTTACATTTTTCTTTTAAAAAACTGCATTGTTGGTTAAGGACTTGTAAGTAAGCATTTCACTGTAATGTCTACACCTGTTGTACTCGGCACATGTGGCAAATAAATTTTGATTTGATTTGATTTGATATACACATCAGCAACCACAGCTAATGAAGTCACTGAAACCCTTAACAAAGAGTTGCAGTCTGTTTTGGAATGGTTGGCCAGTAATAAACTGGCCCTGAACATCTCTAAAACTAGCATTGTATTTGGTAGAAATCATTCCCTAAGTTCTAGACCTCAGCTGAATCTGGTAATGAATGGTGTGGCTGTTGAACAAATTGAAGAGACCAAATTACTTGTCGTTACCTTAGATTGTAAAGTGTCATGGTCAAAACATATAGATTCAATTGTTGTAAGGATGGGGAGAGGTCAGTCCGGAATGAAGGGATGCTCTGCTTTTTTGACACCACATTCCAAAAAGCAAGTCCTGCAGGCTCTAGTTTTGTCTTATCTTGATTAAATCAAATAAAATCAAATGTTATTGGTCACATACACGTGTTTAGGTGATGTTATTGCAGATGTAGCGAAATGCTTGTGTTTCTAGCTCCGACAGTGCAGTATATCTAACAAGTAATATCTAACAATTTCACAACACATACCCAATACACACATATCTAAGTAAAGCAAAGGAATTAAGAATATATAAATAAATATATGGACGAGCAATGTCAGAGCGGCATAGACCAAGATACAGTGGAATAGTATAGAATACAGTATATACATATGAGATGAGTAATGCAAGATATGTAAACATTATTAAAGTGACTAGTGTTCCATTTATTAAAGTGGCCAGCGATTTCTAATCTATGTATATAGGCAGCAGCCTCTAATGTGCTAGTGAAGGCTATTTAACAGTCTGATAGCCTTGAGATAGAAGCTGTTTTTCAGTCTCTCGGCCCCAGCTTTGATGCACCTGTACTGACCTCACCTTCTGGATGATAGCGGGGTGAACAGGCAGTGGCTCGGGTGGTTGTTGTCATTGATGATCTTTTTGGCCTTCCTGTGATATCGGGTACTGTAGGTGTCCTGGAGGGCTGGTAGTTTGCCCCCTGGTGATGCGTTGGGCAGACCGCACCATCCTCTGGAGAGTCCTGTGATTGTGGGCGGTGCAGTTGCTGTACCAGGCGGTGATACAGCCCGACAGGATGCTCTCAATTGTGCATCTGTAAAAGTTTGTGAGTGTTGTAGGTGCCAAGCCAAATTTCTTCAGCTTCCTGAGCTTGAAGAGGCGCTGTTGCGCCTTCTTCCATACACTGTCTGTGTGGGTGGTCCATTTCAGTTTGACAGTGATGTGTACGCCGAGGAACTTGAAGCTTTCCACTTTCTCCACTGCGGTCCTGTCGATGTGGATAGCGGGGTGCTCCCTCTGCTGTTTCCTGAAGTCCACGATCATCTCCTTTGTTTTGTTGACGTTGAGTGAGAGGTTATTTTCCTGCCACTACACTCACAGAGCCCTCACCTCCTCCCTGTAGGCTGTCTCATCATTTTTGATAATCAAGCCTACTACTGTTGTGTCGTCTGCAAACTTGATGATTGAGTTGGAGGCGTGCTTGGCCACGCAGTCATGGGTGAACAGGGAGTACAGGAGGTGAACAGGGAGTACAGGAGGGGGCTGAGCACGCACCCTTGTGGGGCCCCAGTGTTGAGGATCAGCGAAGTGGAGGTGTTGTTTCCTACCTTCACCTCTGCCACTGTATTATCTTCAAAGCGAGTGAAGAAGGTATTTAGCTTGTCCGGAAGCAAGACGTTGGTGTCCGCGACATGGCTGGCTTTCCTTTTGTAGTCCGTGATTGTCTGTAGACCCTGCCACATACGTTTTGTGTCTGAGCCGTTGAATTGCGACTCCACTTTGTCCCTATACTGACGGTTTGCCTGTTGGGAATAACTACACTGTTTGTATTCTGCCATATTCCCAGTCACCTTGCCATGGTTAAATGCGGTGGTTCGCGCTTTCAGTTTTGCGCAAATGCCACCATCTATCCACGGTTTCTGGTTAGGGTAGGTTTTAATAGTCATAGTGGGTACAACATCTCGTATACACTTCCTTATAAACCCACTCACAGAATCAGCGTATACGTCTATATTATTCTCAGAGGCTACCCGGAACATATCCCAGTCCGCGTGATCAAAACAATATTATAGCGTGGATTCCGATTGGTCAGACCAGTGTTGAATAGTCCTTAGCACGGATACTTCCTGTTTGAATTTCTGCCTATAGGAAGGGAGGAGCAAAATGGAGTTGTGGTCAGATTTGCCGAAAGAAGGGCAGGGAAGTTGTATGCATCCCGGAAGTTGGAGTAGCAGTGGTCGAGTGTTTTAGCAGCACGAGTACTACAGTTGATGTGTTGATAGAAGTTCGATAGCCTTTTCCTGAAATTTGCTTTGTTAAAATCCCCAGCTACAATAAATGCAGCCTCAGGATATATGGTTTCCAGTTTGCATAAAGTCCACTGAAGTTCTTTGAGGGCTGTCATGGTATCGGCTTGAGGGGGGATATACACAGTCGTGACTACAGTGGGGAAAAAAAGTATTTAGTCAGCCACCAATTGTGCAAGTTCTCCCACTTAAAAAGATGATAGAGGCCTGTAATTTTCATCATAGGTACATGTCAACTATGACAGACAAATTGAGAAAGAAAAATCCAGAAAATCACATTGTAGGATTTTTATGAATTTATTTGCAAATTATGGTGGAAAATAAGTATTTGGTCACCTACAAACAAGCAAGATTTCTGGCTCTCACAGACCTGTAACTTCTTCTTTAAGAGGCTCCTCTGTCCTCCACTCGTTACTTGTATTAATGGCACCTGTTTGAACTTGTTATCAGTATAAAAGACACCTGTCCACAACCTCAAACAGTCACACTCCAAACTCCACTATGGCCAAGACCAAAGAGCTGTCAAAGGACACCAGAAACAAAATTGTAGACCTGCACCAGGCTGGGAAGACTGAATCTGCAATAGGTAAGCAGCTTGGTTTGAAGAAATCAACTGTGGGAGCAAATATTAGGAAATGGAAGACATACAAGACCACTGATAATCTCCCTCGATCTGGGGCTCCACGCAAGATCTCACCCCGTGGGGTCAAAATGATCACAAGAACGGTGAGCAAAAATCCCAGAATCACACGGGGGGACCTAGTGAATGACCTGCAGAGAGCTGGGTCCAAAGTAACAAAGCCTACCATCAGTAACACACTACGCCGCCAGGGACTCAAATCCTGCAGTGCCAGACGTGTCCCCCTGCTTAAGCCAGTACATGTCCAGGCCCGTCTGAAGTTTGCTAGAGTGCATTTGGATGATCCAGAAGAGGATTGGGAGAATGTCATATGGTCAGATGAAACCAAAATAGAACTTTTTGGTAAAAACTCAACTCGTCGTGTTTGGAGGACAAAGAATGCTGAGTTGCATCCAAAGAACACCATACCTACTGTGAAGCATGGGGGTGGAAACATCATGCTTTGTGGCTGTTTTTCTGCAAAGGGACCAGGACGACTGATCGGTGTAAAGGAAAGAATGAATGGGGCCATGTATCGTGGGATTTTGAGTGAAAACCTCCTTCCATCAGCAAGGGCATTGAAGATGAAACGTGGCTGGGTCTTTCAGCATGACAATGATCCCAAATACACCGCCCGGGCAACGAAGGAGTGGCTTCGTAAGAAGCATTTCAAGGTCCTGGAGTGGCCTAGTCAGTCTCCAGATCTCAACCCCATAGAAAATCTTTGGAGGGAGTTGAAAGTCTGTGTTGCCCAGCGACAGCCCCAAAACATCACTTCTCTAGAGGAGATCTGCATGGAGAAATGGGCCAAAATACAGTGTGAAGACTTACAGAAAACGTTTGACCTGTGTCATTGCCAACAAAGGGTATATAACGAAGTATTGAGAAATTTTTGTTATTGACCAAATACTTATTTTCCACCATAATTTGCAAATAAATTCATTAAAAATCCTACAATGTGATTTTCTGGAGAAAAAAAATCTCATTTTGTCTGTCATAGTTGACGTGTACCTATGATGAAAATTACAGGCCTCTCTCATCTTTTTAAGTGGGAGAACTTGCACAATTGGTGGCTGACTAAATACTTTTTTCCCCCACTGTATATCCGAAGAAAATTATCTTGGAAGATAATACGGTCGGCATTTGATTGTGAGGTATTCTAGGTCAGGTGAACAAAAGGACTTGAGTTCCTGTATGTTATCACAATTACACCATGAGTCGTTAATCATAAAACATACACCTCCTTCCTTCTGCTTCCCAGAGAGATATTTATTCCTGTCTGCGTGATGAACTGAGAACCCAACTGGATGGACCGACTCGGACAGTATTCCAGAGAGAGCCATGTTTCTGTGAAACAGAGTATGTTACAATCCCTGATGTCTCTCTGGAAAGAAACCCAGAGACTGAACATTAGCGAGTAATATACTCGGAAGTGGTGACTAGAAGACCGCTCCGAGTACCTCTCCTCCGGCATTCTTTTGGGTCGGCCTCTGGAATCAGTTCAATTGCCCTGGGGGGTGCGAACAAAGGATCCGCTTCGGGAAAGTCAAATTCCTGGTCGTAATGCTGGTAGTGCTGGTGAGTTACCGCCGCTCTGATATCCAATAGTTCTTCCCGGCTGTATGTAATAACACAAACCATTTTTTGGGCTAATAACCTAAGAAATAATACATAAAAAAACAAAATACTGAAAAGTTTCCTAAGAGCTAGAAGCAAGGCAGCCCTATCTGTCGGCGCCATTGTCCAGTCGTGTGGTCGAGTGCTGCAAGAAAAGACCCAGTTAAGCTGCAGCTGGCCCAGAACAGAGCGGGCTGATATAAATACTATGCATGCCAGTCTCTCTTAGCTAAGAGTTGAGGAGAGACTGACTGCATCACTTCTTCCTTTTATAAGAAACAATGTGTTGAAAATCCCAAATTGTTTGCATAGTCAACTTACACACAGCTCCGACACACACACTTACCCCACCAGACATGCCACCAGGGGTCTTTTCACAGTCCCCAAATCCAGAACAAATTCAAGAAAGCATACAGTATTATATAGAGCCATTATTGCACGGAACTCCATTCCATCTCATATTGCTGAAATGAACAGCAAACCTGTTTTCAAAAAACAGATAACACCTCACGGAACAATGCCTTTCCCCTATTTTACCTAGATAGTTTGTGTGTATGTATTGGTATTGATACAGTTGAAGTCGGAAGTTTACATACATCTTAGCCAAATACATTTAAACTCTGTTTTTCACAATTCCTGACATTTAATCCTATAAAAATTCCCTGTCTTAGGTCAGTTAGGATCACCACTGTATTTAAGAACGTGAAATGTCAGAATAATAGTAGAGAGAATGATTTATTTCAGCTTTTATTTATTTCATCACATTCCCAGTGGGTCAGAAGTTTACATACACTCAATTAGTATTTGGTAGCATTGCCTTTAAATTGTTTAACTTGGGTCAAATGTTTTGGGTAGCCTTCCACAAGCTTCCCACAATAAATTGGGTGAATTTTGACCCATTCCTCCTGACAGAGATGGTGTAACTGAGTCAGGTTTGTATGCCCACACATTTTCTATAGGATTGAGGTCAGGGCTTTGTGATGGCCACTCCAATACCTTGACTTTGTTGTCCTTAAGCCATTTTGCCACAACTTTGGAAGTATGCTTGGGGTCATTGTCCATTTGGAAGACTCATTTGCGACCAAGCTTTAACTTCCTGACTGATGTCTTGAGATGTTGCTTCAATATATCCACATAATGTTCCTTCCTCATGATGGCATCTATTTTGTGAAGTGCTCCAGTCCCTCCTGCAGCAAAGCACCCCCACAGCATGATGCTGCCACCCCCGTCCTTCACGGTTGGGAAGGTGTTCTTCGGCTTGCAAGCATCCCCATTTTTCCTCCAAACATAACGATGGTCATTATGGCCTAACAGTTCTATTTTTGTTTCATCAGACCAGAGGACATTTCTCCAAAAAGTACGATCTTTGTCCCCATGTGCAGTTGCAAACTGTACTCTGGCTTTTTTATGGCGGTTTTGGAGCAGTGGCTTCTTCCTTGCTGAGCGGCCCTTCAGGTTATGTCGATGTAGGACTCGTTTTACTGTGGATATAGATACTTTTGTACCTGTTTCCTCCAGCATCTTCACAAGGTCCTTTACTGTTGTTCTGGGATTGATTTGCACTTTTCACACCAAAGTACGTTAATCTCTAGGATACAGAACGCGTCTCCTTCCTGAGCGGTATGATGGCTGCGTGGTCCCATGGTGTTTATACTTGCGTACTATTGTTTGTACATATGAACATGGTACCTTCAGGCATTTTGAAATTGCTCCCAAGGATGAACCAGACTTGTGGAGGTCTACAATTTTTTTTCTGAGGTCTTGGCTGATTTCTTTTGATTTTCCCATGATGTCAAGCAAAGAGGCACTGAGTTTGAAGGTAGGCCTTGAAATACATCCACAGGTACACCTCCAATTGACTCAAATTATGTCAATTAGCCTATCAGAAGATTCTAAAGCCATGACATCATTTTCTGGAATTTTCCAAGCTGTTTAAAGACACAGTCAACTTAGTGTATGTAAACTTCTGACCCACTGGAATTGTGATACAGTGAATTATAAGTGAAATAATCTGTCTGTAAACAATTGTTGGAAAAATTACTTGTGTCATGCACAAAGTAGATGTCCTAACCGACTTGCCAAAACTATAGTTTGTTAACAAGACATTTGTGGAGTGGTTGAAAAACGAGTTTTAATTACTCCAACCTAAGTGTATGTAAACTTCCGACTTCAACTGTATGTAGGCTGTGTGCTTTTTTTATTACTTTTTTTATTGATGTAGTTCTGTCCTTGAGCTGTTCTTGTCTATTAATGTTCTGTATTATGTCATGTTTCATGTTTTGTGTGGACCCCAGGAAGAGTAGCTGCTGCTTTTGCAACAGGTAATGGGGATCCTGATAAAATACCAAAAATACCTACAGGCTTAACAACACTAATCCTTTACACTGAATACACACTTCTGGGAAACTTGGGATGCTGTCAACAACTGTCAAAATCAACTGGTGGTAGAGAGGGTAAAGCTCAATGCACTCTTCTGGATTCCTTTTACACATAGCCAACACAGCATTAACCGACACTAGTGTAAAATAGTCCAACGTGTGTGAGCACATGTGTGTGCAAGTGTGTTTGAATACATGTGATGTTCATGTGATGTTTACAGTGGCTTGCAAAAGTATTCACACCCCTTGGCCTTTTTCCTATTTTGTTGCCTTACAACCTGGAATTAAAATGGATTTTTTGGGGGGTTTGTTTCATTTGATTTACACAACATGCCTACCACTTTGAAGATGCAAAATATTTTTTGGGTTGAAACAAATATAAAATAAGACAAAAAAACTGAAAACTTGAGCGTGCATAACTATTCACCCCCACCCCCCAAAGTCAATACTTTGTAGAGCCACCTTTTGCAGCAATTACAGCTGCAAGTCTCTTGGGGTATGTCTCTATAAGCTTGGCACATCTACCTACTGGGATTTTTGCCCATTCTTCAAGGCAAAACTGCTCCAGCTCCTTCAAGTTGGATGGGTTCCGCTGGTGTACAGCAATCTTTAAGTCATACCACAGATTCTCAATTGGATTGAGGTCTGGGCTTTGACTAGGCCATTCCAATACATTTAAATGTTTACCCTTAAACCACTCAAGTGTTGCTTTAGCAGTATGCTTAGGGTCATTGTCTTGCTGGAAGGTGAACCTCTGTCCCAGTCTCAAATCTCTGGAAGACTGAAAGAAGTTTCCCTCAAGAATTTCCCTGTATTTAGCGCCATCCATCATTCCTTTAATTCTGACCAGTTTCCCAGTCCCTGCCGATGACAAACATCCCCACAGCATGATGCTGCCACCACCATGCTTCACTGTGGGGATGGTGTTCTCTGGGTGATGAGAGGTGTTGGGTTTGCGCCAGACATAGCGTTTTCCTTGATGGCCAAAAAGCTCAATTTTAGTCTCATCTGACCAGAGTACCTTCTTCCATATGTTTGGGGAGTCTCCCAAATGCCTTTTGGCAAACACCAAACGCATTTGCTTATTTTTTTCTTTAAGCAATGGCTTTTTTCTGGCCACTCATCCGTAAAGCCCAGCTCTGTGGAGTGTACGGCTTAAAGAGGTCCTATGGACAGATACTCCAATATCCGCTGTGGAGCTTTGCAGCTCCTTCAGGGTTAACTTTGGTCTCTTTGTTGCCTCTCTGATTAATGCCCTCCTTGCCTGGTCCGTGAGTTTTGGTGGGCGGCCCTCTCTTGGCAGGTTTGTTGTGTTGCCATATTCTTTCCATTTTTTAATAATGGATTTAATTGTGCTCCGTGGGATGTTCAAAGTTTCTGATATTTTTTTATAACCCAACCCTGATCTGTACTTCTCCACAACTTTGTCCCTGACCTGTTTGGAGAGCTCCTTGGTCTTCATGGTGCCGCTTGCTTGGTGGTGCCCCTTGCTTAGTGGTGTTGCAGACTCTGGGGCCTTTCAGAACAGGTGTATATATACTGAGATCATGTGACAGATCATGTGACACTTAGATTGCACACAGGTGGACTTTATTTAACTAATTATGTGACTTCTGAAGGTAATTGGTTGCACCAGATCTTATTTAGGGGCTTCATAGCAAAGGTGGTGAATACATATGCACGCACCACTTTTATTGTATTTATTTTTTAGAATTATTTGAAACAAATTATTTTTTTCATTTCACTTCACCAATTTGGACTATTTTTGGATGTCCATTACATGAAATCCAAATAAAAATCCATTTAAATTACAGGTTGTAATGCAACAAAATAGGAAAAACACCAAGGGGGATCAATACTTTTGCAAGGCACTGTATGTGATGGGCATGTGTTGTGTGCATAGAGGCTTTGATAAACATGATCTAACCACAAGCCAATAGGAGAGAAGAAAGAGACGTACCTGGTGGGCAGGAACAGTCTTGGGGGATGTCCCTCGCCGTGCGCAGCTTGGGCATCACTTCACTCAGTCTCTAGAGAGAGAGAGAGAGAGAGAGAGAGAGAGAGAGAGAGAGAGAGAGAGAGAGAGAGAGAGAGAGAGAGAGAGAGAGAGAGAGAGAGAGAGAGAGAGAGAGAGAGAGAGAGAGAGAGAGAGAGAGAGAGAGAGAGAGAGAGAGAGAGAGAGAGAGAGAGAGAGAGAGAGAGAGAGAGAGAGAGAGAGAGAGAGAGAGAGAGAGAGAGAGAGAGAGAGAGAGAGAGAGAGAGAGAGAGAGAGAGAGAGAGAGAGAGAAACAGACAGAGAGAAACAGACAGAGAGAAACAGAGAGAGAGTGAGGCTCTGAAACAATGAAACTTTATGTAGAAACATTCATATATCAGAGTTATAGGGGAAAGTGAAGCCCAGGATTGAGGATTACTGCACATTCCAGTTGATAGTTATAAGAAGACTATATAAAGCCACCGCTAAGCAATGAGACACACTAGTGAATAATGTGGCATGTAATATGGGGACAAATCATTATTGTTATGACTCATAAAAGGACATGAATCTCTTTAGGCAATACATCTATCATTGTGTAGCACCTTGGTAATATGAATATTATAAAGTAAAAATTATAAGGTAATTATGTAATGATAATTTTAACAGTTCAGGTAAGTAATGGATGTAACATTTAAAAAAAATACCAGGTTTTCAATGACCTGTCCTTATTTAGTTATCAAGAGGCGACTTTTTGAGAGATAGCCTATCTAACAGCTTTTTCCAACGAGATATGGCGAAAAAGGCTACTGTCATAGCACACAGACAGGCAGTAGCTATCTGCAAGCTTTACATCAGTTATCTTTCATCAGGCAAAAACTGACAGAAGGAATCGATCACACAGCGGCGCCTTGATCAATACAGTCAGTCGTTTGAGGAATCAACATCTTCTTCACAGTCCCCAAATCCAGAACAAATTCAAGAAAGCGTACAGTATTATATAGAGCCATTATTGCATGGAACTCCGTTCCATCTCATATTGCTCAAATGAACAACAAACCTGGTTTCAAAAAACTGATAAAGCAACATCTCACGGCACAACACTTCTCCCCTATTTGACCTAGATTTTTGTGTGTATGTATTGGTATTGATCTATGGGCTACTTGCCTTTTTTTATTGATGTAGTTCTGTCCTTGAGCTGTTCTTGTCTATTAATGTTCTGTATTATGTCATGTTTCATGTTTTGTGTGGACCCCAGGAAGAGTAGCTGCTGCCTTTGCAACAGCTAATGGGTATCCTAATAAAATACCCAAAATACCAAATACCTACAGGCTTAACAACACTAATTATTTACACTGAATACACACTTCAGGGAAACTTGGGATGCTGTCAACAGCTGTCAAAAATGAACTGGTGGTAGAAAGGGTAAAGCTCAATGCAACGAAAATACTATTCACACACTTCTTATATACAGTAGAGTTAGATTAGCTCTTTATAAAGAGAAGAGGCGATGTAATTTTAAAAAATCTGTTTTGTTTAGCAGATAAACAAAACATCACATCGCCTCTCCTCTTTCTAAAGAGCTTATCTAACTCTACATCAGTCATGTTACTGTCATTGCGCGCAACATTACGCACGGCATTTCCTCTGGCTAAACTTTATGGAGATACAAGCAGGAAGCTCATGAATCAAAATCAATAGGAATACACTTTGATATGTTCCATTTTAAATGTCCCCAAACAACGGTGTGTAGCCTACCTCTTGCAGTAGCGTCTCGATAGAACTCCTCAGCGCCGGTATTACAGTCCCATCCTCGCGCGTGAAGGCGCTCTCCGGTGGGTTGAACGCTGTGTTTTTCTCCATCTCCAGCGCATGCAGTCGGTTCTCCAGTTGGTAAGTCTTTAAGCTCATGAGCAGGCAGACGGCTATGGAGCTCACGGAAAACATGAAACACACCACCGTAGGGAATCCGACCAGACAGCGCATGAGAAGGGACCTGGGCGCACATGGACGTAGCGCTGCCTTGCTCTCCCGGTTATCCACCGTTGAATCCATAACTTTAACTCCCAGTTAGAAAACAAATGGTATTGATGAATTTATCAATATGCGGATTTAGTAACTGAACTCTGTCAAACGTTGTAGTGTACTAGTGCTGCACATTCAACTCACCCTAACCTTTCAAAGCGGTGTCCGAAATTAGCCTTGGAACAACAATGTTGATCGTGTTGCGCGTGGCTTGCATATGGCAGATGGGAGCAATCTGGATGAAGACCAGAGAAGTTGCGTCCTCGATCCCAGGTCGTTTTGTTCCTCTGCTAGAGTGGATAGATGAGATGGGCAATCATGCAACAGTCAAATTTATTATTTCAAAACAGTTGCATGCGCCCGCCCTGTGGACCACGTGGGGGGAGGGAGATGCAGTCTACAGAGGAAGAGATATGCGGTCTGTAGATTAACAACTTCAGCGAAAGATATAATGTGCAGACTATAACCTGGCACCTGTCACTTTTTGGGGGTTAATCTCAGGTAATCAACATTGACTTTGAGATGTGCATTTTATTAGAGGGGGTTTAGGACTTTAATTTCAACCAAATGATATTTAGCCCTATAGCCTTAATTTGTTAATCTGTTTTCTGTTCCCCTTGTTGAAATCAAATCAATGTAATAATATATCTGCATGTGACCCGTCAACTACACATCGGATGTTTACTCACAGGATAAGATTATTACTGTAGTCGACTCGAGGCGAATTATTTAGGCATAGGCTACTCTTCAAGTTCTCCAACGAAGTATCAACGAAGTATCAAGAAGATGCTGTTCGGTGTGCCCTAATGGGAGCCGAGTATGGCTGCTGAGTGTCATATCATGGTAAACTTTCTCGATCTAGAACCTGTATTGACATATCTTTCAAATAATTTAAATTATAATTTCATTCTTGTAGGACAATATTTTGCCTGCAGTTCCTCAACCTGGTTCCCCCATTTGGCTGTTACTTGACCGATTCATCCAATTACGTAATTCTAACAGTTTAAAACAGTTACCTACTTTTATATCAATCAACATTTATAATCTATATAATTTATCTAACATCAATCGAAAATGTAAGACACTCACCAAGTTTTTAGAGAAAATGTGATAGGCCGGCATTGAGGTGTCGAGGATTGTGCCACAAACAGAAATTGGGAATAGAGAAGCTCTCTACTGACACCTACTGCTCATCATAGCTACAACACCCGAGCTCACATCCTTTACATTATAGACGTTCAAGGAAACCAGGGCCACATTTACACTGAACATAAATATAAACGCAACATGTAAGGTGTTGGTCCCATGTTCCATGAGCTGAAATAAAAGATCCCAGAAATGTTCCTTATGCACAAAAAGCTTAATTCTCTCAAATTGTGTGCACACATTTGTTTACACCCCTCTTAGAGAGCATTTCTCCTTTGCCAAGATAATCCATCCACCTGACAGGTGTGGCATATCAAGAAGCTGATTAAACAGCAAGATCATTACACAGGTGCACCTTCTGCTGAGGACAATAAAAGGCCACTCTAAAATCTGCAGTTTTGTCACACAACACAATGCCACAGATGTCTCAAGTTTTGAGGGAGCGTGCAATTGGCATGCTGACTGCAGGAATGTCCACCAGAGCTGTTGCCAGATAATTGAATGTTCATTTCTCTACCATAAGCCGCCTCCAACATTGTTTTTGAGAATTTGGCAGTACGTCCAACCGGCTTCACAACAGGAGACCACGTGTATGGCGTAGTGTGGGCGAGCGGTTTGCTGATGTCAACGTTGTGAACAGAGTGCCCCATGGTGGAGGTGGGGTTATGATATGGGCAGGCATAAACTACTGAGAACGAACACAATTGCATTTTATCAATGGCAATTTGAATGCACAGAGATACCGTGACGAGATCCTGAGGTCCATTGTCGTACCATTCATCCGTTGCCGTCACCTCATGTTTCAGCATGATAATGCACAGCCCCATGTCGCAAGGATTGGTAAACAATTCCTGGAAGCTGAATGTCACAGTTCTTCCATGGACTGCATACTCACCAGACATGTCACCCATTGAGCATGTTTGGGATGCTCTGGATCAACGTGTACGACAGTGTGCTCCAGTTCCCCCTAATATCCAGCAATTTAGCACAGCCATTGAAGAGGAGTGGGACAACACTCCACAAGCCACAGTCAACAGCCTGATTAACTCAATGCGAAGGAGATGTGTCACTCAAAAATAGTGGTCACACCAGACACTGACTGGTTTTCTGATCCACAGCCCTACCTTTTTAAAAAAAGGTATCTGTGACCAATAGATGCATAGAGCGTCTGCTAAATGACGTAAATGTAAATGTAAATGTATCTGTATTTCCAGTAATGTCAAATCCATAGATTAGGGCCAAATTAATTAATTTAAATGTACAGATTTCCTTATATAAGCTGTAACTCAGTAAAATCTTTGAAATTGTAGCATGTTGCGTTGTCTAACGTTGCAGATAGAAATTCCATGAATAGACCCGAGTGCAGTGGTGTAGTGGAGGGTATATGCTATATACCTACTTATTTTTCAGTGGGCATTGCAAATGCTCATTTCTTAATCCCCATTGATGCAATTTGCAGGACATATTTCATTGTCAGATATGGAAATATCCATTATAGAGTTAGAAAGAGGGTAGATTTAAAGATGTAACAACTATCGTGGTTTTCAAATATGACTGAAATAATGAACAGGAGAACGCATAAAAGGAAATCTTAATAAAATAATTGCCTCCACTAACGAAGATATTTCTAATTAACCCAAGATAGTTCATCTGTGTCGTTTACAGTGGGAGCAAATGAAGCATATAGGGCAGAACAAGCAAGGAGACGGGCAAAATCAAGCTCGAGCTAGTGAGTTCCTATTGGTGCGTTGTAGCATATATTTGCATATTTCCGATAGGGAACACCTCCCCGGTGAAGTGCGCCGTGTGAACAAATTCTATTCGACCTTGCACTCCTTATAAACAACGCACTTTTTTTTTTTACTTTGGTAAAGCGTCAAGTCTATCAAACTTAGTGCACTGTGTTCGTAACAGATTCTAGTTTTGGGAACAGAAAAATTATTGAGATCAGATGTTTAATTAATGGGAAAATTAGCAGAATGTCGGCCCAGTTTCAGTTCCATCCTTTCACTACCCGCGACTGGACTTCCCCTCACTACCATATTTGTTAGTGAGACAGCGTTCTAAACGGATGCTTCAGCTTTATAGCCCTGTGACCACTTTTGTCTGTGGTGGGATTTTTTGCTTTAAAAAAAAAAAATATTTGTCACATGTGACGAATACAACAGTAGACCTTACCGTGAAATGCTTACTTACAAGCCATTAACCAATAATGCAGTTTTAAGAAAAATAAGATTTAAGAACAAATATTTACTAAATCAACTAAAGTAAAAAATAAAATGGCAACAATAAAATAACAATAACGAGGCTATGTACATGGGGTACCCGTACCTAGTCAATGTGTGGGGGTACAGGTTAGTCGAGGTAATTCAGGTAATATGTACATTTACAGTGTGGGAAAAAAGTATTTGATCCCCTGCTGATTTTGTACGTTTGACCACTGACAAAGAAATAATCAGTCTATAATTTTAATGGTAGGTTTATTTGAACAGTGAGAGACAGAATAACAACAAAAAAATCCAGAAAAACGCATGTCAAAAATGTTTTTTAATTTTTTAATTTTTTAATATTTTAATATTTAATTTTAATATTTAATTTTAATTTTTTAAATTTTAATTTATAAATTGATTTGCATTTTAATGAGGGAAATAAGTATTTGACCCATTTTTTTACATTTTACATTTTAGTCATTTAGCAGACGCTCTTATCCAGAGCGACTTACAGGAGCAATTAGGGTTAAGTGCCTTGCTCAAGGGCACATCGACAGATTTTTCACCTGGTCGGCTCGGGGATTAGAACCAGCGACCTTTTGGTTACTGGCACAACGCTCTCAATCAGAAAGATTTCTGGCTCCCAGGTGTCTTTTATACAGGTAACGAGCTGAGATTAGGAGCACACTCTTAATGGGAGTGCTCCTAATCTCAGCTTGTTACCTGTATAAAAGACACCTGTCCACAGAAGCAATCAATCAATCAGATTCCAAACTCTCCACCATGGCCAAGACCAAAGAGCTCTCCAAGGATGTCAGGGACAAGATTGTAGACCTACACAAGGCTGGAATGGGCTACAAGACCATCGCCAAGCAGCTTGGTGAGAAGGTGACAACAGTTGGTGCGATTATTCGCAAATGGAAGAAACACAAAATAACTGTCAATCTCCCTCGGCCTGGGGCTCCATGCAAGATCTCACCTTGTGGAGTTGCAATGATCATGAGAACGGTGAGGAATCAGCCCAGAACTACACGGGAGGATCTTGTCAATGATCTCAAGGCAGCTGGGACCATAGTCACCAAGAAAACAATTGGTAACACACTACGCCGTGAAGGACTGAAATCCTGTAGCGCCCGCAAGGTCCCCCTGCTCAAGAAAGCACATATACAGGCCCGTCTGAAGTTTGCCAATGCACATCTGAATGATTCAGAGGAGAACTGGGTGAAAGTGTTGTGGTCAGATGAGACCAAAATTGAGCTCTTTGGCATCAACTCAACTCGCCGTATTTGGAGGAGGAGGAATGCTGCCTATGACCACAAGAACACCATCCCCACCGTCAAACATGGAGGTGGAAATATTATGCTTTGGGGGTGTTTTTCTGCTAAGGGGACAGGACAACTTCAAAGGGACGATGGACGGGGCCATGTACCATCAAATCTTGGGTGAGAACCTCCTTCCCTCAGCCAGGGCATTGAAAATGGGTCGTTGATGGGTATTCCAGCATGACAATGACCCAAAACACACGGCCAAGGCAACAAAGGAGTGGCTCAAGTAGAAGCACATTAAGGTCCTGGAGTGGCCTAGCCAGTCTCCAGACCTTAATCCCATAGAAAATCTGTGGAGGGAGCTGAAGGTTCGAGTTGCCAAACGTCAGCCTCGAAACCTTAATGACTTGGAGAAGATCTGCAAAGAGGAGTGGGACAAAATCCCTCCTGAGATGTGTGCAAACCTGGTGGCCAACTACAAGAAACGTCTGACCTCAGTGATTGCCAACAAGGGTTTTGCCACCAAGTACTAAGTCATGTTTTGCAGAGGGGTCAAATACTTATTTCCCTCATTAAAATGCAAATCAATTTATAACATTTTTGACATGCGTTTTTCTGACTTTTTTTGTTGTTATTCTGTCTCTCACTGTTCAAATAAACCTACCATTAAAATTATAGACTGATCATGTCTTTGTCAGTGGGCAAACGTACAAAATCAGCAGGGGATCAAATACTTAATTCCCTCACTGTAGGTTGGGTTAAAGTGACCATGCATAGATAATAGATAATAAACAGCGAGTAGCAGCAGCGTAAAAAAAGGTTGGGGGGTCAATGCGAATAGTTTGGGTAGCCATTCGATTAGCTGTTCAGCAGTCTTATGGCTTGGGGGTAGAAGCTGTTCAGAAGCCTTTTGGACCTAGACATGGCGCTCCGGTACCACTTGCCGTACGGTAGCAGAGAGAACAGTCTATGACTAGGGTGGCTGGAGTCTTTGGCAATTTTTAGGGCCTTCCTCTGACACTGCCTGGTATAGAGGTCACGGATGGCAGGAAGCTTCGCCCCAGTGATGTACTGGGCCGTACGCACTACTCTCTGTAGCGCCTTGCGGTCGGAGGCCGAGCAGTTGCCATACCAGGCGGTGATGCAACCAGTCAGGATGCTCTCGATGATGCAGCTGTAAAACTTTTTGAGAATCTGAGGACCCATGCCAAATCTTTTCAGTGTCCTGAGGGGGAATAGGCATTGTCGTGCCCTCTTCACGACTGTCTTGGTGTGTTTGGACCATGATAGTTTGTTGGTGATGTGGACACCAAGGAACTTGAAGCTCTCAACCTGCTCCACTACAGCCCAGTCGATGAGAATGGGGGCGTGATCAGCCCTCCTTTTCCTGTAGTCCACGATCATCTCATTTGTCTTGATCACATTGAGGGAGAGGTTGTTGATCAGAATGACCTTCTTGATCCAAACCAGTCAGGTTTCAAGACTGGTCATTCAACTGAGACTGCTCTTCTCTGTGTCACGGAGGCTCTCCGCACTGCTAAAGCTAACTCTCTCTCCTCTGCTCTTGTCCTTCTAGACCTGTCTGCTGCCTTTGATACTGTGAACCATCAGATCCTCCTCTCCACCCTCTCCGAGTTGGGCATCTCCGGCGCGGCTCACTCTTGGATTGCGTCCTACCTGACCGGTCGCTCCTACCAAGTGGCGTGGCGAGAATCTGTCTCCGCACCACATGTGTCCCCTAGGGCTCAGTTCTAGGCCCTCTCCTATTCTCGCTATACATCAAGTCACTTGGCTCTGTCATATCCTCACATGGCCTCTCCTATCATTGCTACGCAGACGACACACAACTAATCTTCTCCTTTCTCCTTCTGATAACCAGGTGGCGAATCGCATCTCTGCATGTCTGGCAGACATACCAGTGTGGATGACGGATCACCACCTCAAGCTGAACATCGGCAAGACGGAGCTGCTCTTCCTCCCGGGGAAGGACTGCCCGTTCCATGATCTCGCCATCACGGTTGACAACTCCGTTGTGTCATCCTCCCAGAGTGCAAAGAGCCTTGGCGTGACCCTGGACAACACCCTGTCGTTCTCCGCTAACATCAAGGTGGTGATCTGATCCTGTAGGTTCATGCTCTACAACATTCGGAGAGTACGACCCTGCCTTACACAGGAAGCGGCACAGGTCCTAATCCAGGCTGTTGGCTGGGCTCCCTGCCTGTGCCATTAAACCCCTACAACTCATCCAGAATGCCGCAGCCCGTCTGGTGTTCAACCTTCCCAAGTTCTCTCACGTCACCCAGCTCCTCCGCACACTCCACTGGCTTCCAGTTGAAGCTCGCATCTGCTACAAGACCATGGTGCTTGCCTACGGAGCTGTGAGGGGAACGGCACCTCCGTACCTTCAGGCTCTCATCAGTCCCTACACCCAAACGAGGGCATTGCGTTCATCCACCTCTGGCCTGCTGGCCCCACTACCTCTGCGGAAGCACAGTTCCCACTCAGCCCAGTCAAAACTGTTCGCTGCTCTGGCACCCCAATGGTGGAACAAGCTCCCTCACGATGCCAGGACAGCGGAGTCACTCACCACCTTCCGGAGACACTTGAAACCCCACCTCTTTAAGGAATACCTGGAATAGTATAAAGTAATCCTTCTACCCCCCCTTACCCCACCCCAAAGAAAGAAAAAAACAACAAAAAAAAAACATTGTAAAGTGGTTATCCCACTGGCTATAAGGTGAATGCACCAATTTGTAAGTCGCTCTGGATAAGAGCGTCTGCTAAATGACGTAAATGTAATGTAAATGTTGTCCTGGCACCACACTTCTAGGTCTCTGACCTCCTCCCTATAGGCTGTGTCATCGTTGTCGGTGATCAGGCCTACCACTGTTGTGTTGTCGGCAAACTTAATGATGGTGTTGGAGTGCTTGGCCACGCAGTCATGGGTGAACAGGAAGTACAGGAGGGGAATAAGCACGCACCCCTGAGGAGCCCCCGTGTTGAGGATCAGCGTGGCAGATGTGTTGTTGCCTACCCTTACCACCTGGAGGTGGCCTGTCAGGAAGTCCAGGATCCAGTTACAGAGGGAGGTGTTTAGCCCCAGGGTCCTTAGCTTAGTGATGAGCTTTGAGGGCACTATGGTGTTGAATGCTGAGCTGTAGTCAATAAACAGCATTCTCACGTAGGGGTTCCTTTTGTCCAGGTGGGAAAAGGCAGTGTTGAGTGCAATAGAGATAGCATCATCTGTGGATCTGTTGGGGCGGTATGCAAATTGGAGTGAGTCTAGGGTTTCTGGGATGATGGTGTTGATGTGAGCCATGACCAGCCTTTCAAAGCACTTCATGGCTACAGACGTGAGTGCTACGGGTCGGTAGTCATTTAGGCAGGTTACCTTACTGTTCTTGGGCACAGGGACTATGGTGGTCTGTTTGAAACATGTAGGTATTACAGACTTGGCCAGGGACAGGTTGAAAATGTCAGTGAAGACACTTGCCAGTTGGTCAGCGCATGCTCGGAGTACGCCTCCTGGTAATCCGTCTGGCCCTGCGGCCTTGTGAATGTTGACCTGTTTAAAGGTCTTACTCACATACAGTTGAAGTCGGAAGTTTACATACACCTTAGCCAATTACATTTAAACTCAGTTTTTCACAATTCCTGACATTTAATCCTAGTAAAAATTCCCTGTCTTAGGTCAGTTAGGATCGCCACATGAAAATGTATGCACTCACTAAACTGTAAGTCGCTCTGGATAAGAGCGTCTTCTAAATGACTAAAATGTAAAAATGTGAAATGTCAGAATAATAGCAGAGAGAATGATTTATTTCAGCTTTTATTTCTTTCATCACATTCCCAGTGGGTCAGAAGTTTACATACACTCAATTAGTATTTGGTAGCATTGCCTTTAAATTGATTAACTTGGGTCAAACGTTTCGGGTAGCCTTCCACAAGCTTCCCACAATAAGTTGGGTGAATTTTGGCCCATTCCTCCTGACAGAGATGGTGTAACTGAGTCAGGTTTGTAGGCCTCCTTGCTCGCATATGCTTTTTCAGTTCTGCCCACACATTTTCTATAGGATTGAGGTCAGGGCTTTGTGATGGCCATTCCAATACCTTGACTTTGTTGTCCTTAAGCCATTTTGCCACAACTTTGGAAGTATGCTTGGGGTCACTGTCCATTTGGAAGACCCATTTGCGACCAAGCTTTAACTTCCTGACTGATGTCTTGAGATGTTGCTTCAATATATCCACATAATTTTCCTTCCTCATGATGCCATCTATTTTGTGAAGTGCACCAGGCCCTCCTGCAGCAAAACACCCACACAGCATGATGCTGCCCCTTGCTTCTCGGTTGGAATGGTATTCTTCGGCTTGCAAGCAACCCCCTTTTTCCTCCAAACATAACGATGGTCATTATGGCCTAACAGTTCTATTTTTGTTTGATCAGACCAGAGGACATTTCTCCAAAAAGTACGATCTTTGTCCCCATGTGCAGTTGCAAACCGTAGTCTGGCTTTTATATGGCGGTTTTGGAGCAGTGGCTTCTTCCTTGCTGAGTGGCCTTTAAGGTTATGTCGATATAGGACTCGTTTTACTGTGGATATAGATACTTTTGTACCTGTTTCCTCCAGCATCTTCACAAGGTCCTTTGCTGTTGTTCTGGGATTGATTTGCACTTTTCGCACCAAATAAAGTTCATCTCCAGGAGACAGAACGCATCTCCTGTCACGGTAGATGTAGGTGGGTGTGGTGGTGGAATCAGGCACAGGACGCAGAACGTTAGTCCAACAGACTTTAGTTGATTCACACGAAAAACAATCACAAACAAACGCCCTGAGGCGAAACTCTGCACGTAGGCGAAAATAACGGGCGCACTAACAGGTGCGACAAAAACACTCCAAACAATGGAGATATAGCTCAACCGAGCAAACAGTAGAAATCCAGCCTACCGGCACGACAGTAAAACAATCACACACAACACTAGACAAACACAACGAGAACTTATAGGACACTAATTACACTAAACGATAACAGGTGTAACAACAATCAGACAAAAGCAAACGAACATAGAAACATGCAACGGTGGCAGCTAGTATTCCGGAGACGACGAACGCCGAAGCCTGCCCGAGCAAGGAAGAGAGGCAGCCTCGGCCGAAACCGTGACAGTACCCCCCCCTTGACGCGCGGCTCCAGACGTGCGCCGACTCCGGCCTCGGGGACGACCAGGAGGACGCGGAGCAGGGTGCGTCGGGTGCCCACGATGGAATTCCGTCAGGAGAGACGGTTCCAAAATGTCTCTCCTCGGCACCCAGCACCGTTCCTCCGGGCCGTACCCCTCCCACTCCACTAGATATTGGAGACCCCCCATCCGACGTCTCGAATCCAAGATGGACCGCACGGAGTACGCCGGTGCCCCCTCGATGTCCAATGGGGGCGGAGGAGTCTCCCTGATCTCACTTTCTTGGAGTGGGCCAGCTACCACCGGCCTGAGAAGAGACACATGGAACGAGGGGTTAATACTTTTATACTCAACAGGTAGTTGTAATTTGTAACACACCTCGTTCAACCTTCTCAGGACTTTAAATGGCCCTACAAACCGCCGACCCAGTTTCCGACAGGGCAGGCGGAGGGGCAGGTTTCTGGTAGAGAGCCAGACTCGATCACCAGGTGCGTACACCGGTCCCTCACTGCGGTGGAGATCGGCGCTCGCCTTATGACGACGGAGGGCCCGCTGCAGGTGGACGTGTGCAGCGTTCCATGTCTCCTCCGAGCGCCGCGCCCACTCATCCACCGCAGGAGCCTCGATCTGGCTCTGCTGCCAAGGTGCCAGAACCGGCTGGTAACCCAACACACATTGGAAAGGGGTTAGGTTAGTGGAGGAATGGCGTAGGGAATTCTGGGCCATTTCGGCCCAGGGAACGTACCTTGCCCACTCCTCCGGCCGGTCCTGGCAGTATGTTCTAAGAAACCTACCCACATCCTGGTTCACGCGTTCCACCTGCCCATTACTCTCCGGGTGGTAACCCGAGGTGAGGCTCACCGAGACCCCCAACCGCTCCATAAACGCTCTCCAGACTCTGGAGGTAAATTGGGGACCTCGATCAGACACAATATCCTCGGGTACCCCGTAGTGCCGGAACACATGGGTGAATAGTGCTTCGGCGGTTTGCAGGGCAGTAGGAAGGCCCGGCATAGGGAGCAAACGACAGGCCTTAGAAAACCGGTCCACAACGACCAGTATAGTGGTATTCCCCTGTGAAGGAGGAAGGTCAGTGAGGAAATCCACCGAGAGGTGAGACCATGGTCGTTGTGGAACGGGCAGGGGTAGTAACTTACCCCTAGGCAGATGTCTAGGCACCTTACACTGGGCGCACACCGAGCAGGAGGAAACATAAACCCTCACATCCCTCGCCAACGTGGGCCACCAGTACTTGGCACTAAGACAGTGCACTGTCCGGCCGATACCAGGGTGTCCAGAGGAGGGTGACGTGTGAGCCCAATAGATCAATCGATCCCGAACCTCGAGCGGAACGTACTTCCGACCCTCCGGGCATTGAGGTGGACTAGGGTCGGTGCGTAACGCCCGCTCGAGTTCAGCATCGACCTCCCACACTACCGGTGCCACCAGACACGACTCCGGCAGTATGGGAGTGGGCTCCACGGACCTCTCCTCCGTGTCATACCGCCGAGACAGTGCGTCTGCCTTACCGTTCTGTGACCCAGGGATGTACGTGATCTTAAATGTGAACCGGGTCAAAAACATATTCCACCTCGCCTGGCGAGGGTTCAGCCTCCTCGCTGCCCGGATGTACTCCAGGTTACGGTGGTCCGTCAAAATGAGGAAAGGGTGTTGAGCCCCCTCAAGCCAGTGCCTCCACACCTTTAGGGCCTGTACCACGGCTAACAGCTCCCTGTCCCCCACGTCATAGTTTCGCTCCGCCGGACTGAGCTTCTTGGAATAAAAGGCACAGGGGCGGAGTTTAGGTGGCGCGCCGGACCGTTGCGACAGCACGGCTCCTATACCGGCCTCTGACGCGTCCACCTCTACCTGAAATGGCAAAGAGGGATCCGGATGCGCCAGCACCGGAGCCGAGGTAAACAGGTCCTTCAGCCTCCCAAACGCCCTGTCCGCCTCGGCTGACCACTGCAGACGCACCGGACCCCCCTTCAAAAGAGACGTTATGGGAGCTGCCACCTGTCCAAAACCCCGGATAAACCTCCGGTAAAAATTCGCAAACCCCAAAAACTGCTGCACCTCCTTCACAGTGGTTGGCGTTTGCCAATTACGCACGGCTGACTGACACCCGGTCTACCTCCATCTTCACCCCTGACGCAGACAACTGATAACCCAAAAAGGAGACCGACTCCTGGAAGAACAGACACTTCTCTGCCTTGACATACAGGTCGTGCTCCAACAGTCTCCGCAACACTCGGCGCACCAGGGCCACATGCTCGACTCGGGTAGGCGAGTACACGAGAATGTCATCGATGTACACGACCACCCCCTGCCCCTGCATGTCCCTGAAGATCTCATCCACGAAGGATTGGAAAACTGAAGGAGCGTTCATCAACCCGTATGGCATGACAAGATACTCGTAATGGCCCGAGGTGGTACTAAAGGCTGTCTTCCATTCATCGCCCCCCCTAATGCGCACCAAGTTGTACGCGCTCCTGAGATCTAATTTAGTGAAGAAACGCGCCCCGTGCAATGACTCCGTCATGGTCGCAATCAGCGGGAGTGGATAACTGTACTTCACCGTGATCTGATTGAGACCACGGTAATCAATGCACAGGCGTAATCCTCCATCCTTTTTCTTCACAAAAAAGAAACTCGAGGACGCAGGGGAAGTGGAGGACCGTATGTATCCTTGTCTCAGAGATTCGTCTATGTACGTCTCCATAGCTCTCTTCTCCTCCTGAGACAGAGGATACACATGGCTCCGTGGGAGCGCAGCTCCTGCCTGGAGGTCTATTGCACAATCTCCCTGCCTATGGGGAGGCAACTGCGTCGCCCTCGACTTACTGAACACAATAGCCAAATCCCCATACTCAGGGGGAACGTGCAATGCGGGCACCTGGTTTGGACTCTCCACCGAGGTAGCCCCTACGGAAACGCCTAAACATCGACCCACACACTGGGCAGACCACTCCATCAGAGCCCTCTCCTGCCACGAAATAGAGGGGTTATGGGTACTCAACCAGGGCAAGCCCAGCACCACCGGATACGCAGGCGAGTCGAACAGAAATAGCTGGATCATCTCCTGATGACCCCCCTGCGCACACATCCTAAGTGGCGCAGTGACCTCCCTGATCAAGCCCGCCCCCAACGGACGGCTATCTAGGGCATGAACGGGGAAGGGAACGTCAACTGGGAGAAGGGGAATCCCTAAGGCTAAGCAAAACTTCTTATCAACAAAATTCCCAGCCGCGCCTGAATCTACCAGCGCCTTATGCTGGGAATGAGGTGCTACCTGTGGAAAACGCACAGGTATACAGAAATGTGCAACAGAGAGCTCTGGGTGAGTGGGGCGCCTACTCACCTGGAAGGACTCCCCAGTGCAGGACCTGTCGTCCTCTCCCCTAGGAGGCCATCCCCAGCACCTAGCCGCGGTGTGTCCTCCCCGACCACAGTTGGTGCAGGAGATGGACCCCCTCGTAAGCCGACCCCTCCTCTCTCTAGCGCCAGCGCCCCCGAGCTCCATGGGGCACGGCTCGGAAGCGCTGGAGGGTGAAATGGACAGACCCCCCTCGGGACGTCCGCGGGTAGCTAGCAGGGTATCCAGCCTGATGGACATGTCGACCAACTGGTCGAACGAGAGGCTGGTGTCCCTACAGGCCAGCTCCCTACGGACGTCCTCGCGTAGACTACATCGGTAGTGATCGATGAAAGCCCGCTCATTCCACCCTGCATCCGCCGCTAGAGTACGGAATTCCAAGGCGAACTCCTGGGCACTCCTCTTCCCCTGCCGGAGGCAGACCAGACGCTCCCCCGCTGCTTTCCCCTCCGGGGGATGGTCAAACACCGCCCTGAAGCGGCGGGAGAACTCGTCGTAGGTGATGGTGTTCGCGTCGATTCTCCTCCACTCTGCGTTGGCCCATTCCAACGCCTTCCCGGAAAGGCAGGAGATCAGGGCGGACACGCTCTCGTGTCCCGAGGGCGCCGGGTGCACGGTGGCCAGGTAAAGCTCCACCTGGAGAAGGAATCCCTGACACCCGGCCGCGGTCCCATCGTAGGCCCTCGGGAGCGAGAGCCGAACTCCTCTGGGTTCCGGAGCGGGAATGGGCTGACCTGCCGATGGTGCGGGCAGGGAGGATGGCGGTGGAGGAGTCCCTCGGGTCTCCCAGCCTCGGATGGTGGTGATCACCTCCTGCAGTGCGGACTCATCCGCAGGATCTGGTCATTTTGTTCGCGGATCCTGTCCTCCAACGTCGCCTGTGCTGCTGCGGCTCCTGCTGACTCCATCGAGTATGGTGTGTGATTCTGTCACGGTAGATGTAGGTGGGTGTGGTGGTGGAATCAGGCGCAGGACGCAGAACGTTAGTCCAACAGACTTTAGTTGATGCACACGAAAAACAATCACAAACAAACGCCCTGAGGCGAAACTCCGCACGTAGGCGAAAATAACGGGCGCACTAACAGGTGCGACAAAAACACTCCAAACAATGGAGATATAGCTCAACCGAGCAAACAGTAGAAATCCAGCCTACCGGCACGACAGTAAAACAATCACACACAACACTAGACAAACACAACGAGAACTTATAGGACACTAATTACACTAAACGATAACAGGTGTAACAACAATCAGACAAAAGCAAACGAACATAGAAACATGCAACGGTGGCAGCTAGTATTCCGGAGACGACGAACGCCGAAGCCTGCCCGAGCAAGGAAGAGAGGCAGCCTCGGCCGAAACCGTGACATCTCCTTCCTGAGCGGTATGATGGCTGCGTGGTCCCATGGTGTTTATACTTGCGTACTATTGTTTGTACAGATGAAAAACGAGTTTTAATGACTCTAACCTAAGTATATGTAAACTTCCGACTTCAACTGTAGGCTACGGCGAGTCGTCCGGAACAGCTGGTGCTCTCATGCATGCTTCAGTGTTGCTTGCCTCGAAGTGCACATAGAAGTCATTTAGCTCGTCTGGTAGGCTTGTGTCACTGGGCAGCTCGCGGCTGGGCTTCCCTTTGTAGTCCGTAAAAGTTTGCAAGCCCTGCCACATCCGACGAGCGTCGGAGACGGTGTAGTAGGATTAAATCTTAGTCCTGTATTTATGCTTTGCCTGTTTGGTGGTTCATCTGAGGGAATAGCAGGATTTCTTATAAGCGTCCGGGTTAGAGTCCCGCTCCTTGAAAGCGGCAGCTCTACTCTTTAGCTCAGTGCGGATGTTGCCTGTAATCCATGGCTTCTAGTTGGGGTATGTACGTACAGTCACTGTGGGGACAAAGTCATCGATGCACATATTGATGAAGCCGGTGACTGATGTGGTATACTCCTCAATGCCATCGGATGAGTCCTGGAACATTTTCCAGTCTGTGCTAGCAAAACAGTCCTGTAGCTTAGCATCTGCATCATCTGACCACTTCCGTATTGAGCAAGTCACTGGTACTTCCTGCCTTAGTTTTTGCTTGTAAGCAGGAATCAGGAGGACAGGATTATGGTCAGATTTGCCAAATGGAGGGCGAGGGAGAGCTTTGTACGCGTCTGTGTGTGGAGTAAAGGTGGTCTAGAGTTTTTTTTCCTCTTGTTGCACATGCACATGTAACATGCTGGTATAATTTAAAAGTCTATAGGCTACTTTGACACAAGGTAAGACATGCCTCATAATATGAAGTACAATGTCCAGGTTTCAAACAATTCAGTAACAGGCAAAATATAGCAATGCTAATGATAGGCCTAACCGTCTTCTGCTAGATGGAAAGGCCTTCCCAAAAACCTTCTCTGTTAAATGTTAACTAGCTACAAAGTAGTCTATGCCTAAATGGCAGCATGATATCATGATTATTTGCATCAGTAGAAGTGGCCATTTATTTTGCAAACTACATCAAGTTTGCTACAGAAACACTGCGAACTAAACAACAGTGCTAGGTGCCTGCACACTTTAATTAAAGGGCAACTACACTCAAATTAACATTTCTTAGATTTTTCCCAGACTTCAAAAGTGGTCTCCTGTGGTTTAAGCATTGTTATGAACATAGTACATACAATTTAGTTGTTTTTCTATAAAAAAAAGTGTCAATTTGAGAGTGAAAAGGCAGAAACACTTATAATTATTGGGCTGAACACGTGAATGGGCACAAATTCATGAATAAGGCAGACATCGTGGTAATGACTGGAGCGGAATCAGTGGAATGGTATAAAATAAATCAAACACATGGTTTCCAGTTTTTCCAGATTTTACTGAGTTTACTCAGTTTGTGCATAAATTCTTTGGTTGTGTAAACCCAGTTTCATCAGCTGTCCCGGTGGCTGGTCTCAGACAATCCCGTAGGTGAAGAAGCCGGATGTGGAGGTCCTGGGCTGGCGTGGTTACACGTGGTCTGCGATTGTGAGGACGGTTGGACGTACTGCCAAATTCTTTATAATGACATTGGAGTCGGCTTATGGGAAAAAAGGAACATTACATTATCTGGCAATAGCTCTGGTGGACATTCCTGCAGTCAGCATGCCAATTGCACTCGCCCTCAAAACTTGAGACATCTGTGGCATTGTGTTTTGACAAAACTGCACATTTTAGAGTGGCCTTTTATTGTCCCCAGCAGAAGGTGCACCTGTGTAATGTGGTCCTCTGTAGCTCAATTGGTAGAGCATGGCGCTTGTAACGCCAGGGTAGTGGGTTCGATCCCCGGGACCACCCATACGTAAAATGTATGCACACATGACTGTAAGTCGCTTTGGATAAAAGCGTCTGCTAAATTGCATATTATATTATTATTATTATAATGATCATGTTGTTTAATCAGCTTCTTGATATGCCACACCTGTCAGGTGGACGGATTATCTTGGCAAAGGAGAAATGTTCACTAACAGGGATGTGCACAACATTTGAGCACAATAAGCTTTTTGTGCATATGGAACATTTCTGGGATCTTTAATTTCTTGTGTGGTTTTTACACTCATTTTTTAATGCTAGTTGTTCCTGCCAAAATCAGCTCCTGGATCTAGACCAGTGGTTCCCAACCTAGGGGTCCTGAGTTTTTTTGGGAGGTTGCAGGGCCTTATTGATTTGAGGGGTAAAAAATAAATAAAAGAGGGCCATGAAACCAGATGTGAAAAAGGTGTCCTTGGGAGGGGAAAGGTTGTGAACCACTGAACTATACGTACTGCTGTGCACAGGGTTTTCTATATATATATATATATATATATATATATATATATATATATATATTTTTTTTTTTTTTATATATATTTCCCTTTATTACTTTCCAACCCCACCACCCCTTCCCTAATTGGAGTAAACTGGTGAACAACAATGCTTAGGCCTCTACTTCCATCTTATACATACTATATACAGTCGTGGTCAAAAGTTTTGAGAATGACAAAAATACTAATTTTCACAAAGTCTGCTGCCTCAGTTTTAATGATGGCAATTTGCATATACTCCAGAATGTCATGAAGAGTGATCAGATGAATTGCAATTAATTGCAAAGTCCCTCTTTGCTATGAAAATGAACTTAATCCCAAAAAACATTTCTACTGCATTTCAGCCCTGCCACAAAAGGACCAGCTGACATCAGGTCAGTGATTCTCTCGTTAACACAGGTGAGAGTGTTGACGAGGACAAATCTGGAGATCACTCTGTCATGCTGATTGAGTTAGAATAACAGACTGGAAGCTTTAAAAGGAGGGTGGTGCTTGAAATTATTGTTCTTCCTCTGTTAACCATGGTTACCTGAAAGGAAACACATGCCGTCATCATTGCTTTGCACAAAAAGGGCTTCACAGGCAAGGATATTGCTGCTAGTAAGATTGCACCTAAATCAACCATTTATCGGATCATCAAGAACTTAAAGGAGAGAGGTTCAATTGTTGTGAAGAAGGCGTCAGGGCGCCCAAGAAAGTCCAGCAAGCGCAAGGACTGTCTCCTAAAGTTGATTCAGCTGCGGGAGCGGGGCACCACCAGTGCAGAGCTTGCTCAGGAATGGCAGCAGGCAGGTGTGAGTGCATCTGCACGCACAGTGAGGCAAAGACTTTTGGAGGATGGCCTGATGTCAAGAAGGGCAGCAAAGAAGCCACTTCTCTCCAGGAAAAACATCAGGGACAGACTGATATTCTGCAAAAGGTACAGGGATTGGACTGCTGAGGACTGGGGTAAAGTCATTTTCTCTGATGAATCCCCTTTCCGATTTTTTGGGGCATCTGGAAAACACCTTGTCCGGAGAAGATAAGGTGAGCGCTACCATCAGTCCTGTGTCATGCCAACAGTAAAGCATCCTGAGACCATTCATGTGTGGGGTTGCTTCTCAGCCAAGGGAGTGGGTTTACTCACAATTTTGCATAAGAACACAGCCATGAATAAAGAATGGTACCAACACATCCTCCGAGAGCAACTTCTCCCAACCATCCAAGAACAGTTTGGTGAGGACCAATGCCTTTTCCAGCATGATGGAGCACCTTGCCATAAGGCAAAAGTGATAACTAAGTGGCTCGGGGAACAAAACATCAACATTTTGGGTCATGGCCAGGAAACTCCCCAGACCTTAATCCCATTGAGAACTTGTGGTCGATCCTCAAGAGGCGGGTGGACAAACAAAAACCCACAAATTCTGACAAACTCCAAGCATTGATTATGCAAGAATGGTCTGCCATCAGTCAGGATGTGGCCCAGAAGTTAATTGACAGCATGCCAGGGTGGATTGCAGAGGGATTGAAAAAAAAGGGTCAACACTGCAAATATTGACTCTTTGCATAAACTTAATGTAATTGTCAATAAAAGCCTTTGACACTTATGGAATGCTTGTAATTATACTTCAGTATACCATAGTAACATCTGACAAAAATATCTCATAACACTGAAGCAGCGAACTTTGTGAAGACCAATACTTGTGTCATTCTCAAAACTTTTGACCACGACTGTACATTTTATGGACACAGTCAATTTTACAATAATTATATTTTGTTTGTTTTTACTCCTGAACTTCCACTACCCTCAACCTCTCCGATCATTTTCATGATGTCCATCCGGTTTGCTTCTATATGCCATATCTTTCTAACTGTGCTCTTTCACAAAAGCTCTCAACCTATATACTTATTATGGACACAGTATGCTTTACATTAGTTATCTTCTTGTTATTAGTTGTTGTTAGTTGTTATTAGTCCCATCCTTCAACTTCATTCAACACCACCCATCTATCTCTTAACACCATCCATATTGGATTTCTATTTGCCATATATTTTTCAACTGTACTGTGATGTTTTACAAAAGTTCTGAACCTTTCTATTCTCATTGTTTCTACAGATTGTACATTTACGTCTTTTAGCAGATGCTCTTATCCAGAGCGACTTACAGTTAGTGAGTGCATACATTTTCATACTGGTCCCATGTGGGAAACTAACCCACAACCCTGCCGTTGCAAGCGCCATGCTCTACCAACTGAGCTACAGGGGACCAATAAGTTGTAAGTTGAAAATAAAATGTTTTGCTAAAAGTATTATTATATTATTGATCGATTGACTATGACTTTTCAGATCACCCAGTAGTGCTATCTGCAGGGTTAGCTCCAGGTAAATATTGCAATCCTTTAGCCATTCCTGGACCTGTGTCCAAAAACAAGCTACAAATGGACAGTACCAAAACAAATGATCTAATGATTCTGTCTCTTCGCAGCAAAATCTGCAGAGCTGGGAAAATTGTATCCCCCATATAAATAACATTCTATTGGTAGCAAGAATTGTATATAATAATTTAAATAGAAAAATTCTAAGTTTTGAATCTGGCGGTTTTGCGTATCAGTTCATGAACACTATGCCATGGAATCGGTACGTCAAAAATCTCTTCCCAACTATTTTGCACTCTATATGGGATGGCTGTCAATCCTTTGGTCCTTAAATGAAACTGGTATACTTTTTTATTTATCACCATTTTCTTTAACCAATTAATGTTCTTTAATGCAAGGCCGACAGACAAGTTCCTTACTTTTTCCCCCTTCCACTTTTCTCTTCCATTTTTGCGGTAATGCTGCAATTATTTGGTTGTAATTTTGGGTAGAGCAGACATTTCCATATGTTTTTGTTAGCTGCATGTGCGACATACAGTTGAAGTCGGAAGTTTACATACACCTTAGCCAAATACATTTAAACTCTGTTTTTCACAATTCCTGACATTTAAACCTATAAAAATGCCCTGTCTTAGGTCAGTTAGGATCACCACTGTATTTTAAGAATGTGAAATGTCAGAATAATAGTAGAGAGAATTTTTTATTTAAGCTTTTATTTATTTCATCACATTCCCAGTGGGTCAGAAGTTTACATACACTCAATTAGTATTTGGTAGCATTGCCTTTAAATTGTTTAACTTGGGTCAAACATTTTGGGTAGCCTTCCACAAGCTTCCCACAATAAGTTGGGTGAATTTTGGCCCATTCCTCCTGACAGAGCTGGTGTAACTGAGTCAGGTTTGTAGGCCTCCTTGCTTTCACACGCTTTTTCAGTTCTGCCCACACAAATGTTCCATAGGTTTGAGGTCAGGGCTTTGTGATGGCCACTCCAATACCTTGACTTTGTTGTCCTTAAGCAATTTTGCCACAATTTTGGAAGTATGCTTGGTGTCATTGTACATTTGGAAGACCCATTTGCGACCAAGCTTTAACTTCCTGACTGATGTCTTGAGATGTTGCTGCAATATATCCACATCATTTTCCTTCCTCATGATGTCATCTATTTTGTGAAGTGCACCAGTCCCTCCTGCAGCAAAGCACCCCCACAGCATGATGCTGCCACCCCCGTGTTTCACGATTGGGATGGTGTTCTTCGGCTTGCAAGCATCCCCCTTTTTCCTCCAAACATAACAATGGTCATTATGGCCAAACAGTTCTATTTTTGTTTCATCAGACCAGAGGACATTTCTCCAAAAAGTACAATCTTTGTCCCCATGTGCAATTGCAAACCGTAATCTGGCTTTTTTATGGCGGTTTTGGAGCAGTGGCTTCTTCCTTGCTGAGCGGCCTTTCAGGTTATGTCGATTTAGGACTCGTTTTACTGTGGATATAAATACCTTTGTACCTGTTTCCTCCAGCATCTTCACAAGGTCCTTTGCTGTTTTTCTGGGATTGATTTGCACTTTTCGCACCAAAGTACGTTAATCTCTAGGAGACAGACCGCGTCTCCTTCCTGAGCGGTATTACGGCTGCGTGGTTCCATGGGGTTTATACTTGTGTACTATTGTTTGTACAGATGAACGAGGTACCTTCAGGTGTTTGGAAATTGCTCCCAAGGATGAACCAGACTTGTGGAGGTCTACCATTTTTTTTCTGATGTCTTGGCTGATTTCTTTTGTTTTTCCCATGTTGTCAAGCAAAGAGGCACTGAGTTTGAAGGTAGGCCTTGAAATACATCCACAGGTACATCTCCAATTGACTCAAATGATGTCAATTAGCCTATCAGAAGCTTCTAAAGCCATGACATCATTTTCTGGAATTTTCCAAGCTGTTTAAAGGCACATTCAACTTAGTGTATGTAAACTTCTGACCCACTGGAATTGTGATACAGTGCATTATAAGTGAAATACTCTGTCTGTAAACAATTGTTGGAAAAATTACTTGTGTCATGCACAAAGTAGATGTCCTAACCGACTTGCCAAAACTATAGTTTGTTAACAAGAAATGTGTGGAGTGGTTGAAAAACAAGTTTAAATTACTCCAATCTAAGTGTATGTAAACTTCCGACTTCAACTGTAACTCCACCAGTCCTACCGATGATATCATTTACGAAGATTATACCTTTTTTAATCATTTTGTCAATGCAATATTTGTTGCATTATTTGTTCTGTCTTTTCTGGAGGATTAAATTGAAATTGCAATCAACTTTCTATAGCTTGTTTTAGAAATAGTGATATTTGGGAGATGATTTTCTTTTCAAATAACAAAGTGAGAGGTTGTAATCTGAATAAAGGGAAAAAGGCCATTCTTGAACATTGGGTGAGACAATTGTACAAATTTGCTAGAGAACAAGTTCGGATTTAAGTATAACTTTTGTATGACTGAAGCTTTTAGTGATAGGTCAAATGCTTTAATATTTAATAATTTCTGTCCTCCGAATTCATATTCATTATATAAATAGGCCCGTTTAATTTTGTCTGGCTTGCCATTCCAAATAAAATAAAATATTTTTTCCGCATATAATTTAAAAAACTTTTCGCTAGGCGTAGGCAAGACCATAAGCAAATAGGTAAACTGGGATAATACTAAAGAGTTAATCAGGGTGATTTTTCCACAAATTGACAGGTATTTACCTTTCCATGGTAGCAAGATCTTATCTATTTTTGCTAACTTTCTATTAAAATGTATTGGAATGAGATCATTTATTTCATTTGGGATATGTGTTCCGAGTATATCCACATCACCATCAGACAATTTTATTGGTAAACTACATGGTCATGTAACATTTTTATTTTTTTGTGATCCAATACGTAATGTAGCACATTTATCATAATTGGTTGTAATCCAGAGAGGCTAGAAAATGTATCTAGATCCTCTATGAGGCTGTGGAGGGATTTCAATTGTGGATTTCAAAGAAAACATGAATCATCAGCATACAATGACACCTTTGTTTTTAAGCCCTGAATTTCTAATCCCTTGATATCATTGTTGGATCTAACATCTCGATGGCCATAATAAATAGATATGCCGATAGTTCTCTATTTTTACAGATACATTCATACTTCAGATGTTTTTATTGAGAAATGTACACATACAGTGATATTCCAAAAGTTACAAATCCAGTCATACTGAAAAAAGGGACTACAACTCATAATAATTAGGGCTGTCAAACAATTCTAAAATGTAATCGAGTGAATTACAGGATTTGCTTTGATTAATTGCGATTAATCGCAAATTCTGAATTTGCTCAAATTAAGCTGTAATTTAAGATTTTTTATACAAAAACATTTCGAGAATATTGACATCTTGATTTTGTCTAACGGTTAGCACAATTAGGTAAATTGAAAAAAATACACTTTCTTTAACCTCAATGTCAACTTGTTTTTAGCTGAATAGATTATGTATTTGGGATGTTTTCAGTATATTTGGAAAGCTTTCAGATAATGCGATAAATCACGATTAAAAAACAAAGTTAACTGGAGTTAACTGATTAAAGTCTGACAGCCCAAAGAATAATGCACCAGCTTCATCAGTGAACCAGGTTGATACTACATGCTACAACTCATAATACATTAACACTAACTAGCATGACAGCAATGGACTACAAAGCCACATGGGCGGACTGATACAGCCAGAGGTAAACAATCTCTCCCGGAGAGTCAGAAAGTAAGGCCATGACGATCGTCAATCATCATAGTTGTCATCATAGTCAATCATCATAGTTGTCATGGTGATGGTCACGGCCACAACGGTTGTGATGATTGTCACGATGACAGGGCAGAGTCAGGTTGTGGTCAAGGCTGGGGTTAAAGGTCATTTCTTGGTGGCCTTGCGTAGGCAGGTGAAGAAGGGGTGTCTGAGAGCCTGGTCCAGGGAGAGGCGTTTAGCCGGGTCGTACTCCAGCATCTTCCGGATCAGGTCAAACAGCTGGTCGTGGTCCAAGCTCTGGACCATCATGTATTGCTGAGGAGAGAGAGGGGATGGAAGTGGTGGAGGAGAGAGAGCAGATGATCAGACAACAACACTGTGATTCAGATGTCTTTATCTCACTGCTAAATTATGTAAATGTATCTATAAGGTCAGTTCCATTACATGAATTGTGATACAAAATAGGTTGCCCCATATTGCTAAAGGCCCTCCTTACCTTGAGTGGTTTGCAGTGTTTCCTCACGTATCTCCCAGAGGAGCTGAGTGCATCCCAGTCCAGCTGGTACCGATGGACGTACCGCCGCTTCTTGGTTTTCTGCAGGAGGTGTACCGGTATTGGGCCCAGGACCCTCTCCATCATAGCCAGGTGTTCTTTACTGTCATGGGTCTGGAGGAGAGAACACAAGAGTGACATGGAGATGAGTCTAAAGTTACACCCAGGACACACTGATCAAGGGTGTTTTTTTCTGGATCAAAATGGGGCTTTGGTGGTGGGCGGCGTTGCAGTGGCTCCGGCATAAAAATATTTTACCCTCTTGGCAGCGGTAGCAAAATGTTGCTGTTCTAAATCTAATTTCCTGTAATTCTACACATTTTGCCATGGCTTATGCTGTGTTCTTATGCTATCTGAGTGACTTAAACATAACAAAATCAATGGGGGCCCCATGCCATGACAAAAAGAGTCCTGAAGGTATCATTTTTGGAATTTTTGATTCTCCCTGACTGTCTAGCTTATATTTTGGTGATTATTAGTTCTCAAAGATGATCTTATTTAAAAAATATATAGGTCTACATACTCTATATCTGGTTTTAGTCGTTTCAAGTTTACACTGAAAATGTCTTTCCATACCAAAAATTATTTTAAAATATTAAAATGTTTTACTGTGCGGACTTAGGCGACCCAAAATAACACTTCGGAGGCCCGGGCAAACTTTTATATGCAGAAAAAAACCCTGTGATCTACCCATGCATACAAAGAAGCCTGAACAGCTTGAGATGAATGCATGATTTAGGAGGCATTATTAGTATGATGATATTGTCGATAGCAGACAGTCCCCCACCTGGAAGAGAGTTGATCCCAGGTAGTATTCTATGAGGATACAACCCAGACTCCACACATCACAGGCATGGTCCCAGCCCAGATCTACAGAGAGAGAAGCATTACATCAGCAGAGAAACAAGGATGCATCCCAAATGGCACCATATGCCACCTGGATGCAGCCCACGTCCGTATAACGTCGCTATCTGATGAAAACCCTGTAACTCCGTTTTTCCTAATTTTCATTTTTGTACATTTATTGAAATCAGTAACTCCCCTTAATGTACTCTGAACATTTCAGCACTCTAGGACCAAGAACATGTATCACAAATAGCTTCTGAAGTTTTATAATTGTATGTTTGTTAATGGGAAAATATGGTACTTTTTTCAATTTCCTGAAAGTTTGTTTGAGATAAGGTTTTCATCAGACAATGGCAATAAGCAGCTTTATCACATAATATCAGTAATATCATGAATTAGCATTGAGGCAGAGTGTGTGTCTTACCCAGAATGACCTCTGGAGCTCGGTAGTGGCGTGTGGACACCACGGAGGTGTGGTGGTTGTGTTCATATGTGGCGTTGCCAAAATCAACCACCTTCACGTCCGGGTTCTTCAACGTCCTCTCGTCGCGCTTCTGTAGGGCAGAGATGAGTCATGACAAATATTCATTTGAAAGAGTCAGACAGTACAAATAAGGCTTACACACAACCAAATCACAGATCGTCTGTCAGCACAGATAAATGTGGGAGAGTGGGTAGGTAACAGACTCGTACCATTTTGGCGTTGTACTCGATGTCGTACTCTGAGTCCACAAACAGAATGTTCTCGGGCTTCAGGTCAGTGTGTGTCAGCTTGTTCTTATGCAGGACTGAAACAAACAGCAACCAGGGAGAACACAGTCAACACAGGCAGGAGAGTAGACAACCCTTCATTCTATTAGGTCATTTGTACAATTGAATACACTGTGAAGTCACCACTATAACCCAACAACTTTTCATTTACAGTGTCTGCCTCCCAAATGGTGACGTATTCCCCTCAAAATTAAATACTTTGTATTATATTGAGAACAGGGTGCCATTTGGGACACAAACAATAACCTTTTAGTTGAGATGTAGTATTGCTCTTATCCAGTGTGGGTGGTGGTTACTACCACAGAGATCCTATTAAATAACTATTCTAATATGTTCTAATGTGTAATTCTATGGTAACTACTCACATCGTACGGCTCGGATGATCTGGTAGGCCATGATTCTGATGTGTTCTACAGGGAACGGCTGGAAGTTGTTCTCCTTCAGGTAGTCATAGGTACTGAGCCCCAGCAGCTCAAACGATATACACACGTGACCATGGTGGTCGAACCAGTCCAGCATCCTCACACATCCACTGATATGGAGGAGGAGAGGTGGAGAGGGGGAAGAGAGAGAGGGAGGAAAGAAAGAAAGGGAGGGGAGAGAGGGGGAGGGAGACAAAGGAGGGATTTACATTTCAGTCATTTAACAGACACTTATTCAGAGCTAATTACAGTTAGTGCATTCATCTTTAGGTACAGTTGAAGGCGGAAGTTTACATACACCTTAGCCAAATACATTTAAACTCAGTTTCTCACAATTCTGACATTTAATCCTAGTAAAAATTCCCTGTCTTAGGTCAGTTAGGATGACCACTTTATTTTAAAAATGTGACATTTCAGAATAATAGTAGAGAATGATTTCTTTCAGCTTTTATTTCTTTCATCACATTCCCAGTGGGTCAGAAGTTTACATACACTCAATTAGTATTTGGTAGCATTGCCTTTAAATTGTTTTAACTTGGGTCAAACGTTTCGGGTAGCCTTCCACAAGCTTCCCACAATAAGTTGGGTGAATTTTGGCCCATTCCCCCTGACAGAGCTGGTGTAACTGAGTCAGGTTTGTAGGCCTCCTTGCTCGCACACGCTTTTTCAGTTCTGCTCACACATTTTCTATAGGATTGAGGTCAGGGCTTTGTGATGGCCACTCCAATACCTTGAATTTGTTGTCCTTAAGCAATTTTGCCACAATTTTGGAAGTATGCTTGGGGTCATTGTCCATTTGGAAGACCCATTTGCGACCAAGCTATAACTTCTTGACTGATGTCTTGAGATGTTGCTTGAATATATCCACATAATGTTCCTTCCTCATGATGCCATCTATTTTGTGAAGTGCACCAGTCCCTCCTGCAGCAAAGCACCCCCACAGCATGATGCTGCCACCCCCGTGATTCACGGTTGGGATGGTGTTCTTCGGCTTGCAAGCATCCCCCTTTTTCCTCCAAACATAACGATGGTCATTATGGCCAAACAGTTAGTTCTATTTTTGTTTCATCAGACCAGAGGACATTTCTCCAAAAAGTACAATCTTTGTCTCCATGTGCAGTTGCAAACCGTAGTCTGTCTTTTTTATGGCGGTTTTGGAGCAGTGGCTTCTTCCTTGCTGAGCGGCCTTTCAGGTTATGTCGATATAGTACTCGTTTCACTGTGGATATAGATACTTTTGTACCTGTTTCCTCCAGCATCTTCACAAGGTCCTTTGCTGTTGTTCTGGGATTGATTTGTACTTATCGCACCAAAGTACGTTCATCTCTAGGAGACAGAACGTGTCTCCTTCCTGAGCGGTATGACGGCTACGTGGTCCCATTGTGTTTATACTTGCGTACTATTGTTTCTACTGATGAACGTGGTACCTTCAGGCGTTTGGAAATTGCTCCCAAGGATGAACCAGACTTGTGGAGGTCACCATTTTTTTGGCTGATTTCTTTGGATTTTCCCATGATGTCAAGCAAAGAGGTACTGAGTTTGAAGGTAGGCCTTGAAATACATCCACAGGTACACCTCCAATTGACTCAAATGATGTCAATTAGCCTATCAGAAGCTTCTAAAGTCATAACATAATTTTCAGGAATTTTCCAAGCTGTTTAAAGGCACAGTCAACTTAGTGTATGTAAACTTCTGACCCACTGGAATTGTGATACAGTGAATTATAAGTGAAATCATCTGCCTGTAAACAATTGTTGGAAAAATTGCTTGTGTCATGCACAAAGTAGATGTCCTAACCAACTTGCCAAAACTATAGTTTGTTAACAAGAAATGTGTGGAGTGGTTGAAAAACGAGTTTTAATGACTCCAACCTAAGTGTATGTAAATTTCAGACTTCAACTGTAGCTAGGCAAGACAACCAATGGTGTCTGATATTGATGATATACACTGATATTTAATCATTAAGGTGAGATATTTAAGTTATAGTCCATAATTAAAGTGTAAGCCCGGCAGATAGCTAACTACTGCATGTGAGACTGCTCCTCATCCTCGTAATGGAAAGCCTAGGTGATTTCTGCTAATGTATGGGGCTCCTTCTAATAACATGTGTGACTTACTATCTCCGGTCACAGTCCAGAGAGTTCATCTGCTCCAGCACCTCCACCTCAGCCATGGCCGCCTCGCGGTAGCGGTCAATGTTTTTAATGATCTTCAGTGCCACGCGAGCACCAATTCTGGAATCACAGACAAGACACACATATCCAACTGTTAGAGAGGGAGAGGCTTTCAGATGAGAATGATAGAGAGAAACAGAGAGATTGACTTTGAGAGCACACTGTAGGTGCTAAAAAGTTAACAAACAAAAAAGGGGGGGGGGGGGGGAGGGGGGGAGTAGCATAGTCACCGTGACATCCAGACGTTTCCATTGAGCGACTTACTTCGAGTGATCGATGCATTCCACAACTTTCCCAAAGGCTCCTTCTCCTAGAGTGGACACAATCTCATCTACAGGGAATAAAGAGCACTAGTTAGAACCAGAGGAGTGATGACTGGCATCCACTACCATCCCAGATGATATGCCACAAAATGGCTGCCTAGCTGCTTTGTTTGATATGGATTTAGCATTATACTGTCTGCAACTAGAACAGGACAGGGCTCCAAGCCAACCGAACACAATACACACATCACACTAATAATGATATGTAGCGAGGTGTAATACTAATCCACATTTAACAATACAATGATAAACCCTACCCGCCCAAATACAAGTGTATACAGTATAATATTATTTTGCAACAGTACACCATATCAAAAAACAACAACAAAACAGATAGCTAGTTGACAGAGAGAAAAAAGGGATATATTCTATACATCTGGCTCTCAGCATGTCTCCCCTGTGATAGATCAGGTGACCCTCGTCATCATCCTCAACACTCCTGGATCTTTTCCTGCTCCTGCGATGATGGCTCCTCTGTTGTCCCATCACCACCATCACCACCATCATCAACCACCATCATGGACCCAGAGAGAACACCATCATCAGGCCAGGCCACCACAACGGGACGGAACGTGCCATTCATTCATTCAGCGGGCAGAGGGGGGGATCGGACGTGGGGGTGAGATTTCGGATGGATCGGCCCATTCAGAGTGGGTGGGTTGCGAACCAGGCAGCGCCAGCGGACCACAGCGGGAGCAGCACATTCAAATTCAGCCCCACCAGAGAAAGGCAATGGGGGCGTCACCACATAGTGGGTGTTACAGAAGAGAAACATGGCAACAACAAGGTTCATGTGAGAGACTTTCTCAAAGTAAGCGGTACAAAACATTATCAACCATCAGTCTAGTAGAATAGGCTAATATGAATTTGTGTCTTTCAAGTTACAGTTCTAGGTCATCTTCTGACTGCTAATGATACATATAAAGCTTCCCTTGACTATTCTTATTGAAGCCTCGTTAAGGTGTTTGCGCCTAGTCTGCTACAGTTATGCCTAGATCGTATTCAGTGAATTTTGGTACTAACATTGGATCCATAATTCTAACTCATCTGTTTTTCACTGTGGTACATATTGAGAAAGATAGACATAAAGAAAAGCTAACACCACTAATAACCATCTAGGGGGTTGGTTGGAAAGGACAGAAGAGCGTGTAGGACGTTCTCATACCGAGTAAGAGGAGCGTTGATGAGAAGGGCTGCGTCTCCGCCCTCGGCGGCTACTGCGGACACTCTTGCCGCTCCGCCCGGATGACTTGCTGTAGTGGTGCCACTCCTTGTCCTTCTCCCTCTCGCGGTCTCTGTCTCTATCCCTGGAGGCGGCAGCCCTGCTGTCCTCGTCGTAGCCCATCTCCAGGCTGGCTTCTCTGCCCCTCCTGTCCTTAGACTCTATCCTCTGCTGGTTCAGGCTGTGGGTCTCCAGGTAGTGCCTGGAAGGGAGAAACAACACCACAGTTAAATGACTGACTCCTTCTCCTGCCTACATAGCCACTGCTTGGTTCTAATGGCCGGGACCTATGCCTTCACCGACACCCTATCCCAAGGGGCTTAATATATAACATTTTAAATTAGTAACAAGCTTATTTACGACTACAGAGTGCAACATCGTCACTCCAGGGTTCTTGATGTGACAGCATAGTGTATATTCCTAGTTTTGGGGGTAAACTGATGCAACAAACTGGACAGACAATATGTCTCAAGAGCTGTTAGAACAGATCATGTAGCAACATTTCACATGAATAGATCATAAATATGAGCAGCCAGCTTGCTCAAGCACCCCCCCCCCCCTTCCCCCCTCCTCTCTGTCTCCTGCAGCATCCCCCTCTACCCTCTACCTCCCTCACACCAACGCACGCAAATCTAAAGCACAGGTGTCCGCTACGACAGTTGATTTGGCTCAGTGAGGAATCCGTGAAGCCCTTTCAGCAGAGAAATGTGATCGGAGTCTGGACCTCCAGAGCCCCACAGTCAGAGAGAGCCATGATGGTATCAGGTCTCTTCCAGGAAAAGGTCTGCGTTGCTGGGGGACTTATTATTAGAGCTTCCCGCCCTGTCCTGGAAAATTCCACCATAAACCTCAATCTCTCACAAAGCACAAGCTCAAACAGAGACGGACACAGGAACCAGACACGGTTTTACCTTCCAGCAATAAAACATACAGTGATATATTGTCCATTGACAGTGACTACCCATAATAAAGAGTTCAAACTTCGAAAATGAATTGTGACCACGTCTGTCAAGGGCAGGGAAAGAGGCAGATTATCCTGAAATAAACTTTGGCCTAAAATATACTGTGAGCTTGGATTTCACTCGTTATTTATAAGATGATAGGTTGTCCTCACCACATTAATATATTGCTGTGAAAACATTTGGCATGTGTATAGCTGCGGGACCCTACCAAACGAATTGAAGCAAGACAAATTACCAGACATTGGATGTAAAAAGGGAGAGATCTAGGGGTTGCTTGTGGATGGGTGGGGCCTCTAATAGTTATGTTGGCCACTACATTCAAACGGATGACAGACAGGGGGAAGTGGGTGAAATGGGGTCAGAATATTTACCCTTCATATGTTTTGAGGTGGTGTTGACGTCTTCGAGATTTATTCTCCCTCACACTGCTATTCGAATCATCTCGCTTCTGGCGCTTTCGGCTCTCCACCCAGGTGAACTCACTGAGCCAAACGCCAGGGGAACGCATTCGCTTTGCCTGTCGCATCTGCCACACAACAGTGATAAATGTTCACATTAATAGCTAAAACTAGCTAACGTTACATGGCTATCTGCAGTGCCCACAAACTGTACAAATAATTCCAATCTGCATATAGCTAGCTAGTTAATCTTCTAGATGACATTAAGTGAATTCAACCATACACCAGTAACTAAACATGGTCAATTGATCCTCTACAGACACCGACTGGTGTCTTTGTTCTATGCTAGCTACCTTAACGTACCTAACGTTAGCTTGCTAGCTAAATTAATAACAACCATCCAAGTGAAACCTATCTAGCTGCTAGACTAACTTCTTCAGATAACGTCAGCAACATGTATCTGATAAATGCTAGCGTCAACAACAACAATTTTCAGGAAAAAAAGAGACATAACTAGCTATCTGTACATTGGCTAGCCAGCTGACTAACGCTAGCTTTCTGGTTCGTCGACGAAACGTGAAGGCTAGCTAGATAATGTTGAACAGATAATATATCGTTTATATTCTAGTATTACAGATTAAATCAGCTGTCCTCACTTTATCTATCGATTGATGTACCCCAAAAAACGAACAGGTAAAAACGATGTTTTATCTGTACTTTTGTAGTGTACGAACAAAGCTGCCTTCCAAAATGGCGAACTCTGCTGCTGCTGTAACTTGTCATGACAGATAGAACAATGAGACGGATATTTAACCGGATGTATAAATATGAAGCATCCGGTTGGCGTTTCCTCTCACTACCAAATATGGAAGTGAGAGGAAGCCCAGTGTCCGGCAGTGGGAGAAGATGGAGCTAGATGGATTATTGCCGACATTCTGCAAATTTTCTCATCAATGAAACAGTTGATCTCCATTTATGTTTGCTGTTTCCAAAACAAATGTAATCAATAAATACCTTGTTTACTGTAAAATGTTCTCTGTGATTTTGTTTAGGGGGAGGGGAAGCAATATAAAAAACAAATCATTATGCAAAGCTAATTTCCCGCTTGATTATGAAATTGTTGAGCTGGAATCTCATGTGTTTGTTGTCAAAGGTACTGATAACTACTGCAATTATTATGAAGATACAAAGATGAGGCTATGTGCAGCAATCGGCTATAACACTATCCAGAGGAAGGGAGGAAAATCATTTTTCCAGTTTCCAACAGATGTTGAAAGGTATGTAATAAATAATGAGAAGATGCATTTGGAGTAATTATTGCATGGTGAGGCACATGTCGTTGGCTTTGTAATCAGTAGTGTCCATGACTACCCATCGAATCAATCACCAAAGCAATGATCACTGATAGATAAAACATGCTAGCTACCAGTAATGAAACAAACCTATAGCTGGGTTTAACACAACTAGCATGAGGCAGCATGGCTAGCTAACGTTAGTTTACCAATATACACTCGGGACTCTTGGCCTCACATCCTATTCTAACCACCTTTCGCTGGCTTTGTATTCATGTTACCTGATAAAATTGCTGTAGAATATGATCTTGTTGCCATCTGATGCACATTCAAATGTCATAAAAAAATCAACACTGCAGAGCTCTCCCTGTCCTCTGCTGTGCCCTGATTGTATTACTGCTGATGCTATCTGGAAATGTGCATGTACACCCTGGCCCATCTACTGTTGCTAGCCCCAATTCTGACGTGTGCTAGGATATCTGTTTCATTGATTTCTGCTCTCGTAAAAGCCTGGGTTTTCTGCACATTAACACTAGAAGCTTATTACCTAAAATGGATCAATTGAAAGTGTGGGTTCACAGCTCCAATCCAGATGTGTTGGTCATTACTGAGATGTGGTTAATAAAGAGTGTTTTTGTCACGAGAATGTTGTTATCTCAATGGTTGAAGTCAACTACTTAAATCTCAGAATAATTCCCAAAAGGTTGTAAATGTTTTAGTTTAAATAAATTAAACAAAGACTCAATCCTGCAATGGTCAGCCCCTGGTTCGACCGTGATCTGGCAGAGTTACTCCACCTCAAGAATTCAATTTGGCGAAAGTCTCGGCACACGCATACTCAGGCTGACTGGCTCTCGTTCAGGCAAATGAGAAATAGGTGCACTCAGGCTATCCGGAAGGCATAGTGAGTTACTTTAAGGAGCAGTTCTCTCTCTGTGGGTCTAACCCCAATAAGTTCTGTAAAACAGTTAAAGACCTGGGGAATAAACCCTCCTCCTCACAGCTGCCCATGTCCCTTAATGTTGATGATGTGGTTGTTACTGACAAGGAGCACATGGCTGAGCTCTTTAATCACCACTTCATTAAGTCAGGATTCCTATTTGACTCAGCCATGCCTCATTGCCCGTCCAACATTTCCTCATCTCCCACCTCTTCTAATGCGACTAGCCCTGATGCTCCTCCCTCTTTTTCCCCTGCCCCGCTACAAAGTTTATCCCTGCAGGCAGTCACTGAGTCTGAGGTGCTAAAGGAACTCCTTAAACTTGACCCCCAAAAACCATCTGAGTCAGATGGTTTAGATCCTTTCTTCTTTAAGGTTGCAGCCCCTATCATCAGCAAGCCTGTCTCTGACCTTTTTAACCTGTCTCTCCTCTCTGGGGAGGTTCCCATTGCTTGGAAGGCAGCCACGGTGCATCCTTTATTTAAAGGGGGATATCAAGCTGATCCTAACTCTTATAGGCCAATTTCTATTTTGCCCTGTTTATCAAAAGTGTTGGAAAAAATGTCTATAGTATTCTCTCTGGTATGCAATCTGGTTTCCGCTCAGGTTATGGATGTGTCACTGCAACCTTAAAGGTCCTAAATGATGTCACCATTGCCCTTGATTCTAAGTAATGTTGTGCTGCTATTTTTATTGACTTGGCCAAAGCTTTTGTAGAGTAGACCATTCCATTCTTGTGGGCCAGCTAAGGAGTATTGGTGTCTCTGAGGGGTCTTTGGCCTGGTTTGCTAACTACCTCTCTCAAAGAGTGCAGCGTATAAAGTCAGAACATCTGCTGTCTCAGCCACTGCCTGTCACCAAGGGAGTACCCCAAGGCTCGATCCTAGGCCCCACGCTCTTCTCAATTTACATCAACAACATAGCTCAGGCAGTAGGAAGCTCTCTCATCCATGTATATGCAGATGATACAGTCTTATACTCAACTGGCACCTCCCCGGATTTTGTGTTAAACGCTCTACAACAAAGCTTTCCTAGTGTCCAACAAGCTTTCTCTGCCCTTAACCTTGTTCTGAACACCTCAAAAACAAAGGTCATGTGGTTTGGTAAGAAGAATGCCCCTCTCCCCACTGGTGTGATAACTAACTCTGAGGGTTTAGAGCTTGAGGGAGTCACCTCATACAGGTACTTGGGAGTATGGCTAGACGGTATACTGTCCTTCTCTCAGCACATATCAAAGATGTAGGCTAAGGTTAAATCTAGACTTGGTTTCCTCTATCGTAGGTCTACCCATGCTAGATTACGGAGACGTAATTTATAGATCGGCAGGTAAGGGTGCTCTAGAATGGCTAGATGTTCTTTACCATTCGGCCATCAGATTAAAGGTCCCCAAAGCACACACATCCTCCTCTTTTCAGTTCGCTGCAGCTAGCGACTGGAACGAGCTGCAAAAAACACTCAAACTGGACAGTTTTATCTCCATCTCTTTATTCAAAGACTCAATCATGGACACTCTTACTGACAGTTGTGGCTGCTTCGCGTGATGTATTGATGTCTCTACCTTCTTGCCTTTGTGCTGTTGTCTATGCCCAATAATGTTTGTACCATGTTTTGTGCTGCTACCATGTTGTGCTGCTGCCATGTTGTGTTGCTACTATGTTGTTTTGATGTTACATTTACATTTACGTCATTTAGCAGACACTCTTATCCAGAGCGACTTACAAATTGGTGCATTCACCTTATAGCCAGTGGCATAACCACTTTACAATTTTTTTTTTTTTTTTTTTTTTTGATGTGGTGTTGCTACCATGCTGTGTTGTCATGTGTTGCTGCCATGCTATGTTGTTGTCTTAGGTTTCTCTTTATGTAGTGTTGTGGTGTCTCTTGTCGTGATGTGTGTTTTGGCCTTTTGCCTTTTTGGTAGGCCATCATTGTTTATTTTTTATTTTTTTCACCTTTATTTAACTAGGCAAGTCAGTTAAGAACAAATTCTTATTTACAATGTGTCCAGCTATATTACATCCAAGGCTATCCCTGGGTATGCTGCACAATCAACAGAAGCCGTCATTTGTGTCACTGGGTCATTACAAAGTAATTTATTGAGCTGTAGAACACCATCCAGAGTGGCGCAGCGGTCTAAGGCACTGTATCTCAGTGCTTGACGCGTCACTACAGACCCCCTGGTTCGATTCCAGGCTGTATCACAACTGGCCGTGATTGGGAGTCCCATAGGGCGGCGCACAATTGGCCCAGCGTCGTCCGGGTTTGGCCGGTGTAGGCCGTCATTGTAAATAAGAATTTGTTCTTAACTGACTTGCCTAGTTAAATAAAGATAAAATAAATTAAGTACCTCTTAAGTTATGGTAGATGTCTGTAAAACATTGCATAGGCAACTACTTATGTTCTGTTGCCCTATGATCAGATTAGGTCAGAATACCATAAAATATAGTCTACTATAATTATATGCATCTTCAGAAAATAGACAAAACTCAAAAGGTTGTACAGTTATTAAATGCCAGTTAACATGGTGAAAAATATAGAACCTATAGTAACCATGAAAGTAGAGCCTTTGATCACAACCTGGAAGAACACATCGCACATGCATCCCCTCAATAGGAAAATGGTACAAAAAAGAAAGACATACACCATGTGTAGAATTAGAGCATTGTTTCAAAAGATCTATCAGTTTTAAGGGCAGCAACTGAAAATGTTTCATGGGACAGGATAAAGTGTGGGCCTTTATTCTATAATATGTTCTCTGTTATTGGGGGTGTTGCTAATCAGGCAATGGTTGTTATGGTGGTGTCTCACAGAGAGGAATGTGTACATTTTGATTGAAGAGAAGGAGTGTGACGTAGACCCCAGAAGTCTGCAGACTACAGAGATGGAGTCCATATACACTACTAACTATAGCAGGACACGATCAGTAAGAATGTAAGGTCCTCATTTGTGTACTGGTCACAGGAGTAGCAAGAAAGGCTGCCTTTCTTATGACTTCTGGAATCAACGTCACACTCCTCTGACACATACTGAGAGAAAAACGATATCGTTGCTGTTTAAATGAACTGTAGAGTACTATTAAAAACAATTAGGGTGAATAACATGGATAGAGGACATAATAGTTTATGGTTATCTACAAACTACAATATACTATCACAGATGTTATAACAACCACTACACTACTGAATGAACTATAAAACAGGAGACCATGAGCATAGACCAACATCCATCAGAAACTAGAGTAGAGGTGAGAAAGAGAACAGGAGACCATGATCATAGACCCATTGTCACACCCTGGCGCTGGGACTCTATATGTTGAGCCAGGGTGTGTTCGTTCTATGTGGTGTATTTCTATGTTGGGAGTTCTAGTTTGTTTATTTCTATGTTGGCCTGAGTGACTCCCAATCAGAGGCAACGAGTGTCAGCTGTGGCTGGTTGTCTCTGATTGGGAGCCATATTTAAACTGTCTGTTTTTCCCTTTGTGTTTGTGGGTTCTTGTTCCGTGTTGGTCTATGTTACCTAGGACGTTACGAGTCGTTTTTTTTTTTTTGTTTACTGTCCGTGTTTATCGCTAATGATAAATAAACATGTTCGTTCATCACGCTGCGCCTTGGTCCTCCTCTCTTAACGACGATCGTGACAGAAGAACCCACCATACAAGGACCAAGCAGCGTGTCCAGGAGCAGGCAGACTGGACATGGGAGGAAGCGCCGGGAAAGGAGATGGAGAGGTTGGCGATGGCCCAGGTGGGCAAATCGTGGTCCTGGGAGGACATGCTCGGGGGCAAAGGGCCATGGGCTAGGATTAAGGCCCTGGCGAGAGAGGAGCAGCGGCGTCAGCAGTGTCGTCGTCGGGCTGACGAGAGGCAACCCCAAAAATTTTGTAGGGGGGGGCACAGGGCATGGACGACGGGGCTGACGGAGGCAGAAAAGGGGCGTATTCAGAAGGCCACCAGGTTACGGGGGCCACTGGTCAAAGTAGGGAAAGAAGGTTTAGAGGCACGGCGAGAGGTACTGGGGTGTGTTACCAGTCCGGTCCGGCCCGTTCCAGATCCTGGGGTAGAGCCAGTGGTGTGTGTCCCCAGTACGGTCCGGCCTGTTACGGCCCCTCACACCAAATGTACGGTGCGCGTCGCCAGCCCGGTCCGGCCTGTTCCTGCCTCTCGCACCAAGCCTACGGTGTGCGTCGCCAGCCCGGTCCGGCCTGTTCCTGCCCCTCGCACCAAGCCTACGGTGTGCGTCGCCAGCCCGGCCCGGCCTGTTCCTGCCATTCGCACCAAGTCTACGGTGCGCGTCGCCAGCCCGGACCGGCCTGTTCCTGCCACTCGCACCAAGCCTACGGTGTGCGTCGCCAGCCCGGCCCGGCCTGTTCCTGCCACTCGCACCAAGCCAGGGGTGCGAGTCGTCAGCCTGGTCCAGCCCGTTCCTGCTACTCGCACCAAGCCAGGGGTGCGAGTCGTCAGCCTGGTCCAGCCCGTTCCTGCTACTCGCACCAAGCCAGTGGTGCGAGTCGTCAGCCTGGTCCAGCCCGTTCCGGCCACTCGCACCAAGCCAGGGGTGCGAGTCGTCAGCCTGGTCCAGCCCGTTCCTGCTACTCGCACCAAGCCAGGGGTGCGAGTCGTCAGCCTGGTAAGGCCCGTCGCTGCTCCACGCACCAAGCCAGGGGTGGGTACTGTCACACCCTGGCGCTGGGACTCTATATGTTGAGCCAGGGTGTGTTCGTTCTATGTGGTGTATTTCTATGTTGGGAGTTCTAGTTTGTTTATTTCTATGTTGGCCTGAGTGACTCCCAATCAGAGGCAACGAGTGTCAGCTGTGGCTGGTTGTCTCTGATTGGGAGCCATATTTAAACTGTCTGTTTTTCCCTTTGTGTTTGTGGGTTCTTGTTCCGTGTTGGTCTATGTTACCTAGGACGTTACGAGTCGTTTGTTGTTTTTGTTTACTGTCCGTGTTTATCGCTAATGATAAATAAACATGTTCGTTCATCACGCTGCGCCTTGGACCTCCTCTCTTAATGACGATCGTGACACCCATCTCCAGTAGATGATGCCAAATGTAGTTCAGGTGGTCTGCAGGAAGTTCAGGTGACAGGAGGTGTCCTCAGACCCACGAGCATCTAAAGGACTATTTAAAACTTCAGTGTAGTGTGTAGAGGTATAAGAGAACAAGGATTAAGAAAACAACCATGAACTAAACAATGACCTACAGTACCAGTCAAAGGTTTGGGCACACCTACTCATTACAGGGCTTTTCTTAATTTGTACTATTTTCTACATTGTAGAATAATAGTGAAGACATCAAAACTGTGAAATAACACATATGGAATCATGTAGTAACCAAAAAAGTGTTAAACAAATCAGGTAGACTAGATTCATACATGGAGATGAATATACCCATTTGAGATTCTTCAAATAGCCACCCTGTGCCTTGATGACAGCTTTGCACACTCTTGGCTTTCTCTCAACCAGCTTCACCTGGAATGCTTTTACAACAGTCTTGAAGGAGTTCCCACATGTGCTGAGCACTTGTTGGCTGCTTTTACTTCACTCTGCGGTCCGACTCATCCCAAACCATCTCAATTGGGTTGAGGTCGGGGGATTGTTGAGGCCAGGACATCTGATGCAGCACTCCATCACTCTCCTTCTTGGTAAAATAGCCCTTACACAGCCTGGAGGTGTGCTGGGTCATTGTCCTGTTGAAAACAAATGATAGTCCCACTAAGCCCAAACCAGATGGGATGGCGTATCGCTGCAGAATGCTCTGGTAGCAATGCTGGTTAAGTGTCCCTTGAATTCTAAATAAATCACAGACAGTGTCACCAGCAAAGCACCCCCACACCATAACACCTCCTCCTCCATGCTTTACGGTGGGAACTACACATACGGAGATCATCCGTTCACCCACACGCATCTCACAAAGACACAGCGGTTGGAACCAAAGATCTCCAATTTGTACAAATTTCCACCGGTCTAATGTCCATTGCTCGTGTTTCTTGGCCCAAGCAAGTCTCTTCTTATTATTGGTGTCCTTTAATAGTGGTTTCTTTGCCGCAATTCAACCATGAAGGCCTAATTCACACAGTCTCCTCTGAGCAGTTGATGTTGAGATGTGTCTGTTACTTGAACTCTGTGAAGCATTTATTTGGGCTGCAATTTCTGAGGCTGGTAACTCTAATAAACGTATCCTCTGCAGCAGAGGTAACTCTGGGTCTTCCATTCCTGTGTCGGTCCTCATGAGAACCAGTTTCATCATAGAGCTTGATGGTTTTTGCGACTGCACTTGAAGAAACTTTCAAAGTTCTTGAAATGTTCCGTATTGACTGACCTTCATGTCTTAAAGTAATGATGGACTGTCGTTTCTCTTTGCTTATTTGAGCTGTTCTTGCCATAATATGGACTTGGTCTTTTACCAAATAGGGATATCTTCTGTATACCCAACTGATTGGCTCAAACACACTAAGAAGGAAAGAAATTCCACAAATTAACTTTTAAGAAGGCACACCTGTTAATTGAAATGCATTCCAGGTGACTACCTCATGAAGCTGGTTGAGATAATGCAAAGAGTGTGCTCTTCTCCAGACCATTTCCGGAGACCTTCTCCCTTACCTCACCTCGCTCATCAACTCATCCTTGACCGCTGGCCATGTCCCTTCCATCTTCAAGAGAGCGAGAGTTGCACCCCTCCTCAAAAAGCTACACTTGATCCCTCCGATGTCAACAACTACAGACCAGTAGTCCTCCTTCTTTCTTTTCTCTCCAAAACTCTCGAGCGTGCTGTCTCTAGCCAACTCTCCTACTATCTCTCTCAGAATGACCTTCTTGATCCTAACCAGTCAGGTTTCAAGACTGGTCATTCAACTGAGACTGCTCTTCTCTGTGTCACGGAGGCTCTCCGCACTGCTAAAGATAACTCTCTCTCCTCTGCTCTTATCCTTCTAGACCTATCCGCTGCCTTTGATACTGTGAACCATCAGATCCTCCTCTCCACCCTCTCAGAGTTGGGCATCTCCGGCGCTGCTCACTCTTGGATTGCGTCCTACCTGACAGGTCGCTCCTACCAGGTGGCGTGGCGAGAATCTGTCTCCGCACCACGTGCTCTCACCACTGGTGTCCCCCAGGGCTCAGTTCTAGGCCCTCTCCTATTCTCTCTATACACCAAGTCACTTGGCTCTGTCATATCCTCACATGGTCTCTCCTATCATTGCTACGCCGACGACACACAATTAATTTTCTCCTTTCCCCCTTCTGATAACCAGGTGGCGAATCGCATCTCTGCATGTCTGGCAGACATATCAGTGTGGATGTCAGATCCTCACCTCAAGCTGAACCTCGGCAAGACGGAGCTGCTCTTCCTCCCGGGGAAGGACTGCCCGCTCCATGATCTCGCCATCACGGTTGACAACTCCATTGTGTCCTCCTCCCAGAGTGCAAAGAACCTTGGCGTGACCCTGGACAACACCCTGTCGTTCTCCGCTAACATCAAAGCGGTGACCCGATCCTGCAGGTTCATGCTCTACAACATTCGCAGAGTACGACCCTACCTTACACAGAAAGCGGCACAGGTCCTAACCCTGTCCTAAAGTTGAACCTTTTCATGAGACTACAATGTAGGTTATGGACCTATGGGCCTGCTACTATGAAATCAGCACACTGAGCAAGGATGCATTTTATTAAAATACATTTATTTAAGTAGGTCTCTTTTCAATTTGCAATCGATGGGGCCAGAATCCTGTAAACTGGCCAGTAAACAAAACAGTATCAATGATCTGCCTGCTTCAAGGTGTCACACGCAAACACTCTTCACTGAAAACACTGCACTGAAAACTGTTACAGTGGATGCCTCCTGATCCTACAAGACAGCACAGCGTGCCATGGCATGGGTGTAGGTAACTGGGCAGGGAAAGAGTTCAATTAATATTTCCAAACTGTGTTTAGGGGAATGTGTTAAAGAGAAGACAGGTACATAAGAGAGAGAGAGAGAGGGAGAGAACCAGCTTGTTGTTAAAAGAAGGAAAGGACTACAAATGTATCACTTGAACATCAATCATATAAAATTGAATCAAACTGTCTCTTAAAAACATGGAATAACACACATCCCTCCCCCACCATATCCCTCCCTTAGGATAACCCCCAGGGATCACAACATGTGACTATCCCACAAGACAACAAAGTCATAAACAACAGCAAGTTTTAAGTTAAAAGAACCTGGAATCGTAACAACTAGTAGTGACTCTAACTGGCACAACTTTCCCTCTCCAGCAATAGAAAGACAATGGCAGATGTTATTGGTGAAAGTATCCATTTGATCATTTAACTCATATTCCAATGGCCTAAAACACCTCCAGTATTTCAGTGGTGGAACCCTACATATACTTCCCATTTAAAACACTGTCTTTAGCATGACATTTAGCAGACTTCGTTTTCAATAGAGGAATACAATAAAATAATAACAAAACAAAACCATAAATATCAGATAACTGAACATCAGTCAGAGAGAAACAACTTCCTGGAGAGTAGAAAGATGTCAGGGGGTACATGGGAAATGTAGTCCTTTATACACAATCTATACACAGGCCTGGGCCTTGACATGATTGATTGTTTTGCTGTCGTTTTCCTGGCACAATCCATTTTCACATAGGATTAGACAACACTGATATCCTCAGCCCCCCAAACCTACAATGTACAGGTAGACTAGATTCATACATGGAGATGAATATACCCTGGTTTCATGGTTTCAACAACAGTCTCTCCACTGAGGATGAAATAATTACATTTTGATAAGAATAAGCCCCTCAACTGAGACCATGCAAACACGCAAGCTCACACGCACACACACACACACACACGCACATGCAAACACACACACAGAAACACACACACACTACACAGTCAATGTATTTATGTATATGGAATGATATAACGCAGGAGATCTCTCCTGTGGTTCCAGGTACTCAGTAGTAGTCAATAGTAGTAGTCATTAGTAGTAGTCATCAGTAGTAGTCTTTAGTAGTAGTATTTAGTAGAAGTCATCAGTAGGAGTCATAATAATAATAATATAATCAGTAGTAGTCATCAGTAGTAGTAGTCTTTATTAGTAGTCTTTTTTTGTAGTAGTCATCAGTAGTAGTCTTTAGTAGTAGTAGTCAGAGGACCAAACACAGTCCGGCAGCTAAGTGGGCAAGCCAGCGCCCTTCACATCATAGTTACTCTTACTTTTACAGGATTCTAACAGTACAATAGAAAACTTACACAAGGCTTTGTGAAAGAGAAAAGGAGAAAGAAAGATGAGAGAGAAACAGAGAGGGGGAGAGAAAGAAAGATTAGAGAGAAGGAGAGAGAAAGAAATATGGGAGAGAGAAACAGAGGGAGAGCGAAAGAAAGAAAGATGAGAGAGAAACAGAGAGGGAGAGCGAAAGAAAGAAAGATGAGAGAGAAAGAGAGGGAGAGCGAAAGAAAGAAAGATGAGAGAGAAAGAGAGGGAGAGCGAAAGAAAGAAAGATGAGAAACAGAGGTAGAGCGAAAGAAAGAAAGACGAGAGAGAAACAGAGATGGGGAGAGAAATAAATATGAGAGTGAAGGAGAGAGAACGAAAGATGAGAGAGAAACAGAGAGGGAGAGCAAAAGAAAGAAAGATGAGAGAGAGAGAGAGTAAATAAACACCAAGATTGCGGGATTGATCTATCCCTTACGTACAATAGTCAAACCAAAGGTAATGGCATTATACTCCAGTTAGTGTCCATACAGTAGCTTCACCTTTCACTGCTTGTTGACCTTTGTTCTTCTATTGTGTTTTTACTGGTCATGTTGTTGATGAATCCTGTTCATCATTATTGTTTCATCACTTCTATTCTTCATGTGTAGAAAAACACTTCGGTACCAGCTAGGCTCCTTCACAGTTTGTTGTAGTGCAATGAGTACACTCCCTCCCTCCCTCCGTCGCTGGGCTGGCCTGAGGGTTAGCTGCCATGGTGCTCTTTTAGCTCTTTTGTCTTCACCAGAATATTAGACCTGGAGAAAGATAGGAGGGAAAACACAGGTGGTTTAAATAAGCTAAGACTATGCCACTCATTATGTTACATCACTGACTCATTAGGCTACATCACTGACTCATTAGGTTACATCACTGACTCATTAGGTTACATCACTGACTCATTAGGTTACATCACTGACTCATTAGGTTACATCACTGACTCATTAGGCTACATCACTGACTCATTAGGTTACATCACTGACTCATTAGATTACATCACTGACTCACTATGCTACATCACTGACTCATTAGGTTACATCACTGACTCATTAGGTTACATCACTGACTCATTATGCTACATCACTAACTCATTAGGTTACATCACTGACTCATTAGGCTACATCACTGACTCATTAGGTTACATCACTGACTCATTAAATTACATCACTGACTCACTAGGCTACATCACTGACTCATTAGGTTACATCACTGACTCATTATGCTACATCACTGACTCATTAGGTTACATCACTGACTCATTAGGCTACATCACTGACTCATTAGATTACATCACTGACTCATTAGGCTACATCACTGACTCATTAGGCTACATCACTGGCTCATTAGACTACATCACTGATATCTGTCATACCTGAGTGCTTTCCATCTGTCCTTCTCCACCTGGTTCTCTGGGCTCTCACTCTCATAGGATGCCAGGTATAGGCCTAGGGATGAAAGAAAGAAAGAAAGAAAGAAAGAAAGAAATGTGATGTGTGACTTCAAGACTGATGTTAGGTGAGACTGTGTGTCTTACTGTCCTCACTGAAGACTCATGTTAGGTGAGACTGTGTGTCTTACTGTCCTCACTGAAGACTCATGTTAGGTGAGACTGTGTCTTACCGTCCTCACTGAAGACTCATGTTAGGTGAGACTGTGTGTCTTACCGTCCTCACTGAAGACTCATGTTAGGTGAGACTGTGTCTTACCGTCCTCACTAAAGACTAATGTTAAGTGAGACTGTGTGTCTTACTGTCCTCACTGAAGACTCATGTTAGGTGAGACTGTGTCTTACCGTCCTCACTGAAGACTAATGTTAGGTGAGACTGTGTGTCTTACTGTCCTCACTGAAGACTCATGTTAGGTGAGACTGTGTGTCTTATCATCCTCACTGAAGACTCATGTTAGGTGAGACTGTGTGTCTTACCGTCCTCACTAAAGATGGGAGCAGTGTGGAGGTAGTGGAGGATGCTCCTGTCTGTCTCAAACGGGCACTCTATCTGTTTCCACGTCATAAACTCTCCCACCTGACGAGCCAACTCCACAAATTTCTGAAAACAAAATCAAAAAAGGAGAGAGAGAGAGTGAGAGAGTGAGATAGAAAGCGAGAGAGAGAGCGCGAGAGAGAGGGACGTGGAGTGAAACAGGGCTGCCCAACACTATTTAACATCTACATTAATGAATTGGCAAAAACATTAGAAGAATCGGCAGCACCTGGTCTCACCCTACACAACACTGAAATCAAGTGTCTGCTGTACGCAGATGACCTGGTGCTACTGTCTCCCACTAAGGAGGGGTTACAGCAGCATCTAGATCATCTGCACAGATTCTGTCAGACCTGGGCCCTGACCGTTAATCTAAAAAAAACTAATATAATGATATTCCAAAAAAGGTCCGGAAATCAGGATGACAAATATAAATTCTATTTGGACACAGTTCTATTAGAACACACCAAAAATTACACGTATCTAGGATTAAATATCAGCAACACAGGTAGCTTTCACATGGCTGTGAATGAGCTGAGAGACAAAGCAAGAAGAGCATTCTATGCCATTAAAAGGAATATTAAAATCAAAATTCCAATTAGAATCTGGCTCAAAATGTTTCAATCAGTTATAGAACCAATTGCTCTATATGGCAGCGAAGTATGGGGTCCGCTCTCTAATACTGAATTTACCAAATGGGACAAACATCCAATCGAAATACTGCATGCAGAGTTTTGCATGACTGTATTGCAAGTGCAAAGAAAAACTCAAAATAACGCATGTAGAGCAGAATTGGGCCAATACCCCCTCCTTATTCGAATAGAAAAAAGAGCCATCAAATTTTACAACCATCTAAAAACAAGTGACCCCAAAACATTCCATCACACAGCTCTACTATGTCAAGAGATGAAACAAGAGAAGAGTCCCCTCAGCCAGCTGGTTCTGAGGCTCAGTTCACTAACCAAAACCAACCTCATAGAGCCTCAGGACAGCACTCAGAAAATCTGGCCTAATGAAATCATCACAAAGCAAAAAGAAAAATATATCACCTATTGGAAAGACACCACAAAAAATCAAAGTAAACTTCAATGCTATTTGGCTCTAAACAGACAGTACATGGTGGCAGACTATCTGACCACTGTGACTGATAGAAAACTGAGGAAAACAATGACTAGGTACAGACTCAGTGAGCACAGTCTGGCTATAGAGACCGGTCGTCACAGGCAAACCTGGCTGCCCAGAGAGGACAGGCTGTGCTCACTCTGCTCCAGGGGAGAGGTAGAGACAGAGCTGCATTTCCTATTACACTGTGAAAAATACTCAGACCTAAGAGAATCTTTCTTTCCCAAAATTATCATTCAGTACAAAGAATTTGAAACTATAAAAGAGGAAGGAAAAAATCCAATATTTATTGGGTGAAAAGCCTAAATGTGCAATTTTGGCAGCCAAATATGTGTCCTCCTGCCACAACCTGAGGGACAGCCAGTGAAAAGTGTAATGTAATGTCAATAATATTTCCTGTTTTGTTTTGGCTTTCATACCATGTAATGTGTCTTCTCAGTCATGTTGAGATTGGTCGACTACTATTGCTTTAATGTATTGTTATTCTCATTAATATTGTTGTCGTAGTTGCTGTTAATGGTAATGTCACGATCGTTACCGGATGAATAATAATAATAATAATATGCCATTTGGCAGACGCTTTTATCCAAAGCGACTTACAGTCATGCGTGCATAATTTTTTTTGTGTATGGGTGGTCCCGGGGATCGAACCCACTACCTTGGCGTTACAAGCGCCGTGCTCTACCAGCTGAGCTACAGAGGACCACGGATGAAGACACGGACCAAGGCGCAGCGTGATAAGCGTACATTTTATTTAGTACACAACACGAACAAAACAACAAACCAAACGATACGTGAAGTCCTAGGTTAAATACCAAACAAACCTTACGGAACAAGATCCCACAATTAACTGGTGCAAAACAGGCTGCCTAAGTATGGTCCCCAATCAGAGACAACGAGCTACAGCTGCCTCTGATTGGGAACCACCCTGGCCAACATAGATCTAAACGATCTAGAACAAAAACATAGTAAACTAAACAATGAAAATCCACACCCTGGCTCAACATTTAAGAGTCCCCAGAGCCAGGGCGTGACAGGTAATCCCATTTCCACTACTACTATTATTATTATTGCTGTTGGTACCACCATTTTTGTTATATCTATACTTTGACAATGTAAGTAATTTTACATGCCATGTCAATAAAGTCTATTGAATTGAATTGAATTGAGAGAGATTGCTTTGGCAATGTAAACATGTGTTTCCCATGCCAATAAAGCCCTTTGAATTTAATTGAATTGAGAGAGTAAAATCCACATTTGTATATATCAGTACAAAGTTTTCAGCCTTACCGCAAAATGTACATGGCCATTGGGCAAGCGGTTGGCACATCCCTCATTCAGGAAGTAGATGTCTTTGATCAGTAGGCTGAAGAAGGGAATCACAATCTAAGAAAAAGAGAGAGAGTTAATGATGCATGTCCTTGGTTTCAGTGCACGAGTAGGGGTCAGATAAGGGTATTTACAGAGTGAATGGTGGCCTGTACCTTCTCCCTGATGCTATTAGCAGTCTGGGACCTGTGGACGGCTCCCCTAAGTGCTGTCCTGTAGTTGTAAAAGTTTCCAGTAGGGTCCATCTGATGCTGGATGGAAAAACAATATACTATATCAGTGGCGCTAAAAGCATGTTTTTACATGGTAGTTACATAGACAGGTACAGTAAAGTTACAGATTTGTTTTCTATATTTATTTGACATGTTGCAGGATGAAATCTCTAGTTTTCAAGAGTGTCCCCCCAAAGAAAAAAAAAGAAAAAAAGAATAACAATGAAATAATAAACATTCTAGCAAGGTATCTAAGGCTGTGCTGGTTGGTGAGGTTTACCTCCAGGATGAAGAACTTGGCAGTCTTGGCTTTACCCCACGTCTTCTTCAGCCGAGACACAGGACTCATATTCATACCAGCTAGAGGAGCAGACACAAGTCAAATATCGGTATATTGCCAAATATCAGTATTTGGTTCATGTATGATGTAGGATGCAACCGAGACACTCACAGATGATGGCCATGAGGGAGTTGAAGTTGCCGATGTTGAAGCACTCTCTGGCCACGTCGATGAAGAACTCAATCACCTGGGCTCTCTGTTTCTTCTTAGCAGGCTGAGAGGAGACACACACAGGCTGCTAGTGGGATATAATGGATGGAAATGACATGCAAAATATACAGTATTTGGCCCAGGGCCTGTATCTAGGATCAGATTAGCCTTTTAGATCATAATGAATAGGATTATATGGACAGGTTGGGACCTGATCCTAGATCATCACTCCTACTCTGAGACACTTTGTGGATACAGGCCCTGGTCTGGGAAGAACGTATCAATGCCTCACAAGGGGTACAGGAGTGTAGTAATGTTACATGGCCAACAGGTGACACTAAAGAACCATGACTGAATCATCAACTTCGGTGAGGGAAGACCGGCATAACAATATAATATAATATATTATAATATAATATAATATATGTCATTTAGCAGATGCTTTTATCCAAAGCGACTTAGTCATGCATGCATACATTCTTAGGTATTGGTGGCCCCGGGAATTGAACCCACAGCGCTTATGTCACAAACACCATGCTCTACCAAATGAGCAATACGGGACCATAATGAAGAGAATAACATGTGAAAACATTTACCATGCAGATCTCAGTAGCCACCAGGTAGCACAGCCTGTTAAACCACCTGACGTAAGCCTCCAGGTTAGTGGTCTTCTTCTTCTGGTCACTGAAACACGGCTGCTGGGACACAAACACACAATACTGCACATCAGGACATTCTCTCTTTCTCTCTCTCTTTCTCTCTCTCTTTCTCCCTCTGTCTGTCTCTCTCTCTCTCTCTCTGTCTCCTCTCTGTCTCTCTGACTCCTCTCTGTCTCTCTCCCTGTCTCTCTGTCGCTATCTCTCTGTCTCCTCTCTCAATTCAATTCAATTCAATGTAAGGGCTTTACTGGCATGGGAAACATATGTTAACATTGCCAAAGCAAGTGAAGTTGATAATAAACAAAAGTGAAATAAACAATAAAAATTAACAGTAAACATTACACTCACAAAAGTTCCAAAAGAATAAAGACATTTCAAAGTTTTATTATACTATACCTGAGTGCTATCCAGTGGATCTTTCTGAACGAAGGCTTGGACAAACTCCTCAGGACCAATATGACTGAGATGTTCCTGAAACACACAGAGAGAGCAGAGTAGAGCGACATGGCAGTGCATATGAACTAGATTAATCTCTGTAATGGAAGCCAAGCAATACAGGAAGTCATGAATCATCTACAAATATCACCTTCCCTTGAAGCAACAGCTGACCCCTGGTACGCAGAGGCTAAGCAGCGGAAATCAAAAGTACATAAACCTAACAAAACACACATACAGTTGAAGTCGGAAGTTTACATACACTTAGGTTGGAGTCATTAAAACTTGTTTTTCAACCACTCCACAAATGTCTTGTTAACAAACTATATTTTTGGCAAGTCGGTTACGACATCTACTTTGTGGATGACACAAGTAATTTTTCCAATAATTGTTTACAGACAGAATATTTCACTTATAATTCACTGTATCACAATTCCAGTGGGTCAGAAGTTTACATACACTAAGTTGACTGTGCCTTTAAACAGCTAGGAAAATTCCAGAAATCATGGCTTTAGAAGCTTCTGATAGGCTAATTGACATCATTTGAGTCAATTGGAGGTGTACCTGTGGATGTATTTCAAGGCCTACCTTCAGACTCAGTGCCTCTTTGCTTGACATCATGGGAAAATCAAACGAAATCAGCCAAGACCTCCGAAAAAAAAATTGTAGACCTCCACAAGTCTGGTTCATCCTTGGGAGCAATTTCCAAACGCCTGAAGGTACCACGTTCATCTGTACAAACAATAATACGCAAGTATAAACACCATGGGACCACGTAGCCGTCATACCGCTCAGGAAGGAGACGCGTTCTGTCTCCTAGAGATGAACGTACTTTTGTGCGAAAAGTGCAAATCAATCCCAGAACAACAGCAAAGGACCTTGTGAAGATGCTGGACGAAACAGGTACAAAAGTATCTATATCCACAGTAAAACGAGTCCTATATTGACATAACCTGAAAGGCTGCTCAGCAAGGAAGAAGCCACTGCTCCAAAACCGCCATAAAAAAGCCAGACTACGGTTTGCAACTGCACATGGGGACAAAGATCGTACTTTTTTGAGAAATGTCCTCTGGCCTGATGAAACAAAAATAGAACTGTTTGGCCATAATGACCATCGTTATGTTTGGAGGAAAAAGGGGGCGCTTTGCAAGCCGAAGAACACCATCCCAACCGTGAAGCGCGTGGGTGGCAGCATCATGCTGTGGGGGTGCTTTGCTGCATGAGGGACTGGTGCACTTCACAAAATAGATGGCATCATGAGGAAGGAAAATTATGTGGATATATTGAAGCAACATCTCAAGACATCAGTCAGGAAGTTAAAGCTTGGTCGCAAATGGGTCTTCCAAATGGACAATGACCCCAAGCATACTTCCAAAGTTGTGGCAAAATGGCTTAAGGACAACAAAGTCAAGGTATTGGAGTGGCCATCACAAAGCCCTGATCTCAATCCTATAGAACATTTGTGGGCAGAACTGAAAAAGCATGTGCGAGCAAGGAGGCCTACAAACCTGACTCAGTTACACCAGCTCTGTCAGGAGGAATGGGCCAAAATTCACTCAACTTATTGTGGGAAGCTTGTGGAAGGCTACCCGAAATGTTTGACCCAAGTTAAACAATTGAAAGGCAATGCTACCCAATACTAATTGAGTGTATGTAAACCTCTGACCCACTGGGAATGTGATGAAATAAATAAAAGCTTAAATAAATCATTCTCTCTGCTATTATTCTGACATTTCACATTCTTAAAATAAAGTGTTGATCCTAACTGACCTAAGACAGGGAATTTTTACTAGGATTAAATGTCAGAAATGGTGAAAAACTGAGTTTAAATGTATTTGGCTAAGGTGTATGTAAACTTCCGACTTCAACTGTACTATATCACTGTTGTCATATCAACAAAGAGAATCACCCATAGCTACAGTGCATCTTCACCCACACATTGACCCACACTGATAGGAATGCAGCAAAGAGATGAGTGGTGTCTGGGTTTCACAAATATGTCCCAGATTGTGTGTGTGTGTGTGTGTGTGTGTGTGTGTGTGTGTGTGTGTGTGTGTGTGTGTGTGTGTGTGTGTGTGTTTGTGTAAAGCTGTCAGGTCACATATATCCACTGTGGATATATTCCCTTAAAGGCACCGGGCAAACCACTGACTTCTGAGATGATCTCACGCTTTTCAGACCAGAGTACATGCTTACTCAGGCCTGCGGAGGACGGCCCTTACACACACACAAACACAACACTCCATCAGTGAGAGTAGGAGCTCCTTTTGTTGCTCAGCCCTGTTTGTTTCTGTGTCTGTAGAGCACCTTTCTAAGCCTGTTACTCAGCTGTAGAATATAGCAAATGGAGGAACATTCAAAGCCTGTTACTTAGCTGTAGGCTATAGCTAACAGAGGACCATTCAAAGCCTGTTACTCAGCTGTAGAATAGAGCTAACAGAGGACCATTCAAAGCCTGTTACTCAGCTGTAGGCTATAGCTAACAGAGGACCATTCAAAGCCTGTTACTCAGCTGTAGGCTATAGCTAACAGAGGACCATTCAAAGCTAACACAGTTGTTTGGAAGATTTCAGTGCTGCATCTCTCTCTCTCTCTCTCTCTCTCTCTCTCTCTCTCTCTCTCTCTCTCTCTCTCTCTCTCTCTCTCTCTCTCTCTCTCTCTCTCTCTCTCTCTCTCTCTCTCTCTCTCTCTCTCTCTCTCTCTCTCTCTCTCTCTCTCTCTCTCTTTTGATTCTACATATATCCTAATCTCCAATTTATTTCTGTATCTATTCATTTCTCCCCTCTGCTTCCTCTCTCTCTTAGTGTCATCTCTCTCTCTCATCATGTTTCTGTCTCTTTGCCTGTTTGTCTTCCTCTTCCCTCCCCCTCTCTCCTCTTCTCATCATCTCTCTCCCTTCCATCACACCCTTATCTCATTCTCTTTCATCTCTCCTTTAATCCCCTCCTCCCATCCTTCCTACCACTCTTCTTACCAGTTCCACATGGGTGAGTTGCTGTGCCAGTGTGTAGGGGTCGTTGCAGATAGACAGCATGTCCTTCTGGATAGGTGGAGGCTTGGTCTTGAAGGCCACCAGCTTGTCTGAGACTGAGGAGGCATTCACTTTGACAATGCTCTCATCTCCCTGGGCGATGGCTGCCAGCTTCTGGTTCAGGGTCTGCAGAACCTGGTTCAGTGTCTTCCAATACGCCTGGAGAGGACATATAGACTTTAGAATGATTAGACAACTAATAATAATCATGATCAACACCATCATCATCATCATTCTCATCCTCCTCCTCATCATCATCACAATCCTCACCATCATCACCATCACCATCATCACCATCATCATCATCATCACCATCACCATCCTCATCCTCATCCTCATCCTCATCACAATAATCATCATCATCATCATCACAATCATCATCATCATCATCAACATTCTCATCATCGTCACCATCATCATCATCATCACCATCATCATCATCAACATTCTCATCATCGTCACCATCATCATCATCATCACCATCATCATCATCACAATCATCATCATCACAATCATCATCATCATCACCATTCTCATCATCATCACAATCATCATCACCATCATCACCATCATCATCTCTCCAGACTACATCCCTCTCCTTCACAGTTCACACCCCTCTTTCACACCACCGTGCAGTTGCGAGCATGTGTCCCTTTTCTTCTGTGAGTGTGATGATGAAAAGATTTGGCATGGGTCCTCAGATCCTCAAAAGGTTCTACAGCTGCACCATCGAGAGCATCCTGACTGGTTGCATCACTGCCTGGTATGGGCAACTGCTCGGCCTCCGACCGCAAGGCACTAGAGAGGGTAGTGCGTACGGCCCAGTACATCACTGGGGCCAAGCTTCCTGCCATCCAGGACCTCTATACCAGGCGGTGTCAGAGGAAGGCCCTAAAAATTGTCAAAGACTCCAGCCACCCTAGTCATAGAATGTTCTCTCTGCTACCGCACGGCAAGCAGTACCGGAGTGCCAAGTCTAAGTCCAAGAGGCTTCTAAACAGCTTCTACCCCCAAGCCATAAGACTCCTGAACATCTAATCAAATGGCTACCCAGACTATTTGCATTGCTCCCCCACCCCTCTTTTACGCTGCTGCTGCTCTCTGTTTATTATCTATGCATGGTCACTTTAATAACTCTACCTACATGTACATATTACCTCAATTACCTCGACTAACCGGTGCCCCCGCACATTGACTCGGTACCGGTACCCCCTGTATATAGCCTCGCTATTGTTATTTTTACTGCTGCTCTTTAATTATTTGTTACTTTTATTTCGTATTATTTTATATTGTATATATATATATATTTTTTTTGTTATTCTTTCTTAAAACTGCATTGTTGGTTAAGGGCTTGTAAGTAAGCATTTCACTGTAAGGTTGTATTCGACGCATGTGACAAATAACATTTGATTTGATTTGTGTGTTGTGTTCCCCCCAGTGTGTGTGTGTGTATGTGTGTGTGTGTCCCTCCCCCGCTGAGCTGTATGGCTGTAAGGCTGGTGGTTGGGGCCAGCAGGTCGAGTCTCAGTAAATCACCCGTAGCGTGTCATAAATGACCCGAAGCCAGAACACTGCCTGGGCCATGCTCTGCTCTGCAACCACAAATAGCTGCAAATTCATCACCATCAGCCTCCTCTTGCTCGCTCTCCATCCCTCTTCTTCCTTCCTTGCATCCACCCCCTCTCATCCTACTCCACTTCCCCTCCCTGCTCTTCCTCCCCTTCCTGCTCTCAATCTTCCATCCCTTTCTACCTCCCCCTCCCCCTCATCCCCATGCCCCTCTTATCCTTCATCATCATCCATCTCTTTCTCTCTCTTTCCCCGAGGCTGCAGAACGAATGCAAGAACCTTCCCCTTGTCTCTCTATCTCTTCTCTCCCCCTCCCTCCTCTCTCTCTCCCTCTCTCTCTCTCTCTCTCTCTCTACCCCTCTCTCTCTCTACCCCTCTCTCTCTCTACCCCTCTCTCTCTCTCTACCCCTCTCTCTCTCTACCCCTCATCTCTCTCTCTCTCTCTCTCTCTCTCTCTCTCTCTCTCTCTCTCTCTCTCTCTCTCTCTCTCTCTCTCTCTCTCTCTCTCTCTATGAGAGGGTAGCCTCTCATACTCCCTCCCTCCCTCCCTCCCTCTCTCACCTCATCACAGGGTGCTATCCTGTGGATGATATCTTTGAACAGTCCCACCATCTTCTCCTCTCTGAAGTCTGTGGGGAACGTCTCTGTCCACTCAGTCAGCAGCTGCAGGATCTTGGGACCAAACTTCCTCACTTTAGCCTGGGAGGAGACCCAGTCAGAGTCACTGGGTTGGAAAGCGTGTGTGTGTGTGTGTGTGTGTGTGTGTGTAAGCAGTACTGACCGTGTCCAGTGGACTCTGGTCCAGCTGCTGTTGTTTGATGCAGGTCTCACAGAGTCTGGCCAGCAGCTCAGGGGGAGTGATGAACAGACGAGCACTCAGCAGGAACGTAAACACATAGGCTTTCTGTGGTGGGAAACAATGGGTTAAACACATAGGCTTTCTGTGGAGGGAAACAATGTGTTAAACACATCCAGTATTTCCATTATCATTAACATTATATTCCTACTACTATTTCTACTTCTGAGGCTGGGGTCATTACAACCAGGGTAGATTAGTGGCCCCTTCATAGCTGTGTTTACCTCTGGGTAGTAGTCTGCGGTGGGCACCAGGTGCTGGATGAGAGTGTCCAGAGAGGCGGAGGTAATGGGGGGTCCGTCGACCAGGCAAGCCCCAGGCCCTCGGGCCTCCTTGGGGCTTTCCTCCTCCTCAGGGTCAGCCTCAGAGCAGGTGGAGGCCAGGTGGGGGCTGAAGCCACTGGGGGTGAACATGGTGCCTGCTGCTGGGAACACAGTCTGGGGCATTCCTCACCTGGCTGGGATGGACAGAGAGAGAGAGACATTCAGCAGGCTAGCTGTTTACCCTTTCAGAGCATTATCTCTAGTTCAGTCTCCACTACACACTCATTCCATCCCAGTGACTTTACAACCTGCCAGCCACAGTCTCCGTCGTCGGGTGAAATGGAAACCGCCCCCCAGCAGGCCGTCTCCGAGGATGACGAGATAAAGGGGAAATGTGGGTCACACTGTCGCCGTGGAGACCGTTGCCGTGAGAAAGCGTTCCGTGTCCTCTCTCTCTACCCCTCATCTCTCTTTCTACCCCTCATTTCTCTCTCCACCCCTCATCTCTTTCTCTCTACCCATCATCTCTCTCTCTCTCTCTCTCTCTCTACCCCTCATCTCTCTCTTTCTCTCTAACCCTCATCTGTCTCTCTCTACCCCTCATCTCTCTCTCTCTCATCCCTCTCTCAAGACATCCCTCTCTCAAGACATCCCTCTCAATGAGCCAACAAGGTAGTTTTAGCATAAAGAAGCACTTACGTTGGTGTAGATGTATTAAAGTGGGGTGTTATAGAGCTCAGTAAGGGTAGGCCCACATCAAGACTCATGGAGCATCTTAGGCTATAGTAGGCGAATTTGCCACAGGGGATGGCGGGACATGTCCCCCCCCAATATTCAAAACAAGTCGATTCGTCAGATAGCATATGATGAGCAATGGTAAAATGTGTAGAATTGCAAGAAATTAGCTTTAATGGTCGACTTTGGGTGCAAAAAACGGTCCAACTCCTCCTCTTTCTCAATTTTCAAACAGAAAGGGAGTGCGCCTTTGGTGGTTCATCGATGTGTCATTCTGATCCTGTGTGCCGCGACCAACGTAGCTAGTTGGTTAGCTAAGCTAGCCACTGTAGCTAGCCAGTTACTCCTCCAGTACGTATTGAACATTCACAGGATTTGTCTTTGGACGGAAGCTGTAGAGATCGGTAAGAAATGGCACTTCTGTAGCCAAATATCTTATTCATCCATTTTTGTTTGTTTTTAAGCATTAAATGACCTGGTATGATGGTGCATTGATCATTTATACTGTTTAAAGACGTTATTCTTGCGTTTTTGCACAATTTCGACCTTTAAAGTAACTGCCCAGTGTTTCCAGATTTCTATGAAAAATGACCTTAATTAATGACATTATGAGTGAAATAGTTTTCCTTCCATTTAAAAAAAAATATTAAGTATGTTAAAAAGCATATTTTTGGTGTGGGCGTACCCCAACAACAGAATGTTGTGGGCGTATACCGGTCATTAAAAATATTCATGCTGATTGGCCAGCTCATCCTCTATGAGGAAATTGCAAGCATTTTTGAAACGGTCTGTTTGAGATACAAGTTTGAGGTATGAGTTCACAGAATATGTTCACAGAAAATGATTTGGGTATGAGTTCACAGAATATAAACTTTTAAAAGTGTGATTTTCACTGGACAGTTACTTTAAAACTGCAACATTTTCTCTCATCGTCATGGTAAAATGTGAAGAATAGCATGAGATGAGCTATAAAAGAGCACATTTTTCTCTGCCCAATGTTAAAATGTGTTGAAATACAGGAAGTTGCAAATCTGTTTTCTGGTTGGTCCTCTGTAGCTCAATTGGCAGAGCATGGCGCTTATAACACCAGGGTAGTGGGTTCAATCCCCGGGACCACCCATACGTAAAAATGTATGCACACATGACTGTAAGTCGCTTTGGATAAAAGCGTCTGCTAAATGGCATATATTATTATTATAATAATTATTTTCCCTAAAAACTACATTATTTATAATTTTGGGGGGGGTTGGGGGGGGGGGCTTCCAATCATCCTTCCACTTAAACTGTGTTTTCAAAATACCCCTCAAGAGAGACATAATAGATGTGAAACTGTAGAATTGCAGGAAAAAAAATGTTTTATGTCAAAACAATTTCCGGGGTAGTACCTCCAGACCCCTGTCTACTGTTCGTCCCCCTTGGTAGGGAATACTGGATAATATGATGTTGAGTCTATGGATGATATTGATTTAGTCAGTATTGGCTGTAAACTAAGCGAGCCCCAAAGAAGGAAGAACCATAGCATGCCAATTCCTGGTATTGATTGTAAATCACTGGCATTGGGTAACAAAAAGGTGGAGCCATCAGCCGAGCATGCCTATTCACAGTCCTGCCTTGACTCATTACCATTTGCTTTCTCATTAAAGGTCAGTAACTAAATGTCTTTAGACTATTTGAAAAACAACCCCTCAGCCAGTATCTTATTCCCCAGCAGTGGTGAGAGAGCAAGTCAGTAAACACACAGTGTGAAACCTTAAACAACGCTGCAGAGAAGAGGAAGCTATTTCAGATGTAAACTACATGTTCTCTTCCTGCTTTGCCAACCCAGCCTCAGTGTACACAGGCAGCTTCAACACACAGAGGCATAGAGATGCATAGAGATACAATCTCTATAAGGGAGTATTATATCCCTTTCATACTAAGAAGTTTTTCTGCCAACTTTACCATACCACCAACTTTTTTTCTGCCTTTTCTTTATATCTGAAAGGTAATTCCGGTATCAAAGCCAAAACTTTTATTTCCGCCAAACTTTCGGTAAACTTCTGCCTACAGCTTAGTATGAAAAGTAGCCGTAATGCTGCGGCGGCTTTGGCACGCACTACGTTCTTAAACTCTTGCTAGGCAGACAAAGCACATCTCTTTTCCTATTGAGAAGGGAGGGATCAATATTTATACATGAATCAGAGCATAGCCTAGCCTTCACACTCAAAATGGTCCTTCAGGGGCAGGGACGGTTCAAAGGCAATCAAACCTATTCACATTCCTACAGTATGTAGATCATTGAGTAGCAAAACACAACTGAGCCTTTGCTTTGGAATGCATTCTTAGCTTTGAATGGTAATCTTAATTACTATGCTAAGTAATTGGAGAACAATGGAGGGGTAAGGTATCTTTCAAAACAAATTCGTAAGCTTTAGCTCCCTGCCCGCCACTAACCACTCACCCACCGGATTTTCTTTGACTGACTGGTGTCACTAGTCCCTAAGAGGTGAGAGGTCAAGCCGATGTAGCCATGCGAGATGGTGAGGCACCTCAAGTTTCCTCTCCAAGCCTTCCTCTTCCCTTTGTTTCTCTGCCCATATCACACACACACACACACACACACACACACACACACACACACACACACACACACACACACACACACACACACACACACACACACACACACACACACACACAGGGTGGGGGAAGGGGAAGCGGGAGAGGGTGGCTGTCACTCTTTCCTGCCTGTATCACCTGTGATACAAGGTTCTTTAAAGCAGGTGACATTTCCTTGTCTTTGTCTTTGGTTGAAAGGCAGAGGTCATGGTAATCATAGCAGGCCAGTGTGTTCAGACTGTGACACAGTGACATAAATAACAGCATCCATTGAGGGGAGAAAGGAGGTATTTAGGCCAGCAGTCAACACCCCAATCCTTTCATTAAGCTGTCGCAGTCCACATACTGTCTGGGACCTGCCCACATTCTAGTCTTCTGACATAACTCTCCTCCTCTGACAGGGTGCATCTATTTCACAACATGTACACGCACACGCACACGCACACGCACAAACAGGCAGGCAGGCAGGCAGGCAGGCACACACACTGTCACCGCTTCAGTCTCTGACCTTTTTGACTGTTTGGTGATAAATGGCATGAAAAAGCAGCAGGACTTAGCAAAGTGAATTAAAACAATGGATTGTGAGGAGTGAGATATATTCTGACACAATTAGAAGCTATTATCTGCATTGTGGTTGTATTGTGTCAAATAAAATCAATCAATCAATCTCTCACTTTTCCTCAGTATCTTACGTATATACAGTGGGGGAAAAAAGTATTTAGTCAGCCACCAATTGTGCAAGTTCTCCCACTTAAAAAGATGAGAGAGGCCTGTAATTTTCATCATAGGTACACGTCAACTATGACAGACAAATTGAGAAAAAAAAATCCTGAAAATCACATTGTAGGATTTTTAATGAATTTATTTGCAAATTATGGTGGAAAATAAGTATTTGGTCACCTGCAAACAAGCAAGATTTCTGGCTCTCACAGACCTGTAACTTCTTATTTAAGAGGCTCCTCTGTCCTCCACTCATTACCTGTATTAATGGCACCTGTTTGAACTTGTTATCAGTATAAAAGACACCTGTCCACAACCTCAAACAGTTACACTCCAAACTCCACTATGGCCAAGACCAAAGAGCTGTCAAAGGACACCAGAAACAAAATTGTAGACCTGCACCAGGCTGGGAAGACTGAATCTGCAATAGGTAAGCAGCTTGGTTTGAAGAAATCAACTGTGGGAGCAATTATTAGGAAATGGAAGACATACAAGACCACTGATAATCTCCCTCGATCTGGGGCTCCACGCAAGATCTCACCCCGTGGGGTCAAAATGATCACAAGAACGGTGAGCAAAAATCCCAGAACCACACGGGGGGACCTAGTGAATGACCTGCAGAGAGCTGGGACCAAAGTAACAAAGCCTACCATCAGTAACACACTACGCCACCAGGGACTCAAATCCTGCAGTGCCAGACGTGTCCCCCTGCTTAAGCCAGTACATGTCCAGGCCCATCTGAAGTTTGCTAGAGTGCATTTGGATGATCCAGAAGAGGATTGGGAGAATGTCATATGGTCAGATGAAACTTTTTGCTAAAAACTCAACTCGTCGTGTTTGGAGGACAAAGAATGCTGAGTTGCATCCAAAGAACACCATACCTACTGTGAAGCATGGGGGTGGAAACATCATGCTTTGGGGCTGTTTTTCTGCAAAGGGACCAGGACGACTGATCCGTGTAAAGGAAAGAATGAATGGGGCCATGTATCGTGAGATTTTGAGTGAAAACCTCCTTCCATCAGCAAGGGCATTGAAGATTAAATGTGGCTGGGTCTTTCAGCATGACAATGATCCCAAACACACCGCCCGGGCAACGAAGGAGTGGCTTCGTAAGAAGCATTTCAAGGTCCTGGAGTGGCCTAGCCAGTCTCCAGATCTCAACCCCATAGAAAATCTTTGGAGGGAGTTGAAAGTCCGTGTTGCCCAGCGACAGCCCCAAAACATCACTGCTCTAGAGGAGATCTGCATGGAGGAATGGGCCAAAACACCAGCAACAGTGTGTGAAAACCCTGTGAAGACTTACAGAAAACGTTTGACCTGTGTCATTGCCAACAAAGGGTATATAACAAAGTATTGAGAAACTTTTGTTATTGACCAAATACTTATTTTCCACCATAATTTGCAAATAAATTCATTAAAAATCCTACAATGTGATTTTCTGGAATTTTTTTCTCAATATGTCTGTCATAGTTGACGTGTACCTATGATGAAAATTACAGGCCTCTCTCGTCTTTTTAAGTGGGAGAACTTGCACAATTGGTGGCTGACTAAATACATTTTTTCCCCACTGTAATTGTCTAGATGTGATTATGCTGGGGAAAGCCCAGTGTGTCCTTGCAGTGCCACTGTTGTGGTGTAGATTACCCTGGCACTGCTAGCTCTATGCTGTCCTAGTGGGATCCCTACAGTAAGCATTTCCTATGTAAGGCAGGGCTGACTGGCTGACTGGCTGACTAGCTGACTGGCGTGCTGACTGACTGGTTGACTGGCTGACTGACTGACTGTGTAGTTAGGCCTGTACAGCTCTGTGGCCATGATGGGTGTGGGAGGACATCTGTGAGTTCAACCATGAGTCACCACTGTGTGTAGACACTCTAATCTCCTGTATTAGCCCAGAGACGGATGAATGGATGAGCATGAGTGTGTGGGTGCACACACACACACACACACACACACACACAAACACAAACACAAACACACAAACCATCCCCATCATTTATTCATGACTCGACGTCATTGCCAGGGGATGCATCATGGTCTAGCCGTTTAGGAAACAATAATACACACATCCTGTCTACTGTGTTTTACGGTAGTGCTGATGTACATCTACAGTATCTGACCCGTTTAGCTGCGCCAAAATGATTATGAATTATGCTGCAATGCTTTTTGCAGGATTTCGAGCAAAATACGTGAGATCCCCCTGCAGACACACCCATAACCTACTGTAGAACCTGCTTTTAAAACCTCTAAAAGTCAAAGGAGGGGTTCTACTAAGCTAACATATGGAATTGTTTTAAGATGGTCATACCATGGATCATTTAGCTATTTGATTTATAATTTTAGGACCCCTGTAGGCTACGGGAAGTAGTTTAGGGGTGGGGGTGCTGCGTTTATTATTATTATTATTATGTATACATTTGTTATTGTATTTTCAAGGGGGGTATTTTCAGGTGCTTTATCGGTCCGCTAATACAGCACTATTTAATGCCCAGTGCACTACTTTTGTGAAAAAATATACAAAATAAAACAAGTTGTTAGTGTTTATTTTATTTTATTATGATTTTTCAGCACGCCTACTTCCCACGGCTATGCCTGTAGGTATCCAAAAAGTATATTTATTTGATAAAATATTGAATTTGGGCAATACTACTATAGCCCACAGAAATAACATTCATAAATGGAAAAACAGACTGTAAAAAAAGTAATAATATGGAGTAAGGTTTTGAAGTGTCTGCCCTATATCGAGGAGATATAAGAAAGCTCAGGAAATATTTTCATTTTTTGGACACATATTTAAATCGGTACCGCGGTTACCTTCAGACGAGTCTCGTTACAGTTGGGGGGGTTGTTGCAAACGGAGAACATCATTGAGTTCGTGAGAGTCTCCCCTTTAGTGAGGTCATATTAGTTAGTAGGCCAAATCGTTCGGACCAGTGGCAGTCGGTGACGTTTAAGATGAGGGAGTACGATTATTTTCTTTATGAGCATGGCCTTATTTCTATTACAGCATATTGGATGACTGTCATTCATATTCCATTCACCCAGCTCAATGTTTAGGCTGCTACATGATACTCAAATTTTACCTATACCGATCATGAGGTTGCTACAACCTAGCTTATGAACAAAAGTTTACAATGTAGGTGCACAGGTTGAGAGAAAAATGTGTAATCAAGATGACAGACAGTGCCATAACCAAAAACCCCTTGCACAATCATGCCTGCATCAAGCTGATCTAGAGTGTAATCATTAGTCCAACAGTTGCAAATAAGAGTTTCTATTGGACAAATTCAGGCATGTTTATCCTCGTTTCATTCCGTTTGCTTCCGTTTAAGAAGCGTTTTAACAGAATCGGCAGAATGAATACATCCCTAATCACATGTAAACACAGTTCACTTTCATAGCAGCCACATACAAACAGCATGATCATTTTGCTCATTGTAGAATTCCTTCTCGTATCTATGTGCTCTCCTCCTCTCACGTTTCCCCTTCGCTTGTGGACTTCAGTGCACAACACATCAGCTGTCTGTGATCAGGCGAAAAAACCTTTCCAAACAAACGTTCATATCATCACTGCTAACCGTTACACACAGCCTACATCGTTGTCACCATATTAGCTAATGTAATAGTCAACATAGCTACTAGAACTAACACATTAGTAAACCCGCTACAATCATGCAGTACAGTGTACAGTCAGCAGCAAGCAGTTTAGCAGATACACCGGTTAATAAATTAATAATTAATAAAACCAAAAGCTTACCTTGACTTGGAAGAGTTCCAGTGTTGGATAGCCATAGCCATCTAGCTAACATAGCATCCCTCTCTGTTTGAGTAGGCTACATTAGCTAGCTGCATTCGCTAGCTAAGTGAAAGTTTAAAAAATACAACAAAATATAGCTAGCTCTCTCTCGCGCTCTTGCTTCTCCTTCATTTTTAAATAAATACATTTGTTCAAAACTGTTCAACTATTGTTTTCTCTTTCTCTCTCTTTGAGTCAACTACTCACCACATTTTATGCACTTCAGTGCTAGCTAGCTGTAGCTTATGCTTTCAGTACTAGATTCATTATCTGATCCTTTGATTGGGTGGACAAGAGCTCTGATAGGTTGGAGGACTTCCTACAGAAGTTGTCATAATTACTGTGTAAGTCTATGGAAGGGGGTGAGAACCATGAGCCTCCTAGGTTTTGTATTGAAGTCAGTGTACACAGAGGAGGACGGAAACTAGCTGTCCTCCGGCTACACCATGGTGCTACCCTACAGAGTGCTGTTGAGGCTACTGTAGACCTTCATTGCAAAACAGTGCTTTAATCAATTATTTCGTGACATTAATATATTTAGTATAGTTTTATCTAAAAAGGATAACTTTTTTAATGTTGGGCAAATTGTTTATGAAATTCACTGAGGAGGATGGTCCTCCCCTCCCTCCTCTGAGGAGCCTCCACTGGTTCGGACACTACAGATGTTTTTGTGAGAAGACCGATTTTCAGGATGTCTCCTGGTCTGACAAACAGCGCTGTAGCTCTGCCACTTGCCACGGCAGATGTGGAAAGCTGACATACTGTAGGTGGATGCGGTGGATTGAGACGCAGCCCATGCTAAAAAACAGATATCTCTAGCTTAAACTGACAGATTCTGCTGGGGATGTTAATTAGACAATATACTATTAAGGATTACGATTTTCTTCCGTCACATTCCCATAGAGCCTGGAACATCACATCAACTAAAACACAGCAGGTGTTTATCATACTACCTGGCCGAGACCAACAGCAGCAGCAGAAAGCCCCTGTGTGTCTAGAATCTAGACAGACGTAAGACTAGGAACGGATATACAGCCACTGACTGTGACAACCTTTTGTTCCTGTGGTGCTGCTCTCCTTACCATCATAGGGAGCCGCTTGCTTTGTTCTGTCAGGATTAACACAGGGTGCCACTGTCTGCAGAGATGTACACACACACACACACACACGCGTGCGCACACACATACCGCCCGTGCGTGTGTGTGAGTGTGTAAGCTAGGGGCACATTGTCACTGTAGAGCTGAAAAAAAGGCATTTGCTTGACTAAGGCTGTCAGACTGCTCCCTCCATATCTTGACCCCTTTTTTCACCTGTTTTATATCTTTCTTTCTTTCTTTCTTTTTTTCATTGTCTCTCTCACACTGTCACGGATTCAGCCGAGGCTGCTCCTCCTCCTTGCTCGGGCAGGCTTCGGCGTTCGTCGTCACCGGAGTACTAGCTGCTACCGATCTATGTTTCTGTGTTCTACTTGTCTTGTCTTTATTGTTCACACCTGGTTCCCATTAGGTATTGATTACTTCCCTATTTAACCCTCTGGCTCCCACTGTATGTTGTGCGTGTTTGTTCATGTTTGGTTGTCGTCTGGTGAGCGGGTTTGTTTCCTCCCTGCGTGGAGGTTATGTTATTTACGTTACCTACGAGTAAAGTACGTTTTCGATTAGATCTGTGTCCTGCGCCTGACTTCGTCCTACCGCATCACACTGACACCCTGACACACACAGACACACACTCTCCCCTCTACAAAAGGGGAAATAAATTAACATAAATATGGGTTGTATTTACAATTGTGTTTGTTCTTCACTGGTTGCCCTTTTCTTGTGGCAACAGGTCACAAATCTTGCTGCTGTGATTGCACACTGTGGTATTTCACCCAATAGATATGGGAGTTTATCCAAATTGGATTTGCTTTTGAATTCTTTGTGGGTCTGTGTAATCTGAGGGAAATATGTGTCTCTAATATGGTCATACATTTGGCAGGAAGTTAGGAAGTGCAGCTCTGTTTCCACCTCATTTTGTGGGCAGTGTGCACATAGCCTGTATTCTCTTGAGAGCCAGGTCTGCCTACAGTGGCTAGAATTCCAGTTTGCTCTGTTTTTTGGTTAATTCTTTCCAATGTGTCAAGTAATTATCTTTTTGTTTTCTCATGATTTGGTTTGGTCTAATTGTGTTGCTGTTGCTGTCCTGGGGCTCTGTGGGGTCTCTGTTTGTGTTTGTTTGTGTTTGTGGGGCGGCAGGTAGCTTAGTGGTTAAGAGCATTGTGCCAGTAACCGAAAGGTCGCTGGTTCTAATCCCCGAGCCGACTAGGTGAAAAATCTGTCGATGTGCCCTTGAGCAAGGCACTTAACCCTAATTGCTCATGTAAGTCGCTCTGGATAAGAGCGTCTGCTAAATGACTAAAAACAACAACAACAGGACAGCAGTCACTGACCACCTTCCGGAGACACTTGAAACCCTACCTCTTTAAGGAATACCTGGAATAGTAGAAAAGTAATCCTTCTACCCCCACCCCCCAGTAAAAAAAAAAAAAAAAAGTGGTTGTCCCACTGGCTATCATAAGTTGAATGCAGCAATTTGTAAGTCGCTCTTGATAAGAGCGTCTGCTAAATGACGTAAATGTAAATCTAATTCTACTCTGCATGCATTATTTGATGTTTTACGTTGTACTCTCTCTCGCTCTCTCTCTCTCTCTCTTTCTCTCTTTCTCTCTCACACACACACACTCCCCTCTACCCCCTCTCTCATACAGACACACTCTCCTCTACCTCCCCCTCTACCCCCCTCTCTCTCAATACCCCTTCCTCCCTCTCTCTCTCCCTCTCTCTCTCTCCCCCATCTCTCTCCCTCTCTCTACCTATCTCTCTCGTTCTCTCTCTTTCGTTCTCTCTCTACCCCTCTCTCTCTACCCTTTCTCTCACCCCTCCTCTCTCTATCCACCCCCTTTCTCTCCCCCTCTATTTCCCCCCTCTCTCTCCCTCTACCCCCTCTCTCTAACCCCCCTTTCTCGCTCTCTCTCCCCCTCTCTCTCTCTACCCCCCCTTTCTCTCTCCCCCTCTCTCTCTGTGAAACCTGTTCCCCAACCTGAATGACTCACACATGCTTGTCTGTCAGTGAGGCAGAAAGGAGAGGAAGGAGAGAGAGGAGAGACACAGCTACTAGCCTGCTCTCTCACACACAGAGGTTAGAGGTCAGGGGCGTTGGGGACAACTCTAAAATCAGACTGTAGTGTAGTGGAGAGAGGAGTGGGAGCGGCTGGCTGAATCAGTGAGGTAGGAAATCTCTGTCTGGATTCTCAGACATATAGGATGAAGGGCCCTGTTGGGGTTAAAGGGTTAATGAGTAGGGCCATTGAGGACAGATTCACAGTAGGCCAGCTGATTCAGTCAGGCATAAAATCTCTGTCTGCCCTCTCAGACACAGTGGTGAAGGGTTAGAGGTCAGGGGGTAAGAGCCAGTGCTTCCTGAGTACAGTCAGGGCTTTGTTTACACCAGGGTCAATCCAAGGTTGAGAGCCCCTCTTCCAACTTTTTTATTCAGCCTGACCCAGGCTGTTTTAGTGTCTTATTCAGAGACCTTGGAAGCTGTGTAAAAGCCTAGAGAGGCTGAGGCAGTATAGACACCTGGTTTGTTTTACAGTGATTCATGTAAATGTATCACTCCCAAAGTCAGAGTGAAGCGAGGACAAGGCCAGTTGTGTATCTGTACAGCAGCAGGAAGAGGTCCTAGCTGTTATCCTCTGTCTGAGAGACAGTATCTAGCAGGGAGGAGACAGAGGATTTATTATTTAGCCTGTCATACACTACATGACTACAAAAGTATGTGGACACCATTGGCATTAATATGGAGTTGGTCCACCCTTTGCTGCTAGAACAGCCTCCACTCTTCTGGGAAGGCTTTCCACTAGATGTTGGAACATTGCTGCCGGGACTTGCTTCCATTCAGCCACAAGAGCATTAGTGAGGTCGGGCACTGATGTTGGGCGATTATGCCTGGCTCACAGACGGCGTTCCAATTCATCCCAAAGGTGTTAGATGGGGTTGAGGTCAGGGCTTTGTACAGGCCAGTCAAGTTCTTCCACACCGATCTCGACAAAGCATTTCTGTATGGACTTCGCTTTCTGCACGGGGGCATTGTCATGCTGAAACAGGAAAGAGCCTTCCCCAAACTGTTGCAACAAAGTTGGAAGCACAGAATTGTCTAGAATGTCATTGTATGCTCTAATGTTAAGATTTCCCTTCACTGGAACAAAGGGGCCTAGCCCGAACCATGAAAAACAGCCCCAGACCACTATTCTTCCTCCACCAAACTTTACAGTTGGCACTATGCATTGGGGCAGGTAGCGTTCTGCTGGCATCTGCCAAACCTAGATTTGTCCGTCAGACTGCCAGATGGTGAAGAGTGATTCATCACTCCAGAGAACGCGTTTACACTGCTCCAGAGTCCAATGGCGGCAAGCTTTACACCACTCCAGCCGACGCTTGGCATTGCGCATGGTGATCTTAGGCTTGTGTGCGGCTGCTCGACCATGGAAAACCATTTCATGAAGCTTCCAACTAACAGTTATTGTGCTGACGTTGCTTCCAGAGGCAGTTTGGAACTCTGTAGTGAGTGTTGCAACTGAGGACAGACAATTTTTTCGCCGGTCCCGTTCTGTGAGCTTGTGTGGCCTACCACTTCACTGCTGAGCCGTTCCTAGACATTTCCACTTCACAATAACAGCACTTACAGTTGACCGGGGCAGCTCTAGCAGGGCAGAAATTTGACGAACTGACTTGTTGGATAGGTGGCATCCTATGAAGGTTGCCATGTTGAAAGTCACTGAGCTCTTCAGTAAGGCCATTCCAATGCCAATATTTATCTATGGCTGTGTGCTCGTTTTTATACACCGGTCAGCAACGGGTATGGCTGAAATAAACGAATCCACTAATTTGAAGGGGTGTCCACATACTGTTGTATATAAAGTTTATCAGCTCCCTCTGGAGTTCTATATTAGAACATGTTATTTCTGACAGCCCATTGGATCGACAAGATCCTTATATTCAAGTGGTTTATGAATAAGGAAGATATTACAAAAACCTTTCAAAATAGTCAAAGTAAATGATTAAAACAGAGTCTCAGATGCCAATGGTGACACGGAACATCCTCTATGGGTATGGCAGCATGCTTTGTTTTGTTATTGTCATTTCCTGGTTCAAAGGTCATTCAGGGTTGATCCCCCCCGGACAAAGAGAAGTCAAATGTTACCCTTACCCTCTCTTTGGTGGGTGAGGAGGTGGGGTGAGGAAGAAGTAAGAAGGGATGAATAGGGGTGAGAGGAAGAATGAGAATGGGTGAGAAAGGGTGAGTAGGATACATTCCATCCCAGGGCAGAGAGCAGCCTGAGGCCATCTGTCTGAGGAAGCATTCTCTGTCGAACTAGTAACTCTTCTTCCACAGCCACTCCTCTTCCTCAGCCTCTCCTCTTCCCCTCCTCTCCTCTCCCCTCCCCTCCCCTAACTCTCTCCTCTCCCCTCCCCCTAACTCCTCTCCTCTCCCCTCCCACTAACACCCTCCCCTCCTCTCCCCCTCACTCTCTCCTCTCCCCTAACTCTCTCCTCTCCCTCTCCCCCTAACTCCCTCCTCTCCTCTCCCCTCCCCCTAACTCCCTCCTGTCCCCTCCCCCTAACTCCCTCCACTCCCCTCCCCCTAACTCTCTCCACTCCCCGCACCCTAACTCCCTCCACTCCCCTCCCCCTAACTCTCTCCTCTCCCCTCCTCCTAACTCCCTCCTCTCCACACCCCTCCCCCTAACTCCCTCCACTCCCCTCCCCCTAACTCTCTCCTCTCCCCTCCTCCTAACTCCCTCCCCTCCCTTCCCCCTAACTCTCTCCACTCCCCTCCCCCTAACTCCCTCCACTCCCCTCACCCTAACTCTATCCACTCCCCTCCCCCTAACTCCCTTCACTCACCTCCCCCTAACTCCCTCCACTTCCCTCCCCCCAACACTCTCCACTTTCTCCCCCTAACTCCCTCCACTCCCCTCCTCTCCCCCTAATGCCCTCCACTCCCCTCCCCTCCCCTCCCCCTAACTCTCTCCACTCCCCTCCCTCTAACTCTCTCCTCTCCTCTCCCCTCCTCCTAACTCCCTCCTCTCCACTCCCCTCCTCCTAACACCCTCCTCTCCACTCCCCTCCCCTAACTCTCTCCACTCCCCTCCCCTAACTCCCTCCACTCCCCTCCCCCCAACTCTCTCCTCTCCCCTCCTCCTAACTCCCTCCCCTCTACTCCACTCCACTCCACTCCACTCCCCCTAACTCCCTCCACTCCCCTCCCCCTAACTCCCTCTCCTCCCCCTAACGCTCTCCCCCTCCCCCTAACTCCGTCCTCTCCTCCTCCCCATAACTCCTTCCTCTCCCCTCCCCCTAACTCCCTCCACTCCCCTCCCCTCCCCCTAACTCCCTCCACTCCCCTCCCCCTAACTCTCTCCACTCCTCTCCCCTCCCCCTAACTCTCTCCACTCCCTCCACTCCCCTCCCCCTAACGCTTTCCTCTCCTCCTCCCCCTAACTCCCTCCTCTCCCCTCCCCCTAACTCCTTCCTCTCCCCTCCCCCTAACTCCCTCCCCTCCCCTCCCCTCCCCCTAACTCCCTCCACTCCCCTCCCCCTAACTCCCCTCCCCCTAACTCCCTCCAATCCCCTCCCCCTAACTCTCTCCACTCCCCTCCCCCTAACTCTCTCCACTCCCCTCCCCCTAACTCCCTCCACTCCCTCCCCCTAACGCTTTCCTCTCCCCCTCCCCATAACTCCCTCCTCTCCCCTCCCCCTAACTCCCTGCCCTCCCCCTAACTCCCTCCCCTCCCCTCTCCCTAACTCCCTCCCCTCCCCTCCCCCTAACGCTCTCCTCTCCCCCTCCCCCTAACTCCCTCCCTTCCTCCTCCCCCTAACTCCTTCCTCTCCCCTCCCCTAACTCCCTCCACTCCCCTCCCCCTAATGCTTTCCTCTCCCCCTCCCCATAACTCCCTCCTCTCCCCTCCCCCTAACTCCCTCCCCTCCCCTCTCCCTAACTCCCTCCCCTCCCCCTAACCCCCTCCCCTCCCCTCTCCCTAACTCCCTCCCCTCCCCTCCCCCTAACCCTCTCCACTCCCCTCCCCTAACTCTCTCCCCTCCCCTCCCCCTAACTCTCTCCACTCCCCTCCCCCTAACGCTCTCCCCTCCCCCTCCCCCTAACTCCCTCCTCTCCTCCTCTCCTCCTCCCCCTAACTCCTTCCACTCCCCTCCCCCTAACTCTCTCCACTCCCCTCCCCCTAACTCTCTCCCCTCCCCTCCCCTCCCCGTAACTCCCTCCCCTCCCCCTAACTCCCTCCACTCCCCTCCACTAACTCTCTCCACTCCACTCCCCCCCCCCCTAACTCTCTCCACTCCCCTCCCCCTAACTCCCTCCACTCCCCTCCTCCTAACTCTCTCTTCTCACCTCCCCCTAACTGTCTCCTCTCTGAACATCTATAAGACTTGTCATCTAATTTCAGCTCCGTCTGTTAACTCTATTAGCAAGTTCATTATTTCAGTGCCTTTTCCATTTTTAGGAACTGCTCTAAAAAACATTGGTGTACTTTTAGTGCTGACACTGTTTTGGGGCGGAGTGAGAGTGCTTCAGAGAGTTGTAGCACTACTGGCCTATATCGGGGCTGTTCTTTGAAAGCTGTTTGCTTTGTAGTGATTCTGTGGGCTTTATCTCAATTTGAGCCCAGAAGTGTTTTTTAAATAGGATGTCATCTGAGCACAGTAGTTATTGATCATCATAATAATAAACCCTTCTGTTTTTCTCTCTCTCCACTATATCACATCTTTCCCCTCCACTAGTCCATCCATTCCTTTCCCTGCCCTACTTCCCAACCCTCCATGTCAGGATGCCTGTACAGATGGCTCTTCGCAGCCTGTCCTCCCAGTGGAGACTGCTGGCATGGGAGCCATTTTGGCTCACCATTCTCCACAGTCACAACAGGACCCCAAAAGTCTATTGGCGTCCAGCACTATGCCTGAGGCGAATCAGTAAGGCCAGTGCCGCTTCTGCCAAGTTGAGTGGAGTCAATTCCAACATAGAGAGCGAAAAATACCAAGCTTATGTCTCAGTGCGCTTTCTAACAAACCATAAACCGCCTTCCTTTGTTTGTGGTGTGTGGGGGATTCAGCTGCAGACAAATGAGTGCATTGTGTTACACACACATTCACACATGTAGACACACACACACACACACACACTATCGCGTTACCATTGCAGTATTCCATTTCTCCACCCATTCGCCACCCGCCCTCTTTCTGTGGTATGGCATGTCAGTGAGATAGAGAGAGAGGCTGAGCTTAAAATAAAAAAAATAAATAATAAATTGGTCATTTAGCAGACGCTCTTATCCAGAGCGACTTACAGGAGCAATTAGGGTTAAGTGCCTTGCTCAAGGGCACATCAACAGATTTTTCACCTAGTCGGCTCGGGGATTTGAACCAGAGACCTTTCGGTTACTGGCACAACGCTCTTAACCACTAAGCTACCTGCCGCCATGAACATGTTCCCTAAATCCCTCTGTTAAACAGCCACCACCATCCTGGATCAGCTTCATCAATCCCCAGTGTAAACCTCTTTGGGAATAATCTTCCAATAAACACTACCCTATCCCGGGAGTGTGTGTGTTAGAGGCAACCAGCCAGCCTCATTCCTCACTTAGTTTGGACAGTGTGTGTGGTGTGTGTGTATGTGGTGTGTGAATGCGTGTATTTGTGTGTGTGTGTGTGTGTGTGTGTGTGTGTGTGTGTGTGTGTGTGTGTGTGTGCGTGTGAGCTTGGGAAGCATAAGGGCACACACTGAAACGTTAGTGTCTATCAAACGTGCTGGTTTTGCATGATGGAGTTGCTGTATAGAGTATTCATTTAACATCCTTCCTCTTCTTATCAGATGTCAGTACAGTATAGCTCTGCTCTTAACTTCAAAAGTATCAACATTGAAAATCATATACTCTCAACACCATACAGTGAGGGAAAAAAGTATTTGATCCCCTGCTGATTTTGTACGTTTGCCCACTGACAAAGAAATGATCAGTCTATAATTTTAATGGTAGGTTTATTTGAACAGTGAGAGACAGAATAACAACAACAAAATCCAGAAAAACGCATGTCAAAAATGTTATAAATTGATTTGCATTTTAATGAGGGAAATAAGTATTTGACCCCCTCTCAATCAGAAAGGTTTCTGGCTCCCAGGTGTCTTTTATACAGGTAACAAGCTGAGATTAGGAGCACACTCTTAAAGGTAGTGCTCCTAATCTCAGCTTGTTACCTGTATAAAAGACACCTGTCCACAGAAGCAATCAATCAATCAGATTCCAAACTCTCCACCATGGCCAAGACCAAAGAGCTCTCCAAGGATGTCAGGGACAAGATTGTAGACCTACACAAGGCTTGGGCTACAAGACCATCGCCAAGCAGCTTGGTGAGAAGGTGACAACAGTTGGTGTGATTATTCGCAAATGGAAGAAACACAAAATAACTGTCAATCTCCCTCGGCCTGGGGCTCCATGCAAGGTCTCACCTCGTGGAGTTGCAATGATCATGAGAACGATGAGGAATCAGCCCAGAACTACACGGGAGGATCTTGTCAATGATCTCAAGGCAGCTGGGACCATAGTCACCAAGAAAACAATTGGTAACACACTACTCCATGAAGGACTGAAATCCTGCAGCGCCCGCAAGGTCCCCCTGCTCAAGAAAGCACATATACAGGGCCGTCTGAAGTTTGCCAATGAACATCTGAATGATTCAGAGGAGAACTGGGTGAAAGTGTTGTAGTCAGATGAGACCAGAATCGAGCTCTTTGGCATCAACTCAACTCGCCGTGTTTGGAGGTGGAGGAATGCTGCCTATGACCCCAAAAACACCATCCCCACCGTCAAACATGGAGGTGGAAACATTATGCTTTGGGGGTGTTTTTCTGCTAAGGGAGCAGGACAACTTCACTGCATCAAAGGGACGATGGACGGGGCCATGTACCGTCAAATCTTGGGTGAGAACCTCCTTCCCTCAGCCAGGGCATTCAAAATGGGTTGTGGATGGGTATTCCAGCATGACAATGACCCAAAACACACGACCAAGGCAACAAAGGATTGGCTCAAGAAGATGCACATTAAGGTCCTGGAGTGGCCTAGCCAGTCTCCAGACCTTAATCCCATAGAAAATCTGTGGAGGGAGCTGAAGGTTCAAGTTGCCAAACGTCAGCCTCGAAACCTTAATGACTTGGAGAAGATCTGCAAAAAGGAGTGGAACAAAATCCCTCCTGAGATGTGTGCAAACCTGGTGGCCAACTACAAGATACGTCTGACCTCTGTGATTGCCAACAAGGGTTTTGCCACCAAGTACTAAGTCATGTTTTGCAGAGGGGTCAAATACTTATTTCCCTCATTAAAATGTAAATCAATTTATAACATTTTTGACATGTGTTTTTCTGGATTTTTTTGTTGTTATTCTGTCTCCCACTGTTCAAATAAACCTACCATTAAAATTATAGACTGATCATGTCTTTGTCAGTGGGCAAACGTACAAAATCAGCAGGGGATCAAATACTTTTTTCCCTCACTGTGTATATACTGAACAAAAATATAAACGTAACATGTAAAGTGTTGGTCCCATGTTCCATGAGCTGAACTTTCCATAAGCACAAAAAGCTTAATTCTCTCAAATTGTGTGCCCAAATTGATTTACATCCATGTTAGTGAGCATTTCTCCTTTACCAAGATAATCCATCCACCTAACAGTTGTGGCATATCAAGAAGCTGATGAAACAGCATGATCAATACACAGGTGCACCTTGTGCTGGGGACAATAAAAGGTCACTCTAAAATGTGCAGTTTTGTCACACAATACAATGCCACAGATGTCTCAAGTTTTGAAGGAGCGTGCAATTGGCAAGCTGACTGCAGGAATGTCCACCAGAGCTGTTGCCAGATAATGTAATGTTAATTTCTCTACCATAAGCTGCCTACAACGTCATTAGAGAATTTGAGAGGGGTTCTGAGGAGTATTTCTGTCTGTAATAAAGCCCTTTTGTAGGGAAAAACTGATTCTGATTGGCTGGGCCTGGCTCCCCAGTGGGTGGGCCTGGCTCCCAAGTGGGTGGGCCTATGCCCTCCCAGGTCCACCCATGACTGCGCCCCTGCCCAGTCATGTGAAATTCATAGATTAGGGCCTAATGAATTTATTTCAATTGACTGATTTCCTTCTATGAACTGTAACTCAGTAAAATTTTTGAAATTGTTGCATTTATGTTTTTGTTCAGTAGGGTGGGTCCTCTGTAGCTCAGTTGGTAGAGCATCAATGCCTGGACAGAATAAATAACTTTCTAGTTACCATAAGATATTTTGGTGTGATTCAAAAAGGGTTGTAAAAAGAATTATTTACATTGATTTTGCACAACCATGCGACATAATTGCCACATAACGCAATCAACTACAAGTAATTGGCAACCGATGCAAATCTAATACTGCTGCATTACTAATTTCACAATGTCTGTCAAGATTCTGATTGAATCCCTTATTACCCCTACAGGACAGTGGAGCGACAGAGACATGATGTGACATGAGAGACAGACATGATGTGACATGAGAGACAGAGACATTATGTGACATGAGAGATAGAGACATGATGTGACATCAGAGACATGATGTGACATGAGAGACAGACATGATGTGACATGAGAGACAGACATGATGTGACATGAGAGACAGACATGATGTGACATGAGAGACAGAGACATTGTTACTGAAGCATAAAGATGTGTTGTGACAGGATCAGAGACAGACGGACAGATAGCAGCCATACAGACAGACAGATAGAAGCCCTACAGACAGACAGATAGTAGCCATACAGACAGACAGACAGATAGCAGCCCTACAGACAGACAGATAGCAGCCCTACAGACAGACAGATAGCAGCCATACAGACAGACAGATAGCAGCCATACAGACAGAAAGACAGATAGCAGCCATACAGACAGAAAGACAGACAGACAGACAGACAGATAGCAGCCATACAGACAGAAAGACAGATAGCAGCCCTACAGACAGACAGATAGTAGCCCTACAGACAGACAGACAGATAGCATCCCTACAGACAGACAGAAAGATAGCAGCCCTACAGACAGACAGAAAGATAGCAGCCCTACAGACAGACATACAGATAGCAGCCCTACAGACAGACATACAGATAGCAGCCCTACAGACAGACATACAGATAGCAGCCCTACAGACAGACATACAGATATCAGCCCTACAGACAGACAGATAGCAGCCCTACAGACAGACAGACAGATAGCAGCCCTACAGACAGACAGATAGCAGCCATACAGACAGACAGACAGATAACAGCCCTACAGACAGACATACAGATAGCAGCCCTACAGACAGACATACAGATAGCAGCCCTACAGACAGACATACAGATAGCAGCCCTACAGACAGACATACAGATATCAGCCCTACAGACAGACAGATAGCAGACCTACAGACAGACAGACAGATAGCAGCCCTACAGACAGACAGATAGCAGCCATACAGACAGCTGCGGCCTATCTGGAGATTGCCGCGATCAAATGCAACACGATGCCACATCACAAGTGGCTTGCTAATTGTTTGAAGGTTACCATAGGGAAGTATGTATGGTTAGCTCCCCCCCTTACACACACATATTGCGAGCAAAACATTTTAGTGGCCCCCCTCTTGACAGTGGCGAGCCAAGTTTTAGGGTTAATTTTGTGCAATTCTACTCATGGCCATGGGGTGTAGAGAAAATGTTGCAGTTTTAAGGCAAGTTTTCTGCAATTCTACACATTTTGCCATAGGGTAGAGAGAAATGTTTGCAGTTTTTAATATGATATGTGAGTGAGACTGACTAACATCATCAATGGAGGCCCCCCAGCTGGTAATTCGACCATGATAACATGTTTAGATAGCTGGCCGCTAACTACCTTAGCAATCTAAAAATGTTTAGCTTACATGGGCTAATTGAGTGACTATCAGAGACTGGCATAACAAGAGAAAAACTGCTGATGCACAACCACATTTCGAAATTGCACCTTGTGTATTCTACTATTCTAACTCGCAACAGTAAGTTGAGTCCCCGACTGAGTTCCCCCCCCAAAAAATATTATTATATTATAATTTTTTATATTTTTCTTGGGCAATTGATCCGAGGGCCTTCAAAAGGGGGTCGGGCTGCCAGTTGCCACCAGTTGCCCATCCCTGCACCACATTATGGAAACGTATGAATGATACACATACATATAACTAGGCATAGCCTCATGTAGTATTTCTTGAATGTAACCTACAGGTAACTATCACATTTTACAGACTCTGCTTGAATGACATCACTAATGCCGTGCAGCATTCCAGGGAGCTAAGATGAACTGTGTAGTGTGGTGAGCGTTGCCATGGCGTCCATAGCTACCATATTGTGAGGTAATTAGAAGCCTGTTGACTCTCGACTGTGACACTCTCCCTCCATTATTTCATCACTATCATCCCTCTCTTCTTTCATGTCGCTGTCTCTTCACTCTCTTTCTCTGGACACAGAGCATTCACGGCCATAACGTTCGTATTCCACTGCACGCCCATGTGTGTGTCTCAAATGTGACATGAGAGACAGAGACATTGTTACTGAAGCATAATGAGTGTGCGTGTGGAATGTAGAATAGGGTGTCCTTTGAGATTTGCCCAAGCCATGTATTTGGACTACTTATAACAACAATCACCAGCCAGACTAACAGCCCCTCTCTGTGTTTACCACTCAGACACACGCTCAGATCCTGAGTATACACTACCCACCATGACCTCACATTCTGGGCTGTGGGAAGCCCCTTTCCATTTCACATTACATCAAAGTAAATGATGCCCTCGTTAGGCGCACACCTGTTTCTCTCTCTAGACCGGGCCTGGATTGGAGGATTGGGGCACATGTGGTGCAGGAGCCCACCTGGGAGATGTTGAATGACTGCCCTGGCCATGGTGACTCACAGGAACCCTTATCTAAGAGGAACTTGAGCCCTCAGAGCCTGTATCCATCTCAAAGTAGGAGTGCTGATCTATAATATGTCCATATAATCTTATTCATTATTATCTGAAAGGCTAAACTGATCCTTGAACAGCACTCTAACTCTGAGATGCTTTGTGGATAAGGCCCAGGTTTCAATTTACAACTGTATCACCAGTGTGCCCATAGAAACTATATATTTGCAGAGAGTGCATAGTGACGTCACCCTCAGCTGTATCAAAGTTAGTTTGTTGTAAGTACACAGCACTTACTTCAGTAAATGTGAGCCATTGTGAGAGAGGTCACAGAGGTAAGGGCTTCTGCCCTTTTCCCAGGGTGTGTGTGAGAGAGAGAGAGAGAGAGAGAGAGAGAGAGAGAGAGAGAGAGAGAGAGAGAGAGAGAGAGAGAGAGAGAGAGAGAGAGAGAGAGAGAGAGAGAGAGAGAGAGAGAGAGAGAGAGAGAGAGAGAGAGAGAGAGAGAGAGAGAGAGGGGCGCTACATGCAGGGGTCTGGTGGTTAGAGAAGGCTATATGCAGAGGTCTGGTGGTTAGAGAAGGCTACATGCAGGGTTCAAGTGGTTAGAGAAGGCTACATGCAGAGGTCTGGTGGTTAGAGAAGGCTACATGCAGGGTTCAAGTGGTTAGAGAAGGCTACATGCAGGGTTCAAGTGGTTAGAGAAGGCTACATGCAGAGGTCTGGTGGTTAGAGAAGGCTACATGCAGGGTTCAAGTGGTTAGAGAAGGCTACATGCAGGGTTCAAGTGGTTAGAGAAGGCTACATGCAGAGGTCTGGTGGTTAGAGAAGGCTACATGCAGAGGTCTGGTGGTTAGAGAAGGCTACATGCAGGGTTCAAGTGGTTAGAGAAGGCTACATGCAGAAGTCTGGTGGTTAGAGAAGGCTACATGCAGAGGTCTGGTGGTTAGAGAAGGCTACATGCAGGGTTCAAGTGGTTAGAGAAGGCTACATGCAGAGTTCAGGTGGTTAGAGAAGGCTACATGCAGGGTTCAGGTGGTTAGGGCATCTCTGTGTGAAAGGAGCAGCTACAGTAGCATTAGGTCTACTGGGGAGGATCTCTCAGGCTGGAGCTCCATGCTGCCTGCGTAGGTAGGGGAGGGTGGGAAACCTGAACCCCCTCACTCCACCTCAGGACCTGGGAAGAGCAGGGTGGGGGTGAGGGGTGGAGGGGACTGGAGATGAGGGGGTGGGAAAGTTGTAGCAGGGCTAATGCCTTTGGTGTGGATTTCAGCCACAAGGTCTTGAGTGTCTCTCTGCCCACCTAACAGGTTTTCTAAGCCTAATATCATCATAATGCCTCCTAGGGAATCCATCCATGCACTACAAACTTATACATCCTGTACCAAGGAATCCATCATTTATAGATTGTGACAGAGTGAATGTGTGTTCAGTGAGAGGGCAGTTGGCTGAGGCTCTGTCAAAAGTTGGGATACTGTTCGTATTCACAATGAAATCAAAATTATAGGGAACATGCCAGTTGTGCCACATCTCCAATATGTTCCCAGATCTAGTACCTCTGTATGGTTTGAATATTCAATAACAGTTGATTTATGACTATTACGATATAGAGAATCAATTATCCTACCTGGGATACACACGTCCCTCCGAAGCTCTCTACGAAATCATCCTACGCACGTGGGAAATTTACGCACGGGCTATGATGATCCTCAGACCTCAAAACCATTAGCCCTACACTAGGCTATACTGTATGAATATAATTATAACAAAATAATGGTGTAAGTCCAGGAAGCGCTAAATAGCATTTCGCCTACTATGCTACTAGTGCTGTGAAACTAGAGAGAGCAGAATAGCAACACCCCGTTTGAGGAAGTAGTTGCGTTTACAATGTATCCCTGCACGGTTAATGATTACACAGAGAGGCGAGATAAGAAAGGTAAGTTTAGCATACAAGCCATGTAGTTTAAATGGAATGAATTTACATAATTTAGGAGAGCTGTGTATTTCTGACTCTTTCCTCATGTTCCCTTATTGCTGTTATTCTAAGATGGCAACTCAGTGGGAATGCGCATGTGCCAATTGAATCTCAGCAAGGAAACAGTCATGGTTGTGTTTGATTAATGTTTTATGAAAAAGTATGGATTTCAGCAAACAAAGAAATGCACACTTCAACAGAGGACAAACAGAGTGGCTTGCGAAAGTATTCACCCCCTTGGCATTTTTCGTATTTTGTTGCCTTACAACCTGGAATTCAAATGGATTTTTGGGGAGTTTGTATCATACTTTAGCAGTATGCTTAGGGTCATTGTCTTGCTGGAAGGTGAACCTCCGTCCCAGTCTCAAATCTCTGGAAGACTGAAAGGTTTCCCTCAAGAATGTCCCTGTATTTAGCGCCATCCATCATTCCTTCAATTCTGACCAGTTTCCCAGTCCCTGCCGATGAAAAACATCCCCACAGCATGATGCTGCCACCACCATGCTTCACTGTGGGGATGGTGTTCTCAGGGTGATGAGAGGTGTTGGGTTTGCGCCAGACATAGCGTTTTCCTTGATGGCCAAAAAGCTCAATTTTAGTCTCATCTGAACAGAGTACCTTCTACCATATACTCCAATCTCCGCTGTGGAGCTTTGCCGCTCCTTCAGGGTTATCTTTGGTCTCTTTGTTGCCCCTCTGATTAATGCCCTCCTTGCCTGGTCTGTGGGTTTTGGTGGGCGTCCCTCTCTTGGCAGGCTTGTTGTGGTGCCATATTCTTTCCATTTTTTAATAATGGATTTAATGGTGCTCCGTGGGATGTTCAAAGTTTCAGATATTTTTTTATAACCCAACCCTTATCTGTACTTCTCCACAACTTTGTCCCTGACCTGTTTGGAGAGCTCCTTGGTCTTCATGGTGCCGCTTGCTTGGTGGTGCCCCTTGCTTAGTGGTGTTGCAGACTCTGGGGCCTTTCAGAACAGGTATATATATACTGAGATCATGTGACAGATAATGTGACACTTAGATTGCACACAGGTGGACTTTATTTAACTAATTATGTGACTTCTGAAGGTAATTGGTTGCACCAGATCTTATTTAAGGGCTTCATAGTAAAGGGGGTGAATACATATGCATGCACCACTTTTCCATATATATATTTTTTTAATTTTGTGAAACAAGTAATTTTTTTCATTTCACTTCACCAATTTGGACTATTTTGTGTATGACCATTACATGAAATTCAAATAAAGATCCATTTAAATTACAGGTTGTAATGCAACAAAATAGGAAAAACGCCAAGGGGATGCATAATTTTGCAAGGCACTGTAGAAACATGGTAAGGGTTTAAGAATTTAAATGTTTGATGTTTCAACTGCATAGCGGCTTGAAGGAGCCAGGAGGTTCATTTAAAAAACTTTAGGCTCAACTCTGTGGATGATATCATGGTGGAGTTTATTTAGTTTATACTTTTTTTACCTGTATTTAACTAGGCAAGTCAGTTAAGAACAAATTCTTATTTACAATGACGGCTACAAGTTGAGGTACTTGTTCACACTGACTGATCCCAACATGGTAGTATACTCCGCAGAACACTCTGCACAATAATAGCTGTGTAAGCTATTGAATAACTCATTTGCATAATACTACAAAGTTAAATTGTATTAGAGATTGAGAGTATACACTCCCCTACTTATTTTCTTTAGACGATGAAACTAAAACGTTTAATTTGGCTCTATACTCCAACATTTTGGATTTGAGATAAAATGTTATGATATTTATGGCTCTTAAACCTTCTCACTTATCATTATTCACGATTCATTCATGATTATCCATAATCATGGTAGCATCCACATTAATGTCGAAGTGTTCAGAAAAAGATACAAGTGACTAGATACATAAAGTGCTTTCATTTCTAAACGATAATACATATGTATGAAAATACCCTCAAATAAAAGGTGATATTCTGTACTGTCACCTCATATAACACATTTGATCTCAAATCCAAAATGCTGGAGTATAGAGCCAAAGCAAACGTTTTAGCTTAACTGTACAAATAAATACGTAGGCTATAGGGGAGTGTAGTTGCAGCCAGCAATGACAAGTGAATTTAAGCTTCAGGTCATGCACTATTTTTTTCTGACAGCATGTTGACGTTTTAATGCTCCATCGTTGATTGGATAGACACTAAGATTGAAATATGGCATAAGCATATTTTAATGCAGATAAAGTCATTATAAAACACACGCACGCATGTGGGCGTGAATGAAATGTTAATCTATTATTCTGCTTATTGTATAGTAACCTCGCTTCACTTACCAGTACTAGACACTGTTCCCCATCTTTCCTCGTGGTGAGTATTCCGTGTATTATATTAATTCTACAGTTATGTTAATCCAAAGATCCGTGGGAGAAAAATCTATTATCCAAAAATCCACTAACAAAAGTAAGATCCAAGAAAGCTGATTTGTGTTAAGCCACAATGGAATGACGTTGGGGTCTACTCAGGTTAATGTCTTGGTTTACAGTAGCACATATATTCGTGTGGTCATTCAATGGTTTTGATCTTCTAAAACGCGCTTATTCTTGAGCAAGATCCCGAACCTTCACAGAAAAATACGCGTAAAATAAAATCCAACTGAAAACCATTCAAGAGTCCCTTCGTTAGCGGACAGTTCATATAGTGCCTTCAACGCGCAATAAAGGTGTGGTAATGTACCGGCTCCTTTTTTTTTTTTAACAATCACGGCTGTCCGGTCCAGTCTTTGTCCACGGCCAGACAACCCCGAGAGTGACAGGCTACAGCGGGGATGGTCAGCGCATTTGACGTCCTCAGAGAACTAACGACGATGAATAGAGAAATCCAATATCCTCAGCAAACAAGTCGCCCGCGAGTCTCTCTCTCTCACTCTCTCAATACACACACCTACCTGCTCGAGTCCTCATCTCCGCCTCTCCCAACAGAGTAGCCTACTCAGCCTCCAGAAAGCAATTTATTTCATCCTATATATCTATTGATAGTGTGAATTATGCATTTGATTCACTGCATGAATAGGTCATAGCACATGTATAGAACATCATAGCACATGTGTCGAACATCATAGCACATGTATACAACATCATAGAACATCATAGGACATGTACAGAACACCACATGTATAGAAGTTAATCGTTTGCCTTTGTATTTACACACAATCTTTTTAATAAAATAATGACACAATCAATATTAATATTTGTTCATGATTTACTGATTTGACAATTAGTCACTGTTGTCAAGTTGAGTTTATGAGTGTGTTGATACACTACATGATCAAAAGTATGTGGACACCTGCTCGTCGAACATCTCATTCCAAAATCATGGGCATGAATATGGAGTTGGTCCCCCCTTTGCTGATATAACAGCCTCCACTCTTCTGGGAAGGCTTTCCACTAGATGTTGGAACATTGCTGTGGCGACTTGCTTCCATTCAGCCATAAGAGCATTAGTGAGGTTGGGCACTGAGGTTGGGCGATTAGGCCTGGCTCGCAGTCGACGTTCCAATTAATTCCAAAGGTGTTCGATGGGTTTGAGGTCAGGGCTCTGTGCAGGCCAGTGAAGTTCTTCCACACCGATCTCGATAAACCATTTTTGTATGGACATCGCTTTGTGCACAGGGGAACTGTCATGCTGAAACAGGAAAGGGCCCTCCCCAAACTGTTGAGACAAAGTTGGAAGCACAGAATCGTCTAGAATGTCATTGTATGCTGTAGCGTTTCCCTTCACTGGAACTAAGGGGCCTAGCCCGAACCATGAAAAACAGCCACAGACCATTATTCCTACTCCACCAAACTTTACAGTTGACACTATGCATTGGGAAGGTAGCATTCTCCTGGTGTCCACCAAATCCAGATTAGTCCGTCGGACTGCCAGATGGTGAAGCGTGGATCATCACTCCTGAGAACACGTTTCACTGCTCCAGAGTCCAATGGCAGCGAGCTTTACACCACTCCAGCCGATGCTTAGCATTGTGAGTGTTGCAAACAAGGACAGACATTGCTTTTACGCTTTACGCGCTTCAGCTTTCGACGGCCCCGTTCTGTGAGCTTGTGTGGCCTACCACTTAGCGGCTGAGCTGTTGTTGCTCCTAGACGGTTCCACGTCACAATAACAGCACTTACAGTTGACCGGGGCAGCTCTAGCAGAGCAGAAAGTTGACGAACTGACTTGTTGGAAAGGTGGCATCCTATGACAGTGCCACGTTGAAAGTCACTGAGCTCTTCAGTAAGGCCATTCTACTGCCAATGTTTGTCTATGGAGATTGCATGGCGGTGTGCTCGATTTTATACACCTGTCAGCAACAGGTGTGGCTGAAATAGCCGAATCCACTAAGTTGAAGAGGTGTCCACATACTTTTGTATATATAGTGTATGTGTATACTGAGTCAGTAGAAAACACCACCCAGTGGTAAAGAGAGTTCAATAGGGGGCATTGTTTCTCTCCAGTAAGTCACATAGCGTCCACATCTCACCCATGTAGCCTACTGAATGGATAGAAAAGGCCAGAGAGAGAGAGAAAGAATGAAAGACATACTACTATTTTAATATCTGCTGTCTCAGGCTGATCTTTGAGTTCAGACAACAAGTCAACAAGGTTACCCCAACAGCTCTCTCCAGACTCATTATGTCAGACTCTATAAGATGTTCTCTCCTAATCCTCATCAGCGCCCTGTAAAAGACAGAGCAGAGCAGAGCAGAGCAGAGCAGAGCAAGGCTCAGCGAAATTAATACGTTGCTATAGGAGTGGCATGCTATAGGAGTGTCATGCTATAGGAGTGGGATGCTAGCTCTCTCTAGCCATGACCCTCAGAGGCCCACTATGCTAGCTCCTCAATATGCTATTTGACATTTAAAGTCGTGTCCGGTAAAAAAAAGGTAATTAATAACATTAAACCACTTAAGGATGATAATGGTGCAATGGTTACAGATTTCAGCAAGGTTGAGACACACAAGTTGGTGCATGTTTCCAGAAGATGAAGGACCAGAGGGAGAGGCACTTTTACTTCTGATGGTTTTTATTTAACCATACAGAGACCTAGAGAGAGAGAGAGAGAGTAAGAGAGAGGGAGGGAGGATGGAAGGAGAGAACGAGGGAGGGAGGCAGAGAGAAAGACAGAGACGGAGAGAAGGAGAGAGACTGTAATTAAAAGGATTTATATCCATGAAAAGGTCCTTGCTGAGTTGTAAAGGGGGGACACAGGCAGGCAGGGGGAGAGAATTTGAAAGCTCTGGGCTTCTGAGGCTGTTGTTGGGCCAGAGGGGTGGATGTCTGACATTGGAGCATTGGAGGACAAACACAGAGCCACACTCCTTTGGTTGCTTGTGCATGTGCAGTCTGTCTGTCTGTTCGTCCGTCCGTCTGTCTGTCTGTCTACTGTTTCTCTCTGTCAGCATTTGGGGGTGGTTGGTGTGTGTCTCCCTGTACAAAAGAGAGGCACAAATGCGGATTACACAACAGGACTGTGGCTGCCTCTGTCTCTGTCTCTGTCTCTGTCTCTCTCTCTCTCTCTCTCTCTCTGACACAGATAGTAGGGTGCACAGTATGGTGAAGGCTTAGCCGAAAGGAGCATCATGACAAGATGATCCAACGTGCTCAAGGCAATGGTTTCCACACACACAGACACACACACACACACCTTGCTCTCTCAGACCCTAAGGTCCAGGGCAAATCTTCCTCCCATCCTCCTCTCCTCTTCCTTTCTCCTTTATTTGTACCTTCTGCACTCTGTCTCACCCTATCATCCTCTACAGTGGCTTGCGAAAGTATACACCCCCCTTGGCATTTTTCCTATTTTGTTGCCTTACCACCTGGAATTAAGATGTATTTTTGGGGGGTTTGTATCATTTGATTTACACAACATGCCTACCATTTTGAAGATGCAAAATAATTTTGATTGTGAAACAAACAAGAAATAAGACAAAGAAACAGAAAACTTGAGCGTGCATAACTATTCACCCCCCCAAAGTCAATACTTTGTAGAGCCACCTTTTGCAGCAATTACAGCTGCAAGTCTTTTGGGGTATGTCTCTATAAGCTTGGCACATCTAGCCACTGGGATTTATGCCCATTGTTCAAGGCAAAACTGCTACAGCTACTTCAAGTTGGATGGGTTCCGCTGGTGTACAGCAATCTTTAAGTCATACCACTGATTCTCAATTGGATTGGGCTTTGACTAGGCCATTCCAAGACATGTAAATGTTCCCCCTTAAACCACTCGAGTGTTGCTTTAGCAGTGTGCTTAAGGTCATTGTCCTGCTGGAAGGTGAACCTCCGTCCCAGTCTCAAATCTCTCGAAGACTGAAACAGGTTTCCCTCAAGAATTTCCCTACCAATGAAAAACATCCCCACAGCATGATGCTGCCACCACCATGCTTCACTGTGGGGATGGTGTTCTCGGAGTGATGAGAGGTGTTGGGTTTGCGCCAGACATAGCGTTTTCCTTGATGGCCAGAGTACCTTCTTCCATATGTTTGGGGAGTCTCCCAAATGCTTTTTGGCGAACACCAAATGTGTTGGCTTATTTTTTTCTTCAAGCAATGGCTTTTTTTCTGCCCACTCTTCCGTAAAGCCCAGCTCGGTGGAGTGTACGGCTTAAAGTGGTCCTATGGACAGATACTCCAATCTCCGCTGTGGAGCTTTGCAGCTCCTTCAGGGTTATCTTTGGTCTCTTTGTTGCCTCTCTGGTTAATGTCCTCCTTGCCTGGTCTGTGAGTTTTTTTGTGGGCGACCCTCTCTTGGCAGGTTTGTTGTGGTGCCAAATTCTTTCAAATTTTAATAATGGATTTAATTGTGCTCTGTGGGATGTTCAAAGTTTCGGATATTTTTTTTATAACCCAACCCCGATCTGTACTTCTCCACAACTTTGTCCTTGACCTGTTTGGAGAGCTCCTTGGTTAATTGGTTGCACCAGATCTTATTTAGGGGCTTCATAGCAAAAGGGGAGAATACATATGCACGCACCACTTTTCCGTTATTTATATTTTTCATTTCACTTCACCAATTTGGACTATTTTGTGTATGTCCATTACATGAAATCGAAATAAAAATCCATTTAAATTACAGGTTGTAATGCAACAACATGAAAAAAAAACGCCAATGGGGATGAATACTTTTGCAAGGCAGTCCTTTTCTTTTCCTGTTTAACAGCTTTTTCTTTCTTTCTCTATTTTGAAGTTTCTATATAGAACATTTCCTCTCCTCAAATTATTTCCCTGGGCCCAGAATTCCTAATCACACACCACTGGTTAGGTTGAATAGTAGTGTGTTGTGTAGAGGAGTGTCTAGTGTAGAGGAGTGTCTAGTGTAGAGGAGTGTCTGGTGTAGAGGAGTGTCTAGTGTAGATGAGTGTCTAGTGTAGAGGAGTGTCTAGTCTAGAGGAGTGTCTGGTGTAGAGGAGTGTCTAGTGTAGAGGAGTGTCTGGTGTAGAGGAGTGTCTAGTGTAGAGGAGTGTCTAGTGTAGAGGAGTGTCTAGTCTAGAGGAGTGTCTGGTGTAGAGGAGTGTCTAGTGTATAGGAGTGTCTAGTGTAGAGGAGTGTAGAGGAGTGTAGAGGAGTGTCTAGTGTAGAGGAGTGTCTAGTGTAGAGGAGTGTATAGTGTAGAGGAGTGTGTACTGTAGAGGAGTATCTAGTGTAGAGGAGTGTCTGGTGTAGAGGAGTGTCTAGTGTAGAGGAGTGTCTAGTGTAGAGGAGTGTGTAGTGTAGAGGAGTATATAGTGTAGAGGAGTGTAGAGGAGTGTAGAGGAGTGTCTAGTGTAGAGGAGTGTAGAGGAGTGTCTAGTGTAGAGGAGTGTCTAGTGTAGAGGAGTATAGAGGAGTGTAGAGGAGTGTCTAGTGTACAGAAGTGTAGAGTAGTGTCTAGTGTAGAGGAGTGTCTAGTGTAGAGGAGTATCTAGTGTAGAGGAGTGTAGAGGAGTGTAGAGTAGTGTCTAGTGTAGAGGAGTGTCTAGTGTAGAGGAGTATAGAGGAGTGTAAAGGAGTATAGAGGAGTGTAGAGGAGTGTCTAGTGTAGAGTAGTGTCTAGTGTAGAGGAGTGTCTAGTGTATAGGAGTGTCTAGTGTATAGGAGTGTCTAGTGTAGAGGAGTGTAGAGGAGTGTCTTGTGTAGAGGAGTGTCTAGTGTAGAGGAGTGTAGAGGAGTGTCTAGTGTAGAGGAGTGTCTAGTGTAGAGGAGTGTCTAGTGTAGAGGAGTATAGAGGAGTGTAGAGGAGTGTCTAGTGTAGAGGAGTATAGAGGAGTGTAGAAGAGTGTCTAGTGTAGAGGAGTGTAGAATAGTGTCTAGTGTAGAGTAGTGTCTAGTGTAGAGGAGTGTCTAGTGTAGAGGAGTGTCTAGTGTAGAGGAGTATCTAGTGTAGAGGAGTGTCTAGTGTAGAGGAGTGTCTAGTGTAGAGGAGTGTCTAGTGTAGAGGAGTGTCTAGTGTAGAGGAGTGTCTAATATAGAGGAGTGTCTAGTGTAGAGGAGTGTCTAGTGTAGAGGAGTGTCTAGTGTAGAGGAGTGTAGAGGAGTGTCTATTGTAGAGGAGTGTCTAGTGTATAGTAGTGTCTAGTGTAGAGGAGTGTCTAGTGTAGAGTAGTGTCTAGTGTAGAGTAGTTTGTAGAGTATAGGAGTGTCTAGTGTAGAGTAGTGTGTAGTATAGAGGGGTGTGTAGTGGTGTGTAGTTGTGCCAGTCCTCTAGACACTTAGTGGATGGAGTCAGGTCCCCATTAAGGTTATTAGCCGGTATAATGATGACCAGGGCCACACAAAGGAATGCAGACCGGTTGCTAGGATACGGACTGAAAATGCAGAGAAAAGTAGTAATTATAAATACAGCAGCATTTACTGCCAAGAACATATAACCAGAATGCATTGAATATTCAATTAAAAGGAAAGGTGAAATGTCTGATGCTGACAGGTAGAAAAGCAGCCACTCAAATGTAATCTAAACAGAACAGGCCTTTAGTAAGACTAAAGTTAGTTCGATGGGGGAGTGGGGTTACCTTGTTGACGTGATGTCAATTTCATTTGATTTCAAACTGTGGATTTAGATAGTGCTCTCTGTGGGAGTGAAAAAAACAGAGCTGTTTGATTTCAACCTTGCTTGAGGATGGTTTGTGTGGTAAAACAGAGGATGAGATAGAGGGAAAAAACAAAAGGAAAGTAGAGAGACAAAAAGAGAGGAAATGGGAGATGAAAGCAGTAGTACTTTCCCCCTATGAGCATCATCATATCATATCTCCCCAGCCCAGTAGCTCTCACTAGTGGAGTTGATTATTTGGGGCATGACGACAAGGGTTAATCAGCTATGGTAATGAGGACAGCAACACATCTCTCCCTCTTCCTCCCCCGTCTCTCTGGTAATTATATGTTTGGTTTGCTAAGTGCTGATCATCTTGTCTGTGTGAATCCCAAGTGAGGCAGACAACTGTAGCTCTTTGTGTTTGTCTCTCAGCCTGAGCGGACAGATGGAACACGTATCACTTTACCTCTGGCGCTGTCTGGAAATATACAGTACCTTCAGAAAGTCTTCACAGCCCTTGACTTTTTCCACATTTTGTTGTGTTACAGCCTGAATTTAAAATGGATTCAATTGAGATTTCATGTCACTGGTCTACACACAATGAGTCAGTAACTATTCAACCCCTTTGTTATGGCCAGTCTAAATAAGTTCAGGAAGAAACATTTGCTTAACAAGTCACATAATAAGTTGCATGGACTCACTCTGTGTGAAATACTAGTGTTTAACATGATTTTTGAATGACTACCTAATCTCTGTACCCAACACATACAATTATCTTCAAGGTCCCTCAGTCGAGCAGTGAATTTCAAACACAGATTCAACCACAAAATCCACTGAGGTTTTCATATGCTTCGCAAAGAAGGGCACCTATTGGTAGATGGGTTAAAAAAAAGCAGACATTGTTTATCCCTTTGAGCATGGTGAAGTTATTAATTACACTTTGGGTGGTATATCAATTCACCAAGTCACCACAAAGATATAGGCGTCCTTCCTAACTCAGTTTACGGAGAGGAATGAAACCGCTCAGGGATTTCACCATGAGGACAATGATGACTTTAAAACAGTTACAGAGTTTAACGGCTGTGATAGGAGAAAACTGAGGATGGATCAACAAAATTGTAGTTTCTCCACAATACTAACCTAAATGCCTGTACAGAATACAAATATTATAAAACATGCATCCTGTTTGCTGTAAGGCACTAAAGTAAAACTGCAAAAAATATTGCAAAGAAATGAACTTTATGTCCTGAATATAAAGTGTTATGTTTGGGGCAAATCCAACACAGCACATCACTGAGTACCACTCTTCATATTTTCAAGCATGGTGGTTTACTGCATCATGTTATGGGTATGCTTGTCATCGGCAAAAAATAGGGAGTTTTTTTAGGATAAAAATCAATGTTATAAAGCTAAGCACAGAATCCTAGAGGAAAACCTGGTTCAGTGTGCTTTCCAACAGACACTGGGACTGCTTAGCAAGACGATGTTGAATATTCCTAAGTGGCCTAGTTATAGTTTGACATAAATCAGCTTTAAAATCTATGGCAAGACATGAAAATGGCTGTCTAGCAATGATCAACAACCAACTTGACAGATGTATATATTTTTTAAATAATGTGCAAATATTGTACAATCCTGGTGTGCAAATCTCTTACAGACTTTGCCACAAAGACTCACAGCTGTTATCGCTGCCAAAGGTGATTCTAACATGGTCCTCTGTAGCTCAACTGGTAGAGCACAGCGCTTGTAACGCCAAGGTAGTGGGTTCGATCCCCGGGACCACCCATACACAAAAATGTATGCACGCATGACTGTAAGTCGCTTTGGATAAAAGCGTCTGCTAAATGGCGTATTATGTATTGACTCAGGGGTGTGAATACTTATGTAAATGAGATATTTCTGTATTTGCAAAAAAAAATCACTTTGTCATTTTGGGGTATTGTGTGTAGATGGGTGAGTAAAAAAATATATTTTGAATTCAGGCTGTAACACAACACGATGTAGAATAAGTCAAGGGGTATGAATACTTTCTGAAGGCACTGTAGATAGAAAGTCAGAACGTATTGCTATAAAGTCAGAATGTATTGATATAAAGCAGCATCTGTTTTCACAAGCCTCAGAATAATGCATCACCTCTGAGCTTCACATGTTGTCACACATCATCTCATACATTCTGATTCACATGCTGTATGAATTTAGACTGCACTTTTGGAAAAGAGAGAGGGCGATATGAACAGAGAGAGAGATGGAGAGAATGAGAAATGGTAAGATAAAAAGAGAGTTGGTAGATAATGTGAGAGGGTGTAGTGTGTAAAATCTGTGGTGACTGCCAACACACGTCCTAACCCCTCCTCCTCCTAATCCCCTCCTTCAGATCATGTGAAGAATTTACCATCAAGCCATATGAGTAGACATGCATATGTATGATACACATTTTTGCTGATCATTCAACACAGTGGGAGTAAATTACAGTTAATTACATCTTCTTTAACCTTTTAAACAAGTAAGTTAATAAATAACCAATTCTCATTTGCAATAATGACCTCATCTCGACAACAATGAAGATTATGTGGTCCTCTGTAGCTCAGCTGGTAGAGCACGGTGCTTGTAACGCCAAGGTAGTGGGTTCGATCCCCGGGACCACCCATACACAAAAAAATGTATGCACGCATGACTGTAAGTTGCTTTGGATAAAAGTGTCTGCTAAATGGCATATAAAGTAAATGATGGTTACCTCTAATCTAAAGCCAGTTTACCTTGATGGTTTAGATGAGGTTTTAGGGGAGGATTAGCTGATCTTGTGTTAGTTGTTAAGTCTCTCACAGAGGAATTTGTCCAGAGGATATGAGTCTCTGTCAAATAAAGCATGTACCTACAGTGAGGTAGCTATGACAACAGCTGGACATGAATCACGTGCTGTGACATGGGCATGGTGACACATACTGACACACACAGTAAATGCACGTACGTACGCACACACATACAGTCCAATACAACAATACAGTACAGACCCACACAGCCTTGAAGAAATCTCATTTGGAGAAAGTCTTTCATAACTGTAGATGATGTCCCTGCTATAGCTTGACTTGGTGATGGTGTAGATGATGTCCCTGCTATAGCATTGACTTGGTGATGGTGTAGATGATGTCCCTGCTATAGCATTGACTTGGTGATGGTGTAGATGATGTCCCTGCTATATTATTGACTTGGTGATGGTGTAGATGATGTCCCTGCTATAGCATTGACTTGGTGATGGTGTAGATGATGTCCCTGCTATAGCATTGACTTGGTGATGGTGTAGATGATGTCCCTGCTATAGCATTGACTTGGTGATGGTGTAGATGATGTCCCTGCTATAGCATTGACTTGGTGATGGTGTAGATGATGTCCCTGCTATAGCATTGACTTGGTGATGGTGTAGATGATGTCCCTGCTATAGCATTGACTTGGTGATGGTGTAGATGATGTCCCTGCTATAGCATTGACTTGGTGATGGTGTAGATGATGTCCCTGCTATAGTATTGACTTGGTGATGGTGTAGATGATGTCCCTGCTATAGCATTGGCTTGGTGATGGTGTAGATGATGTCCCTGCTATAGCATTGACTTGGTGATGGTGTAGATGATGTCCCTGCTATAGCATTGACTTGGTGATGGTGTAGATGATGTCCCTGCTATAGTATTGACTTGGTGATGGTGTAGATGATGTCCATTCTATAGTATTGACTTGGTGATGGTGTAGATGATGTCCCTGCTATATTATTGACTTGGTGATGGTGTAGATGATGTCCCTGCTATATTATTGACTTGGTGATGGTGTAGATTATGTCCCTGCTATAGTATTGACTTGGTGATGGTGTAGATGATGTCCCTGCTATAGCATTGACTTGGTGATGGTGTAGATGATGTCCCTGCTATAGTATTGACTTGGTGATGGTGTAGATGATGTCCATGCTATAGTATTGACTTGGTGATGGTGTAGATGATGTCCCTGCTATAGCATTGACTTGGTGATGGTGTAGATGATGTCCCTGCTATAGCATTGACTTGGTGATGGTGTAGATGATGTCCCTGCTATAGTATTGACTTGGTGATGGTGTAGATGATGTCCCTGCTATATTATTGACTTGGTGATGGTGTAGATGATGTCCCTGCTATAGTATTGACTTGGTGATGGTGTAGATGATGTCCCTGCTATAGTATTGACTTGGTGATGGTGTAGATGATGTCCCTGCTATAGTATTGACTTGGTGATGGTGTAGATGATGTCCCTGCTATAGCATTGACTTGGTGATGGTGTAGATGATGTCCCTGCTATAGCATTGACTTGGTGATGGTGTAGATGATGTCCCTGCTATAGCATTGACTTGGTGATGGTGTAGATGATGTCCCTGCTATAGCATTGACTTGGTGATGGTGTAGATGATGTCCCTGCTATAGCATTGACTTGGTGATGGTGTAGATGATGTCCCTGCTATAGCATTGACTTGGTGATGGTGTAGATGATGTCCCTGCTATAGCATTGACTTGGTGATGGTGTAGATGATGTCCCTGCTATAGTATTGACTTGGTGATGGTGTAGATGATGTCCCTGCTATAGTATTGACTTGGTGATGGTGTAGATGATGTCCCTGCTATAGCATTGACTTGGTGATGGTGTAGATGATGTCCCTGCTATAGCATTGACTTGGTGATGGTGTAGATGATGTCCCTGCTATAGTATTGACTTGGTGATGGTGTAGATGATGTCCCTGCTATAGCATTGACTTGGTGATGGTGTAGATGATGTCCCTGCTATAGCATTGACTTGGTGATGGTGTAGATGATGTCCCTGCTATAGTATTGACTTGGTGATGGTGTAGATGATGTCCCTGCTATAGTATTGACTTGGTGATGGTGTAGATGATGTCCCTGCTATAGTATTGACTTGGTGATGGTGTAGATGATGTCCCTGAAATTGCATTGACTTGGTGATGGTGTAGATGTTACATAATGATCCTAGGGCTACAGCACAGAGTCCAGAGCCCTACAGTGATGTCAAGCTACTGATGTGTCAGAGAAGACATGACTGCCTGGGAGGCTAGCAATCAGTTAGGCCTACTACGTGACTTCCGTCTCGCTTCCGCATTGTCTCCGTGCTGCTGTGCTGTTTGTTGCTACTTGGCTACCTGCCAAACTATTCACGTTTTACTTTTAATAAACGTTTAATCAATCTCTGTGTTCAACAAATTTACCAACTTTTTAGTTTTGTCCTCACTCATCTTTTTTCGTTAAACTTTTTCACCCCGGACGTTTTATCCCGAGACAGAAGAGTCATTTTCCTGTGCGTTTTAGCTGCCAATTTTACTTTATTTTCCTTTTTTCCATCGCAACTTTTTTCCCTTATTCAACTTTTTCACTCCGGACGCTTTATCTGGACATGGTTCGTCAACATCTTCAACAGCCGAAGCTAAGTAGTAACATTAACATGATGTCTTCTAATTGCAGTCGCTGTACTCATAATATACAGGAGAACGATCGCCTTACGGCGAGAATAGCTGTGCTACAAGCCCAGCTTCAGACGCAATCGTTAGGCAAGGGTAATTTCAGTGTAGGAAAGGAAGAAACAGCGTCTGTGCCACCAGTAAGTACAGACAGTAACGTTAGTATAAATCCCCCCGCACAGTCCCCGCAGCCGGACAACTTTCTCATGGTTTCTGGAGGGAAATACTGTTGGAATGCTCAACCGGTGTCGCTCATTCAGCCGACAGAAACCTTCAACCGGTTTTCCCCATTATGTAGCGAGTCGGAGTCTGAGTCTGAGTCTTCTCTTGTCTCTACTCCTCCCGTTACGGGGTCTGAGACGCCGAAGGCTCCCACCATTAGCTCTGACAAATTGAAAACCCTAGTCATTGGCGACTCCATTACCCGCAGTATTAGACTTAAAACGAATCACCCAGCGATCATACACTGTTTACCAGGGGGCAGGGCTACCGACGTTAAGGCTAATCTAAAGATGGTGCTGGCTAAAGCTAAAACTGGCGAGTGTAGAGAGTATAGAGATATTGTTATCCACGTCGGCACCAACGATGTTAGGATGAAACAGTCAGAGGTCACCAAGTGCAACATAGCTTCAGCGTGTAAATCAGCTAGAAAGATGTGTCGGCATCGAGTAATTGTCTCTGGCCCCCTCCCAGTTAGGGGAAGTGACGAGCTCTACAGCAGAGTCTCAGCACTCAATCGCTGGTTGAAAACTGTTTTCTGCCCCTCCCAAAAGATAACATTTGTGGATAATTGGCCCTCTTTCTGGGACTCACCCACAAACAGGACCAAGCCTGACCTGCTGAGGAGTGACGGACTCCATCCTAGCTGGAGGGGTGCTCTCCTCTTATCTACCAACATAGATAGGGCTCTAACTCCTCTAGCCCCACAGTGAAATAGGGTGCAGGCCAGGCAGCAGGCTGTTAGCCAACCTGCCAGCTTAGTGGAGTCTGCCAATAGCATAGTCAGTGTAGTCAGCTCAGCCATACCCATTGAGACTGTGTCTGTGCCTCGACCTAGGTTGGGCAAAACTAAACATGGCGGTGTTCACCCTAGCAATCTTATTAGGATAAAGACCTCCTCCATTCCTGCCATTATTGAAAGAGATCGTGATACCTCACATCTCAAAATAGGGTTACTTAATGTTAGATCCCTCACTTCAAAGGCAGTCATAGTCAATGAACTAATCACTGATCATAATCTTGATGTGATTGGCCTGACTGAAACATGGCTTAAGCCTGATGAATTTGCTGTGTTAAATGAGGCCTCACCTCCTGGTTACACTAGTGACCATATTCCCCGTGCATCCCGCAAAGGCGGAGGTGTTGCTAACATTTACGATAGCAAATTTCAATTTACAAAAAAAAAAATGGCGTTTTCATCTTTTGAGCTTCTAGTCATGAAATCTATGCAGCCTACTCAATCACTTTTTATAGCTACTGTTTACAGGCCTCCTGGGCCATATACAGCGTTCCTCTCTGAGTTTCCTGAATTCCTATCAGACCTTGTAGTCATAGCAGATCATATTCAAATTTTTGGTGATTTTAATATTCACATGGAGAAGTCCACAGACCCACTCCAAAAGTCTTTCGGAGCCATCATCGACTCAGTGGGTTTTGTCCAACATGTCTCTGGACCTACTCACTGCCACAGTCATACTCTGGACCTAGTTTTGTCCCATGGAATAAATGTTGTAGATCTTAATGTTTTTCCACAAAATCCTGGACTATCGGACCACCATTTTATTACGTTTGCAATCGCAACAAATAATCTGCTCAGACCCCAACCAAGGAGCATCAAAAGTCGTGCTATAAATTCTCAGACAACACAAAAATTCCTTGATGCCCTTCCAGACTCCTTCTGCCTACCCAAGGACGTCAGAGGACAAAAATCAGTTAACCACTTAACTGAGGAACTCAATTTAACCTTGCGCAATACCCTAGATGCAGTTGCACCCCTAAAAACGAAAAACATTTGTCATAAGAAACTAGCTCCCTGGTATACAGAAAATACCCGAGCTTTGAAGCAAGCTTCCAGGAAATTGGAACGGAAATGGCGCCACACCAAACTGGAAGTCTTCCGACTAGCTTGGAAAGACAGTACCGTGCAGTACCGAAGAGCCCTCACTGCTGCTCGATCATCCTACTTTTCCAACTTAATCGAGGAAAATAAGAATAATCCAAAATTTCTTTTTGATACTGTTGCAAAGCTAACTAAAAAGCAGCATTCCCCAAGAGAGGATGGCTTTCACTTCAGCAGTAATAAATTCATGAACTTCTTTGAGGAAAAGATCATGACCATTAGAAAGCAAATTACGGACTCCTCTTTGAATCTGCGTATTCCTCCAGGGCTTAGCTGTCCTGGATCTGCACAGCTCTGCGAGGGCCTGGGATCGGGAGAGACACTTAAGTGTTTTAGTACTATATCTCTTGACACAATGATGAAAATAATCATGGCCTCTAAACCTTCAAGCTGCATACTGGATCCTATTCCTACTAAACTGCTGAAGGAGCTGCTTCCTGTGCTTGGCCCTCCTATGTTGAACATAATAAACAGCTCTCTATCCACCGGATGTGTACCAAACTCACTAAAAGTGGCAGTGATAAAGCCTCTCTTGAAAAAGCCAAACCTTGACCCGGAAAATATAAAAAACTATCGGCCTATATCGAATCTTCCATTCCTCTCAAAAATTTTAGAAAAAGCTGTTGCGCAGCAACTCACTGCCTTTCTGAAGACAAACAATGTATACGAAATGCTTCAGTCTGGTTTTAGACCCCATCATAGCACTGAGACTGCACTTGTGAAGGTGGTAAATGACCTTTTAATGGCGTCAGACCGAGGCTCTGCATCTGTCCTCGTGCTACTAGACCTTAGTGCTGCCTTTGACACCATCGATCACCACATTCTTTTGGAGAGACTGGAAACCCAAATTGGTCTACACGGACAAGTTCTGGCCTGGTTTAGATCTTACCTGTCGGAAAGATATCAGTTTGTCTCTGTGAATGGTCTGTCCTCCGACAAATCAACTGTACATTTCGGTGTTCCTCAAGGTTCCGTTTTAGGACCACTATTGTTTTCACTATATATTTTACCTCTTGGGGATGTTATTCGAAAACATAATGTTAACTTTCACTGCTATGCGGATGACACACAGCTGTACATTTCAATGAAACATGGTGAAGCCCCAAAATTGCCCTCGCTAGAAGCCTGTGTTTCAGACATAAGGAAGTGGATGGCTGAAAACTTTTTACTTTTAAACTCGGACAAAACAGAGATGCTTGTTCTAGGTCCCAAGAAACAAAGAGATCTTCTGTTAAATCTGACAATTCATCTTGATGGTTGTAAAGTCGTCTCAAATAAAACTGTGAAGGACCTCGGCGTTACTCTTGACCCTGATCTCTCTTTTGACGAACATATCAAGACTGTTTCAAGGACAGCTTTTTTCCATCTACGTAACATTGCAAAAATCAGAAATTTTCTGTCCAAAAATGATGCAGAAAAATTAATCCATGCATTTGTTACTTCTAGGTTAGACTACTGCAATGCTCTATTTTCCGGCTACCCGGATAAAGCACTAAATAAACTTCAGTTAGTGCTAAATACGGCTGCTAGAATCCTGACTAGAACCAAGAAATTTGATCATATTACTCCAGTGCTAGCTTCCCTACACTGGCTTCCTGTTAAGGCAAGGGCTGATTTCAAGGTTTTACTGTTAACCTATAAAGCGTTACATGGGCTTGCTCCTACCTATCTTTCCGAGTTGGTCCTGCCGTACATACCAATACGTACGCTACGGTCACAAGACGCAGGCCTCCTAATTGTCCCTAGAATTTCTAAGCAAACAGCGGGAGGCAGGGCTTTCTCCTATAGATCTCCATTTTTATGGGACAGTCTGCCTACCCATGTGAGAGACGCAGACTCGGTCTCAACCTTTAAGTCTTTACTGAAGACTTATCTCTTCAGTAGGTCATATGATTGAGTGTAGTCTGGCCCAGGAGTGTGAAGGTGAACGGAAAGGCTCTGGAGCAACGAACAGCCCTTGCTGTCTCTGCCAGGCCGGTTCCCCTCTCCACTGGGGTTCTCTGCCTCTAACCCTGTTGCAGGGGCTGAGTCACTGGCTTGCTGGTGCTCTTTCATGCCGTCCCTGGGAGGGGTGCGTCACTTGAGTGGGTTGAGTTACTGACGTGATCTTCCTGTCTGGGTTGGCGCCCCCCCTTGGTTTGTGCTGTGGTGGAGACCTCTGTGGGCTATACTCGGCCTTGTCTCAGGATTGTAAGTTGGTGGTTGAGGATATCCCTCTAGTGGTGCGGGGGCTGTGCTTTGGCAGAGTGGGTGGGGTTATATCCTTCCTGTTTGGCCCTGTCCGGGGGTTTCTTCGGATGGGGCCACAGTGTCTCCGGACCGCTCCTGTCTCAGCCTCCAGTATTTATGCTGCAGTAGTTTATGTGTCGGGGGGCTGGGGTTAGTTGGTTATACCTGGAGTACTTCTCCTGTCTTATCCAGTGTCCTGTGTGAATTTAAGTATGCTCTCTCTAATTCTCTCGTTCTCTCTTTCTCTCTGAGAACCTGAGCCCTAGGACCATACGTCAGGACTACCGGGCATGATGACACCTTGCTGTCCCCAGTCCGCCTGGCCTTGCTGCTATTCCAGTTTCAACTGTTCTGCCTGCGGTTACGAAACCCCTACCTGTCCCAGACCTGCTGTTTTCAACTCTTAATGATCGGCTATGAAAAGCCAACTGAGAGACCTGAGCCCTAGGACCATACGTCGGGACTACCGGCCGTGGTGACTCCTTGCTGTCCCCCAGTCCGCCTGGCCTTGCTGCTATTCCAGTTTCAACTGTTCTGCCTGCGGTTATGGAACCCCTACCTGTCCCAGACCTGCTGTTTTCAACTCTTAATGATCGGCTATGAAAAGCCAACTGAGATTTATTCCTGATTATTATTTGACCATGCTTGTCACTTATGAACATTTTTGAACATCTTGGCATGGTTCTGTTATAATCTTCACCCGGCACAGCCAGAAGAGGACTGGCCACCCCTCATAGCCTGGTTCCTCTCTAGGTTTCTTCCTAGGTTTTCGCCTTTCTAGGGAGTTTTTCCTAGCCACCGTGCTTCTACACCTGCATTACTAGCTGTTTGGGGTTTTAGGCTGGGTTTCTGTACAGCACTTCGAGATATTAGCTGATGTAAGAAGGGCTATATAAAATAAAATTGATTGATTGATTGAGAACTCTTAATGGGCCTCTACATCTTCTTGACATGTATTAGAGGTAATTACTTTAATGGAGTGTGTGTGTGTGTGTGTGTGTGTGTGTGTGTTTGTGTGTGTGTGTGTGTGTGTTTAAACATGGTAAAATATAGCCTTATCACTATAAGATTGTGTGCGTCTGTAGTACATGTATAGAGCAGCAGGTAGCCTAGCGGTTAAGAGTGTTGGGCCAGTAGCCAAAAGGTCGCTGGTTCAAATCCCCGAGCCGACTAGGTGAAAAATCTGTCTATATTCCCTTGAGCAAGGAACATAACCCTGGTTGCTCTGGATAAGAGTGTCTGCTAAATTACTAAAAAGTATGAATGAATGCTTGCCTGATTATTTTTTTTTTGTGTAAGAGTGTACCAGCAAGTGTGTGTGGGTTGAGTCTGCATACTTGTCCATAGGATTGTGACAATGTTGATCCACATTTTTGGTGCAGAGTCCACATTTCTGCCTCCCCTACATAATGATACGATATAGCCAGTGTTACTAGTGTGATATGTTACCTTGACATTGAGCAATAAGAAAGCTCATCCGGTGAGTGAGTGGGTTCAAATTTCAAATTTTATTGTCACATGCACAGGACACAGCAGGTGTAAAGCAGCACAGTGAAATGCTTTACTTCCCAACAAAGCAGAATGAAGGTAATGATAAAGATATGCAGCAGAAATACCACAGAAGAAAATAACTCAAAACACTAGAATAGAGGTCAGTACCAGTACCAGTACCATGATCACAATGTGCAGCAGTACTGGATTGGTTGAGGTGTTGGTATGTACAAGCAAAGTCGGGTCGGAGCTCGCAAGACAGCAACCATACAGTATGGCACCATCTTGTTAGTAGTTCTTCTGGATGTACTGTAGCAACCGCCATCTTCCTACACCTTCCTTCCTGCAGTGAAGGAAGTGCAGTGCAGTGTTCCTCCTTACATGGTCAGGGGTTGATCTGTGATCTTCCTGCAGGTCAGGGGTTGATCTCTGATCTTCCTGTAGGTCATGGGTTGATCTCTGATCTTCCTGCAGGTCAGGGGTTGGTCTCTGATCTTCCTCTAGGTCAGGGGTTGATCTCTGATCTTCCTGTAGGTCAGGGGTTGGTCTCTGATCTTCCTGTAGGTCAGGGGTTGGTCTCTGATCTTCCTCCAGGTCAGGGGTTGGTCTCTGATCTTCCTCCAGGTCAGGGGTTGGTCTCTGATCTTCCTCTAGGTCAGGGGTTGGTCTCTGATCTTCCTCTAGGTCAGGGGTTGGTCTCTGATCTTCCTCTAGGTCAGGGGTTGATCTCTGTCTGATATCTTTGAGGATGAAGAAGATGCAGAGAGCATAATCCTCCACACACCACATGACCAATGATACATTGTGTGTGTGTGTGAAAAAGAGAGAGAGTGATTGAGTGTGTCTGGCTAGCCCCCATGAATAATCGCACACCTCTCATTATATCACCTCTCATTATCCCACCTCTCATTATCCCACCTCTCATTATCACACCTCTCATTATATCACCTCTCATTATCCCACCTCTCATTATCCCACCTCTCATTATCCCACCTCTCATTATCACACCTCTCTCTTATATCACCTCTCATTATCACACCTCTCATTATCCCATCTCTCATTATCCCACCTCTCATTATCATACCTCTCATTATCACACCTCTCATTACCTGCCATTATCACACCTCTCTCTTATATCACCTCTCATTATCACACCTCTCATTATCCCACCTCTCATTATATCACATCTCATTATCACACCTCTCATTATCACACCTCTCATTATCACACCTCTCATTATCACACCTCTCAGTATCACACCTCTCATTATCTCCCCTGTCATTATCTCCCCTGTCATTATCACACCTCTCATTATATCACAACTCTCATTATCCCACCTCTCATTATCCCACCTCTCATTATATCACCTCTCATTATCCCACCTCTCATTATCACACCTCTCATTATCGCACCTCTCATTATTCATACCTCCCATTATCACACCTCTCCACCTGGTTCCTTTCTCATTATCACACCTCTCCACCTGGTTACTCTCTCATTATCACTGTGGAACAGTAGGACATGCTCTCCACCTCACCTCGCTCCCCTTGCTACCTGCCTGTCTGTCTGTTTGTCTCAGACCTGTCTCTTCCCACAGGGAGGGAATGTAATAGTTACCTCAGAGCAACTAATACACTATCACTCTACCTCCCAGAGGAGAAGGGGGAGAGAGAGAGAGAGAGAGAGAGAGAGCGAGAGCGAGAGAGAAAAGGAAGTGAAGGAGGGGAAGAAAGATAAAGAGATAAGGAGGGAGAGAAAGAGTGAGTGACAGAATAAAAAGAGCGAGGGAAGAGAAAGAGGAAAAGGAAAAATAAAAATAGAGTTTAACAGAAAAGGAGGAGGAAAGAGAAACAGAGAGAAACAGCTTTTGGCTAGTGTTATGTACATGTGTTGGTTGTCACCTGCAGCCAGGGTTTGGTTGTAATGGGAGGTGTCACACACACACAAACACAAACACACACACACGTGCGACTAGTTCCTGTCCCCTGTGGTCCAATCATCAACAGCGTTCCGAATGAGTCATTCAGGAGGTCACAACCTCTCACTTGCCAGTGAACTCAGCATGGAGGAATGATAAATACTGCACTACTGTGTAGCGAGAAAAACTGGTTGTGAGTAGTCTTGCTGTACTTCGCTCCGCAGGTAATATGACACATTACATTACAATGGAACGATTTGATTAGTGTAATGTTAGCTAGCTACATAGTTGTATTTGTATCAAAGATAAAGCTGTAGTATAGAGAAACTATCGAGGTTAGCTAGCCAGCTACATTCGTTCGCAGCGACGCCGTTTTTCAAACAAAGTCAACACCGCAGCCATTGCTAGCTAGCCAACACTACCAGCTAGCAGTACTGTAGCAACTAAATACAATATCCTTTTAGCCAGCTACATTCGTTCGCAGCGACGCCGTTTTTCAAACAAAGTCAACACCGCAGCCATTGCTAGCTAGCCAACGCTACCAGCTAGCAGTACTGTAGCAACTAAATACAATATAATTCGGGTGTTTCAGTGAAACAATTATATTTTCTGAGGTGGAAGTTGGGAGAGTTATATTTGGGAGTTGTGGTGAGGGAGGCCCCGCTCTCTCCTTTCCCAGATGTTTAGTTCATTTCATTCCGATCTCCTCTGCATTATTGTAGCCATTTGCTGCAGCCTGTCAACTATGCCTCTGCCTATCCCTGTTCTCTCCTCTACGCACAGGCTACACAAACGCCTCACACCGCGTGGCTGCTGCCTCTCTAACCTGGTGGTCCCTGCACGCACCACCCACCTGGAGTTCCAGGTCTCAGGCAGCCTCTGGAACTGCCGTTCTGCTGCCAACAAGGCAGAGTTCATCCCAGCCTATGCTACCGTCCAGTCCCTCGACTTCTTGGCGCTGACGGAAACATGGATTACCACTGAAAACACTGCTACTCCTACTGCTCTCTCCTCGTCTGACCATGTGTTCTCGCAAACCCCGAGAGCATCTGGTCAGCGGGGTGGTGGCACAGGAATCCTCATCTCTCCCAAGTGGACATTCTCAATTTTTCCCCTAACCCATCTGTCTATCTCCTCATTTGAATTCCATGCTGTCACAGTCACTAGCCCATTTAAGCTTAATATTCTTGTCATCTATCGCCCTCCAGGTTCCCTTGGAGAGTTCATCAATGAGCTTGACGCCTTGATAAGTTCCTTTCCTGAGGATGGCTCACCCCTCACAGTTCTGGGGGATTTCAACCTCCCTACGTCTACATTTGACTCATTTCTCTCTGCCTCCTTCTTTCCACTCCTCTCCTCTTTTGACCTCACCCTCTCACCGTCCCCCCCTACTCACAAGGCAGGCAATACGCTTGACCTCATCTTTACTAGATGCTGTTCTTCTACTAATCTCACTGCAACTCCCCTCCATGTCTCCGACCACTACTTTGTATCCTTTTCTCTCTCGCTCTCCTCCAACACTACTCACTCTGCCCCTACACAGATGGTAATGCGCCGCCGCAACCTTCGCTCTCTCTCTCCCGCTACTCTCTCCTCTTCCGTCCTATCATCTCTTCCCTCTGCTCAAGCCTTCTCCCTCCAATCTCCTGATTCTGCCTCCTCAACCCTCCTCTCCTCCCTTTCTGCATCCTTTGACTCTCTATGTCCCCTATCCTCCCGGCCGGCTCGGTCCTCCCCTCCAGCTCCGTGGCTTGATGACTCATTGCAAGCTCACAGAACAGAGCTCCGGGCAGCTGAGCGGAAATGGAAGAAAACTAGACTCCCTGCGGACCTGGCATCTTTTCACTCCCTCCTCTCTAAATTTTCTTCATTTGTTTCTGCTGCTAAGGCCACTTTCTACCACTCTAAATTCCAAGCATCTGCCTCTAACCCTAGGAAGCTCTTTGCCACATTCTCCTCCCTGCTGAATCCCCCCCCTCCTCCCTCTCTGTGGATGACTTCGTCAACCACTTTGAAAAGAAGGTTGATGACATCCAATCCTCGTTTGTTAAGTCAAATGACACTGCTGGTCCTGCTCACACTGCCCTACCCTATGCTTTGACTTCTTTCTCCCCTCTCTCTCCAGATAAAATCTTGCGACTTGTGACTGCAGGCCGCCCAACAACCTGCCCGCTTGACCCTGTCCCCTCCTCTCTTCTCCAGACCATCTCCGGTGACCTTCTCCCCTACCTCACCTCGCTGATCAACTCATCCTTGACCGCTGGCTATGTCCCTTCCGTCTTCAAGAGAGCGAGAGTTGCACCCCTTCTCAAAAAACCAACACTCGATCCCTCTGATGTCAACAACTACAGACCAGTATCCCTTCTTTCTTTTCTTTCCAAAACTATTGAGCGTGCCGTCTTTAGCCAACTCTCTTGCTATCTCTCTCAGAATGCCCTTCTTGATCCAAACCAGTCAGGTTTCAAGACTGGTCATTCAACTGAGACTGCTCTACTCTGTGTCACGGAGGCTCTCCGCACTGCTAAAGCTAACTCTCTCTCCTCTGCTCTTGTCCTTCTAGACCTGTCTGCTGCCTTTGATACTGTGAACCATCAGATCCTCCTCTCCACCCTCTCCGAGCTGGGCATCTCCGGCGCGGCTCACTCTTGGATTGCGTTCTACCTGACCGGTCGCTCCTACCAAGTGGCGTGGCGAGAAGCTGTCTCCGCACCACGTGCTCTCACCACTGGTGTCCCCCAGGGCTCAGTTCTAGGCCCTCTCCTATTCTCGCTATACACCAAGTCACTTGGCTCTGTCATATCCTCACATGGCCTCTCCTATCATTGCTACGCTGACGATACACAACTAATCTTCTCCTTTCCCCCTTCTGATAACCAGGTGGTGAATCGCATCTCTGCATGTCTGGCAGACATATCAGTATGGATGACGGATCACCACCTCAAGCTGAACCTTGGCAAGACGGAGCTGCTCTTCCTCCCGGGGAAGGACTGCCCGTTCCATGATCTCGCCATCACGGTTGACAACTCTGTTGTGTCCTCCTCCCAGAGTGCGAAGAGCCTTGGCGTGACCCTGGACAACACCCTGTCGTTCACCGCTAACATCAAGGCGGTGACCCGATCCTGTAGGTTCATGCTCTACAACATTCGGAGAGTACGACCCTGCCTTACACAGGAAGCGGCACAGGTCCTAATCCAGGCACTTGTCATCTCCCGTCTGGATTACTGCAACTCGCTGTTGGCTGGGCTCCCTGCCTGTGCCATTAAACCCCTACAACTCATCCAGAATGCCGCAGCCCGTCTGGTGTTCAACCTTCCCAAGTTCTCTCACGTCACCCCGCTCCTCTGCACACTCCACTGGCTTCCAGTTGAAGCTCGCATCTGTTACAAGACCATGGTGCTTGCCTATGGAGCTGTGAGGGGAACGGCACCTCCGTACCTTCAGGCTCTGATCAGTCCCTACACCCAAACGAGGGCATTGCGTTCATCCACCTCTGGCCTGCTGGCTCCCCTTCCTCTGCGGAAGCATAGTTCCCGCTCAGCCCAGTCAAAACTGTTCGCTGCTCTGGCACCCCAATGGTGGAACAAGCTCCCTCACGATGCCAGGACAGCGGAGTCACTCACCACCTTCCGGAGACATTTGAAACCCCACCTCTTTAAGGAATACCTGGGATAGGATAAAGTAATCCTTCTACCCCCCCCCCCCCCCCCCCCCCCCCCCCCCAAAAGAAAAACAAAAACAAAAAAACAATACAAATAAAAAACAATTGTAAAGTGGTTATCCCACTGGCTATAAGGTGAATGCACCAATTTGTAAGTCGCTCTGGATAAGAGCGTCTGCTAAATGACGTAAATGTAAATGTAAATGTATGTGCGTGTGTGTGTGTGTGTGTGTGTTCACAAACATCCGCACGCACACACACATGCACACATCCATGCAAGCACACACATACACACACACACACATATGCACACACAAGCACACTCACACACACATCAGCCTTGCCCCTGGTCTCCTATGCAACAAGATCTCATAGTTTCCCTTCGAAATTCGACATATTATGGATGAACGTCTATTTTTGATGCATTAATTCCGCGTAGTTACAGGGTTAAAACAGAATTAACTCAAAGGTTAACAGTTTAGGCATTACTTCCGAGTGGTTAAGGTTAGGGCTACGGTTTGGGGAAGGCTCTGCAAATCAACCGACCTCATACCATCAAGTATCATCAAGTATTCTCACGGCTTACTAGAGCACTGTAAACTGTGGTGGTGCATTGGTCTGAGCAGCATGCATCGACTCCGAGCTTCATGAGTTCGCTCCCAGTGCTGGGCAATCGTTTGTCTTTCTTTGGTGAGCGTAGAGGAAGGCATATATCGATGTTCTCAGGAGCTTTCAAACGTCCGAAATCAAAGTATATTTCTAGTGATCAGGCTGCTCCTATAAGAGCCCCATGCTCACCTCTTCTCTCTTTCCCTATCTCTCTCCAAGCACCTCTTCTCTCTTTCCCTATCTCTCTCCAAGCAACTCTTCTCTCTTTCCCTATCTCTCTCCAAGCACCTCTTCTCTCTTCCCCTATCTCTCTCCAAGCACCTCTTCTCTCTTTCCCTATCTCTCTCCAAGCACCTCTTCTCTCTTCCCCTATCTCTCCATGCACCTTTTCTCTCTTCCCCTATCTCTCTCCAAGCACCTCTTCTCTCTTCCCCTATCTCTCTCCAAGCACCTCTTCTCTCTTCCCCTATCTCTCTCCATGCACCTCTTCTCTCTTCCACTATCTCTCTCCAAGCACCTCTTCTCTCTTCCCCTATCTCTCTCCAAGCACCTCTTCTCTCTTTCCCTATCTCTCTCCAAGCACCTCTTCTCTCTTTCTCTATCTCTCTCCAAGCACCTCTTCTCTCTTTCCCTATCTCTCTCCAAGCACCTCTTCTCTCTTCCCCTATCTCTCTCCAAGCACCTCTTCTCTCTTTCCCTATCTCTCTCCAAGCACCTCTTCTCTCTTCCCCTATCTCTCTCCAAGCACCTCTTCTCTCTTTCCCTATCTCTCTCCAAGCACCTCTTCTCTCTTTCCCTATCTCTCTCCAAGCACCTCTTCTCTCTTTCCCTATCTCTCTCCAAGCACCTCTTCTCTCTTTCCCTATCTCTCTCCAAGCACCTCTTCTCTCTTCCCCTATCTCTCTCCAAGCACCTCTTCTCTCTTCCCCTATCTCTCTCCAAGCACCTCTTCTCTCTTTCCCTATCTCTCTCCAAGCACCTCTTCTCTCTTCCCCTATCTCTCTCCAAGCACCTCTTCTCTCTTTCCCTATCTCTCTCCAAGCACCTCTTCTCTCTTTCCCTATCTCTCTCCAAGCACCTCTTCTCTCTTTCCCTATCTCTCTCCAAGCACCAAATCCCCCCTTCTGTGTAATATAAACAGTGCAGAATCTCCCATGCTTGGTCTCCCTCTGTTGACCGCTTTGTCCTGACTGCCTCTCCCAGGAGACACACACACACACACACACACACACACACACACACACACACACACACACACACACACACACACACACACACACACACACACATACACACACGCCTACACAAGCAATCTGAGAATAATGGGGTGTGACATTACCTCACCCGACACTCTTTACACACACACACACACACACATACAGCAATCAGAGTCAGTGAAGCCTGACAGGTTCCCCCGGTATCTCATCTCCTCATGTAGCTGTCCATCAAGGTCAACCCCAGACCCAGACCTGGCTACACACACCAACCCCAGACCCAGACCTGGCTACACACACCAACCCCAGACCCAGACCTGGATACACACACCAACCCCAGACCCAGACCCTGGCTGTGTGTGCATCTGAATCATTCTCAGCACACCTGGTTCAATGCTTATCTTGAATGCTATAACCCATTCAGAGCAGACAAGGCCTATGATTACATGTGTTAGCTATGTGTTAGCTATGTACAGACGTGTAGGGACATTGATGGTGCTAAACTTACTATCACTGACTCCCACATGACCTCATTGAATTTCTTGGATGCCCCTGCCATTATCACATTGGCTGCTGTAGCTTCATTAATCTCAGTCCATCTACAAACATATAGCCTATTAGCTATACAATTAGCCACTACACATTAACTCACATTAATTCAGCTCCGGGATTAAAAACTATATAATGTTATACCTACAGATCTGTTACCAGAAATATTATTTTATAAACAAAAAGGTAAACAAATACATTTGCTTTACAGAAAACACATTTTTGTGCAGATGTACAGCTAATTTCCTGCAATTCTACACATTCTACACATTTTGCCATGTTAATATGGGATACCTAGTCAGTTGTACAATTGAATGCATTCAACTGAAATGTGTCTTCTGCATTTAACCCCACCCCTCTGAATCAGAGAGGTGCGGGGGACTGATGCTCTGCCCCCTCTCTCTCTCCATGTATCTCTCTCTCTGATTCAGCAAAGAAAGACTTAGCAAAGCTGCAGCTGGCTCAAAACAGAGCAGCACACCTTGCCCTTAACTGCAAACACAGAACTAACATCAACAACATGCATGCTAGTCTTTCATGGTTGAGGGTTGAGGAGAAATGTACTACTTCTCTTCTAGTCTTTTTAAGAAGCATTTGTGTGTTGAAAATGCATAACCACTTGTATAATCTATTTGCATACACTTCAAACAGACACCCCACCAGACACGCCACTATGGGTTTCTTCACTGTACCCAAACCAAAAACAGATTTAATGCATCGCTCAGTTATGTATAGAGCCATGTCATCATAGAATGCTCTGCCACCAGAGGTTACTCAGGCAAAAAGCAAGTTTAGCTTTAAAAAAACAGATTAAAGAAACATCTTGTATCACAGCACCTCTGCTCTTTCTAAAGATGTAATTTAACTGTACTGTATATAAGAATATGAATATGTATATATAAATATTGTGTAAAAACTATTTTTGTTGTCTCTTGGTGTCTTTCCAATATATACATCTTATTTTTTATAATATTTTTTTTTACAGTTAATGTAATATCTTATGTTGTTCTTGTCTATAACTCTTCTGTACTTTGTCATGTATTTGTACGTTTTATGTGGACCCAAGGAAGAGTAGCTGCTGCACGTGCAGAAGCTAATGAGGATCCTAATAAACTAAACTAAACTAAATTCTCTCTTCCACTGAGAGGTGATGGAGATGGAGACAGAATGTTTCAGCAGGGAGAACCCATCCATCACCCTGGCAACTGGGAGGTGGGAGGGACTGTATCCAGTGGCGACAGAGAACAGGCCTGTCACTCTCTCTCCCGGAGTCTCTAATGGAGAGGTGAGAGAATGAGGTGAGAGGATCAATGTCAGAGAGGGAGACGGAAGGAGGACAGAGAAGAAAGAGGAAGAGAGGGGATAGCTGGGGAGGATGGAAAGTAGAGAGATTGAGGTGAGATGAATCAATAGAGGAGAGGCAGAGGGGACAGAGAGAAAGAGAAGGATGGAGAAATTATAGATCACTGTGGAAGAGAGGTATGGAAATGAGAGAGGCAGAGGACGGAGAGGAGAGGTAAAGAGAGGAAGAGGACGGAGAGGAGAGGTAAAGAGAGGAAGAGGATGGAGAGGAGAGGTAAAGGGAGGAAGAGGACGGAGAGGAGAGGTAAAGAGAGGAAGAGGACGGAGAGGAGAGGTAAAGAGAGGAAGAGGACGGAGAGGAGAGGTAAAGGGAGGAAGAGGACGGAGAGGAGAGGTAAAGAGAGGAAGAGGACGGAGAGGAGAGGTAAAGAGAGGAAGAGGACGGAGAGGAGAGGTAAAGGGAGGAAGAGGACGGAGAGGAGAGGTAAAGAGAGGAAGAGGACGGAGAGGAGAGGTAAAGAGAGGAAGAGGACGGAGAGGAGAGGTAAAGAGAGGAAGAGGACGGAGAGGAGAGGTAAAGGGAGGAAGAGGACGGAGAGGAGAGGTAAAGGGAGGAAGAGGACGGAGAGGAGAGGTAAAGAGAGGAAGAGGACAGAGAGGAGAGGTAAAGAGAGGAAGATGATGGAGAGGAGAGGTAAAGAGAGGAAGAGGACGGAGAGGAGAGGTAAAGGGAGGAAGAGGACGGAGAGGAGAGGTAAAGAGAGGAAGAGGACGGAGAGGAGAGGTAAAGAGAGGAAGAGGACGGAGAGGAGCGGTAAAGAGAGGAAGAGGACGGAGAGGAGAGGTAAAGATAGGAAAATAAGAGGGTAAAGACAGACATAGAGGAGAGATACAGTACGGCTGGACAAGAGCATAGAGGAGAGATACAGTACGGATGGACAAGAGCATAGATGAGAGGGATAGAGAGAAGAGTCTGAGCGAAGGAGTAGAGGCTTCAGACTCATCCTCCCTCCAGTCCAATGATTGGAAGAGCTTGAAGAAATCTCCATCATGCAGCCTGATAGAAGAGGAGGGAGAAAAGGAGATAGAGAGACAGACTGATGGAGCATGGCACGGAGGAGTGAATAATGAATAGCATCCTCACTGAGAGGCAGACATTAAACAAGAGACTTGATAGCTTTTAGATCAACAGCTGTTCTTCCTATTTAAACCACTCTCTTTCTGAAGACTCCTTCATATGACCCAGCCCATAGAGACAGCAGCACTGGAAAGAGGTACACTCCAAATAGTTACCGATTACCTCCACTTGGATATCAAGAATAATTCCTGAGGAGGTTCCATGTAAAACAGGAGGCTAGACATCATGGTGCCTGCTGATAGGTTATGGGTGATGTCATCAGGTCCAGGTGAGAACTAACCCACTGGGCACAAACTGGTTGAATTAACATTGTTTCCACGTCATTTTAACAACAAAAATATATATTTGATGACATTGAATCAACGTGGAAAACTGATTGGATTTGTAAAAAGTCATCAACATAAGGGCATTTTGTCTTTTTCACCGAACTTTGAACCTAAATCCAATGACATTGTTAAATGTTTTGTTGATTTCACATTGAATTCAAGTTAGTTGACAACTCAACCAAATGTAAATTAAAACTAGTCATTGAACTGACATCTGTGCCCAGTGGGATAGCTCCAGATGGCTTGTAGAGTTGTGCCGTAGACAGCCACCATCATCGCCAGAGGAGTTAAATGTTATATGTCATGCTCAATCACCCTGGCTATTTCAAGGCAAGCACAGACACTTGTTTTGAAAATCCATTGACACTACATATCTCTCTCCTTTTCTCACTCTCTTCATCTCTCTCCCCCTCTCTGTGCGATTAAGCTCCATAATATCAGTCAGCTATGCATTTCTCAATAGGATCTATATACTGAGTGTGCACTTCAGTCACTTTTGCTACAACGCAATTACAGGGCTCAGTCAATACCCCATGTTCTACACCTATCCTGTCATCAATCTATCACCCTGTTGCACGGGACTGAGGAGAGGAGAGGAGAGACGAGGAGAGGAGGAGAGAAGGGGAGGAGATGGGAGAGGAGAGGAGGAGAGGAGAGGAGAGGAGATGGGAGGAGAGGAGAAGAGAGGAGATTGGATTGAGGATGAAGAAGGAGAGAGTATATAGATGGATGAAAGAGGAAGGCTGAAATACCACCAAGCCCAGGACAAAATAAACCTTTGACTACTTTGCTGAATTCATTTTTCTCCAACAATGCAACAAACACTGAAGGGATCTATTTGAGCTGTCATAGAGATGGGTTACTGCTGCTGTTTTCTTTCAGAAAATCAACTTGGAAGAGTTTCTAAAATACTTTAAAACTTGAGAATGCGATGTCCCAGAAACCAAAAATATCTTAGGTGTAGAAGTTATCACTCAATGGAGGAAAGTGTGGGTGTTTTGAGTTACTCAAGAGCGAGAGTAAGCTCACTCACAGCATATTCAGTATAGACACTCAACTACAGCAAAAATAAGCAGCCAAAAAATAATTAACTCAGACACACTCAGCTTTGGGTTTAAAAACGAAGCTGAAAGCAGGCGAAAATCTGTTCCAAACACTTAATAAAACCAATCTAAACAGGGTTTTTCTCTCTCTCAATTCAATTTCAATTCAATTCAATTTCAATTTCAATTTCAATTTAAGGGCTTTATTGGCATGGGAAACGTGTGTTAACATTGCCAAAGCAAGTGAAGTAGATAGTAAACAAAAGTGAAATAAACAATAAATATTAATCCCCCCCAAATCCCAGTACTGAAAACACTACTCTGACAATCCTCAAATCCATCATGACTTCTCTCTCGGTGTTCTGATCAGCTTTGAGTCTCTCCCAGACTTTACTCTCTGTCCAGTGAACAGAGCATTGGTCAAGGCCTGACGCCCACAGCTGTCTGCAAGAGAGAGGTCTGTACTGCCGGTACTCTTCAGACCCTCTCCTCCACAAAGAGAACTCTTGTTTTCCTCTCCTCTCTCTGTTTGTTCCCCCTCTTCTCTTTGAGGGCTGAGGGGTGCAGACTCAGCAATCCAGAGGGGAGGCGACAGAGAGGCGCCTGGGGGGAACATTGCAACGCTGGTCAGTTCAGGAGGGTGACGAGAGGCTGGCAGGGGCACAAACACCTCTTAGCTGAGCCCTATGCCTATACCCCTGTGGCGCTGCCATCACTACCACACAGCCATTATGTTGGTCAATGATGTGTGACAGCTGGTCCTCACGAATGTGGACCCCCAGAATCTATTCTCTTAAGTATTGGATCTCTCTCTCTCTCTCTCTCTCTCTCTCTCTCTCTCTCTCTCTCTCTCTCTCTCTCTCTCTCTCTCTCTCTCTCTCTCTCTCTCTCTCTCTCTCTCTCTCTCTCTCTCTCTCTCTCTCTCCTCTCTCTCTCCCTCCCTCCCTCCCTCCCAGTAGACTACTCTCACACAAGAGTAAATAGCTCTTCAAGGCCTATATATGGCTCAGTCTATTTATTTTCAGGGAACAGAGTGCATTTGACTTATTTGTTCTTTGTATCAGAAGAATCACGTTGTTACATGTAGACATGATGTTACCATCCCTGTTTCAATGAGAGTGCTAATGAACAACTTAATGAGGATTTGACTGCATTATGTCAGACAGAAGCAAATCAGCCAGAGACTGGCGAGACAAGCATCCTGTTTCCCTCTCATCTGCTACCATCCTGTTGTTGTTGTTGTTGTGGAGAAAGACAGCTTTGTCTGGCCAGCCACCCTCTGGGTGACCCTGGTAACATAAGAGGTCGAGGGTTCCGTTCCTCCAGTGTGACACTCTTAGTCGCCCAGTCTCATGCAATGAGCCAATCATAGAGATCCTATACAATTCCTAATTCTATAGAGCCAATAGACATGACCAGAGCCATCTATATAGAGAGTTGGGGCAATGCGGTTTCTGCCTGAATGTTCTGAGAGAACCACTTTCTACTCCATAGCCAGTGAAAGCAGAATTGCAATTTGTTGACACCACAACACAGTACAGACATGGATACACATTATCCCCAATGCTAATCAATAAAAACATATGTTAAATTCACTGCTCTGTTTTGCTTGTTTACAGCAGGTCATTTCACAGGGAACTGTCATAGGCGCTCTCCTATTGTTACGTCACCAACATTTCCAGAATACAGGCGCCAACATGGCAGCCATTCTAAAACCTGGCCAAACTCTCTGTATATTCACTGAGTGTACAGAACATTAGGAACACCTTCCTAATATTGAGTTGTACCACATTTTGCCCTCAGAACAGCCTCAATTCATTGGGCATGGACTCCACAAGGTGTCGGAAGAGTTCCATAGGAATGCTGGCCCATGTTGACTCCAATGCTTCCCACAGTTGTGTCAAGTTGGCTGGATGTCCTTGGGTGGTGAATACACACAGGAAACTGTTGATGATGAAAATCCCAGCAGTGTTGCAGTTCTTGACACACTCAACCGGTGCACCTGGCACCTACTACCATACCCCGTTCAAAGGCACTTAAATCTTTTGCCTTGCCCATTCACCCTCTGAATGGCACACATACTTCTTTAAGCGGTCTCCTCCCCTTCATCATTATGGGATCATAGCTTTCACCTGGATTCACCTGGTCAGTCTATGTCATGGAAAGAGTTCCTAATGTTTTGTCCACTCAGTGTAGATGGCTCTGGACATGACTCGCCAATAGTCTCGCTGCTAGCCCTGTTGTCTGACAGGATAGGCATTAAGGCTGGGAATTGGCAGGGACCTCAAAATCCGATATTATCACGATACTTAGGTTCCGATACAATATGTATTGCAATTCTCATAATTCTCACGATTCTATATGTATTGTGATTCGATATTGTGATTTTATTGCAATTCGATGTTCTTAACATATTTCTCACCATACGTCTGCTGCAGAGGGACATGAGAGAGCCATAATAAATAAAAGTGCTGAAAACAAATTGGTTCCCTATTTAAAAATAAGATGGAGAACAAGCTAAAAAGGAAAAATACTGGAGTGCAGGTACAGCCAACTAACGCAAAATTAATATTGCAATATTGTCAAAACGATACGATATATCGTAAAAATAATATCCCGATATGTAATTCTATCGATTTTTCCCACATCACTACTAGGCATTGTGTGGTGGTGTGTAGCTTTCTTTAGTAGTTGCTGTGCATCTCCCGGGTTAGTAAAGGATGGAGTGAACTACACAATATAAAGTAAAGTAATGTGAGACTGATTATCAGCATGCTTAGAATGATGTCATAGGAACACAGTCGGATATACAGCAGGAAGGAGTGAGTCTAAAACAGTCAAACCAAGTCCAAGGGCATCAATAAGGGGGAGAAAATGGCTGCTCTTGGAAGAGGGAATTTCTAGGAACAGGGTCAGGGTCAATTAAGAAAGCACTAGGCCGGTATTGTGCTGCCAGGAGAAGACTTAGTGATGGGGAAATCTACCTCTGAGGGCTCACCTCTAGGAATGTGTCCCAAACAGCACCCTATTCCCTACATAGTGCACTACTTTTGACCAGGGCCCATAGAGAACTAAGAATTATAGCTTAAAACATGTGCCACCCAGTTCGATTACATTTTTACCGACACTCATATCAACATTGTTAGAAAAAACCTACTGACACTGTCGCGTGATGATGGGGCCAAATAGAGTCTGGATAGCTGTCGGCAGCAATGACAACTGTGAATCTGCCTTCTTATGCTATTTTCAACACGTTGTTTGGAAATAGTGACAAGAGCCCTCTCAGGGAGAGAGAGAGAGGGGGGGGGGGGAGAAAGAGAGAGAGAGAGAGAGTTAGAGAGACAGAGAGAGAGGAGAGAGAGACAGAGAGAGAGAGAGAGAGAGAGACTCCGCAGCTCTGTCGCACACTGGGTATGTACATAGTCAATGGTAGGCTTCGAGGGGACTCCTATGGTAGGTACACCTATAGCTCATCTCTTGGCAGTAGTACTGTAGACTACTTTATCACTGACCCCAACCCAGAGTCTCTCAGAGCGTTCACAGTCAGCCCACTGACACCCCTATCAGACCACAGCAAAATCACAGTCTAATTGAACAGAGCAATACTCAATCATGAGGCATCAAAGCCAAAGGAACTGAATAATATTAAGAAATGCAATAGATGGAAGGAAAGTAGTGTTGAAACCTACCAAAACACAATTAGGCAACAACAAATTCAATCCATTTTAGACAACTTCCTGGACAAAATGTTCCACTGTAATAGTGAAGGTGTAAACTTGGCAGTAGAAAACCTAAACAGTATATTTGAACTCTTAGCTTCCCTATCAAATCTAAAAATCTCTAACAGAAAACCGAAGAAAAGTAACAACAGTGATAAAAGGTTTGATGAAGAATGCAAAAACCTAAGAAAGAAATTGAGAAACCTATCCAACCAAAAACATAGAGACCCAGAAAACCTGAGCCTACGCCTTCACTATGGTGAATCACTAAAACAATACAGAAATACACTACGGAAAAAGAAGGAAGAGCACGTCAGAAATCAGCTCAATGTAATTGAAGAATCCATAGACTCTAACCACTTCTGGGAAAATTGGAAAACACTAAACAAACAACAACACGAAGAGCTATCTATCCAAAACGGAGATGTATGGGTAAACCACTTCTCCAATCTTTTTGGCCCTATAACAGAGAACAAACAGCAAAAAAATTTACATGATCAAATGCAAATCTTAGAATCAACTATTAAAGACTACCAGAACCCACTGGATTCTCCAATTACATTGAATGAACTACAGGACAAAATACAAACCCTCCAACCCAAAAAGGCCTGTGGTGTTGATGGTATCCTCAATGAAATGATAAAATATACAGACCACAAATTTCAATTAGCTATACTTAAACTCTTTAACATCATCCTCAGCTCTGGCATCTTCCCCAATATTTGGAACCAAGGACTGATCACCCCAATCCACAAAAGTGGAGACAAATTTGACCCCAATAACTACCGTGGGATATGCGTCAACAGCAACCTTGGGAAAATCCTCTGCATTATCATTAACAGCAGACTAGTTAATTTCTTCAGTGAAAACAATGTACTGAGCAAATGTCAAATTGGCTTTTTACCAAATTACCGTACGACAGACCACGTATTCACCCTGCACACCCTAATTGACAAACAAACAAACCAAAACAAAGGCAAAGTCTTATCATGCATTGTTGATTTCAAAAAAGCTTTTGACTCAATTTGGCATGAGGGTCTGCTATACAAATTGATGGAAAGTGGGGTTGGGGGAAAAACATACGACATTATAAAATCCATGTACACAAACAACAAGTGTGTGGTTAAAATTGGCAAAAAACACACACATTTCTTTCCACAGGGCCGTGGGGTGAGACAGGGATGCAGTTTAAGCCCCACACCCTTCAACATATATATCAACGAATTGGCGAGGGCACTAGAACAGTCTGCAGCACCCGGCCTCACCCTACTAGAATATGAAGTCAAATGTCTACTGTTTGCTGATGATCTGGTGCTTCTGTCACCAACCAAGGAGGGCCTACAGCAGTACCTAGATCTTCTGCACAGATTCTGTCAGACCTGGGCCCTGACAGTAAATCTCAGTAAGACAAAAATAATGGTGTTCCAAAAAAGGTCCAGTTGCCAGGACCACACATTCCATCTAGACACTGTTGCCCTAGAGCACACAAAAAATGATACATACCTCGGCCTAAACATCAGCGCCACAGGTAACTTCCACAAAGCTGTGAACGATCTGAGAGACAAGGCAAGAAGGGCCTTCTATGCCATCAAAAGGAACATAACATTTGACATACCAATTAGGATCTGGCTAAAAATACTTGAATCAGTTATAGAACCCATTGCCCTTTATGGTTGTGAGGTCTGGGGTCTGCTCACCAACCAAGAATTCACAAAATGGGACAAACACCAAATTGAGACTCTGCATGCAGAATTCTGCAAAAATATCCTCCGTGTACAATGAAAAACACAAAATAATGCATGCAGAGCAGAATTAGGCCAATACCCACTAATTATCAAAATCCAGAAAAGAGCCGTTAAATTCTATAACCCCTTAAAAGGAAGTGATTCCCAAACCTTCCATAACAAAGCCATCACCTACAGAGAGATGAACTTGGAAAAGAGTCCCCTAAGTAAGCTGGTCCTGGGGCTCTGTTCACAAACACAAACAGACCCCACAGAGCCCCAGGACAACAATGACAACAACACAATTCGACCCAACCAAATCATGAGAAAACAAAAAGAGAATTACTTGACACATTGGAAAGAACAAACAAAAAAACTGAGCAAACTAGAATGCTATTTGGCCCTAAACAGAGAGTACACAGTGGCAGAATACCTGACCACTGTGACTGACCCAAACTTAAGGAAAGCATTGATTATGTACAGACTCAGTGAGCATAGCCTTGCTATTGAGAAAGGCTACCGTAGGTAGACCTGGCTCTCAAGAGAAGACAGGCTATGTGCACACTGCCCACAAAATGAGGTGGAAACTGAGCTGCACTTCCTAAACTCCTGCCAAATGTATGACCATATTAGAGACACATATTTCCCTCAGATTACAGCGATCCACAAAGAATTCGAAAACAAACCCAATTTTGATAAACTCCCTTATCTACTGGGTGAAAAACCACAGTGTGCCATCACAGCTGCAACTTGTGACCTGTGACTTGTGACCTGTTGCCACAAGAAAAGGGCACCATGAAGAACAAACACCATTGTAAATACAACCCATATTTATGTTTATTTATTTTCCCATTTGTACTTTAACTATTTGCACATTGTTACAACACTGTATATATACATAATATGACATTTGAAATGTCTTTATTCTTTTGAAACTTCTGAGTGTAATGTTTACTGTTAATATTTATTGTTTATTTCACTTTGTTTACTATCTACTTTATTTGCTTTGGCAATGTTAACATACGTTTCCCATGCCAATAAAGCCCTTAAATTGAATTGAAATTGAGAGAGAGAGAAGACAGAGAGAGAGAGAGAGAGAGAGAGAGAGAGAGAGAGAGAGAGAGAGAGAGAGAGAGAGAGAGAGAGAGAGAGAGAGAGAGAGAGAGAGAGAGAGAGAGAGAGAGAGAGAGAGAGAAGAGAGACAGAGACAGAGACAGAGACGAGACAGAGACAGAGACAGAGGCAGCCACAGTCCTGTTGTGTAATCCGCATTTGTGCCTCTCTTTTGTACAGGGAGACACACACCAACCACCCCCAAATGCTGACAGAGAGAAACAGTAGACAGACAGACAGACGGACGGACGAACAGGACAGACAGACTGCACATGCACAAGCAACCAAAGGAGTGTGGCTCTGTGTTTGTCCTCCAATGCTCCAATGTCAGACATGCACCCCTCTGGCCCAACAACAGCCTCAGAAGCCCAGAGCTTTCAAATTCTCTCCCCCTGCCTGCCTGTGTCCCCCCTTTACAACTCAGCAAGGACCTTTTCATGAATATAAATCAAAAGTATTAATTTTTTTTCAAAATGTTGTTGCATTACAACCTGTAATTTAAATCGATTTTTATTTCGATTTCATGTAATGGACATACACAAAATAGTCCAAATTGGTGAAGTGAAATGAAAAAAATAACTTGTTTCAAAAAATATCAAAAAATAAAAAACGGAAAAGTGGTGCGTGCATATGTATTCAACCACTTTGCTATGAAGCCCCTAAATAAGATCTGGTGCAACCAATTACCTTCAGAAGTCACATAATTAATTAAATAAAGTCCACCTGTGTGCAATCTAAGTGTCACATGATCTGTAACATGATTTCAGTATATATACACCTGTTCTGAAAGGCCCAGAGTCTGCAACACCACTAAGCAAGGGGCACCACCAAGCAAGCGGCACCATGAAGACCAAGGAGCTCTCCAAACAGGTCAGGGACAAAGTTGTGGAGAAGTATAAATCAGGGTTGGTTATAAAAAAATATCAGAAACTTTGAACATCCCAAATTAAATCCATTATTAAAAATTGAAAGAATATGGCACCACAACAAACCTGCCAAGAGAGGGCCGCCCACCAAAACTCACGGACTAGGCAAGGAGGGCATTAATCAGAGAGGCAACAAAGAGACCAAAGATAACCCTGAAGGAGCTGCAAAGCTCCACAGTGCAGATTGGAGTATCTGTCCATAGGACCACTTTAAGCCGTACACTCCACAGAGCTGGGCTTTACGGAAGAGTGGCCAGAAAAAAGCCATTGCTTAAAGAAGAAAATAAGCAAACACGTTTGATTTTCACCAAAAGGCATGTGGGAGACTCCCCAAACATATGGAAGAAGGTACTCTGGTCAGATGAGACAAAAATTGAGCTTTTTGGCCATCAAGGAAAACGCTATGTCTGGTTCAAACCCAACACCTCTCATCACTCCAAGAACACCATCCCCACAGTGAAGCATAGTGGTGGCAGCATCATGCTGTGGGGATGTTTTTCATCAAAAGGGACTGGGAAACTGGTCAGAATTGAAGGAATGATGGATGGCGCTAAATACAGGGAAATTATTGAGGGAAACCTGTTTCAGTCTTCCAGAGATTTGAGACTGGGATAGAGGTTCACCTTCCAGCAGGACAATGACCCTAAGCATACTGCTAAAGCAACACTCGAGTGGTTTAAGGGGAAACATGTAAATGTCTTGGAATGGCCTAGTCAAAGCCCAGACCTCAATCCAATTGAGAATCTGTGGTATGACTTAAAGATTGCTGTACACCAAGCTTATAGAGACATACCCCAAGAGACTTGCAGATGTAATTGCTGCAAAAGGTGGCTCTACAAAGTATTGACTTTGGGGGGTGAATAGTTATGCACGCTCAAGCTTTCTGTCTTATTTCTGTTTCGCAAAAAGTGGTAGGCATGTTGTGTAAATCAAATGATACAAACCCCCAAAATATCCATTTAAATTCCAGGTTGTAAGGCAACAAAATAGGAAAAATGCCAAGGAGGGTGAATACTTTCGCAAGCCACTGTAGTGTATGTCTGTGACTTTTTTTATTCGGAGCACAGCACTGCTGTAGTGTACAGGCTCTGTGGTGTCAGATTCTCTCCAAGTGTTTCAGAGCCATTTATCTGATGATTGCTCACCACTTGACACAGCTAACTGGGAGCTAAACTGCTTTTGTGTTGTTCCCTGGCCACTGCTCTATTTGACAAGGCTGTGAGAGAGAGAGAGAGAGAGAGAGAGAGAGAGAGAGAGAGAGAGAGAGAGAGAGAGAGAGAGAGAGAGAGAGAGAGAGAGAGAGAGAGAGAGAGAGAGAGAGAGAGAGCGCAGGAAGGGGCGCTGTATCAAATCTTCCACAGTGCCCTCTGTTGCAGGATTCTGGAGCATCCTCTCTGCTAGCAGCTGATCCAGTCAGCAATATATTGAAATGTCACTTAGGTCAGCTCTAAGACCACAAGCCACTGCTTTTGGGCCAATATACTTGTATTTATTTTGGTATTCTAGAACATACACACACACACCACACAAACACACACACTCCTAAATGAATTTCCAGTAGCTGCTGATCACAGCAGTTCTATCATTTGTCAGCCCAGCCCAGTCTCCATCCAGTCTCTATTGAGTCTTTATCCAGTCTCTCACCAACAACACACCGGTTACACACACACACATGCACATACACACACATTCATGAATGAAAACACAAGGCCAGCAGCAAGCCACATGTCCTCCCCCAACCCCAACCCCGCCTCTGGCAGTGGGTGATGTATGGAGCTCACTCTGCAGGCCTGCTATACTCCCTCCATTATTGACCAGAGAAAGCCCTAATGTTACTGTGTGTGTGTGTGTGTGTGTGTGTGTGTGTGTGTGTGTGTGTGTGTGTGTGTGTGTGTGTGTGTGTGTGTGTGTGTGTGTGTGTGTGTGTGTGTGTGTGTGTGTGTGTGTGTGTGTGTGTGTGTGTGTGTGTGTGTGTGTGTGTGTGTGTGTGTGTGTGTGTGTGTGTGTGTGTGTGTGTGTGTGTGTGTGTGTGTGTGTGTGTGTGTGTGTGTGTGTGTGTGTGTGTGTGTGAGAGATTTATAGGCCCCGTGTAGCTCATTTGGTAGAGCATGGCGTTTGCAACGCCAGGGTTGTGGGTTCGATTCCCACGGGGGG
>NC_140016.1:16811604-16815255 GCF_964263955.1 Coregonus lavaretus
CCACACACACATACACACACACACATACACACACCCACACTCTTTCATGCACACTACACACACAAGGAAATACACACACAGACATCAGCTGCTAGAATAACAATAATAATCAAGTTGGGAAATAAAGTAGTTTAATAGTGTTACTGATCATGTTGTTGTTAGAACATGGAGAAATACACAGGGCCCCTCTTCATTATATTGATTCATATTCCTACTGTAACCCATTATACCACCTCCCTCTATCCCTTTCACATGCACAGAACACAATACATCCTATTTAGCACCCCCTAATTCAGCATTTATTGTAATCAGGTAACCCAACATATGGCCAAATACATTTTCTGGCCATATTCTCAGTGTCAGAGACAGGGTCAGAAAGAGTCAACCTATTCTCTGAGACAGTGTTGAAAATTACATTTACTCAAGGCTTCAGTCTGAATGTGTCTGTTTGTTTGTCACATTGTGTTCTGTTGAATCAGGCAAACTGAAAATGCCTTCAGCTCAACAGGCCCTCAACTATGTGTGCTGTTGTCATTGCAACTCAGGGTCTAATTGTTTTGCTTCACATATTGTCTTTATGTACATTACTTTGCATTATCTACATTCTATTACTTCCAATTGAATAAAGTGTTAAGCGAGGGCTCATCTGTCAGAGTACACTGGAGGCCAGTCAATGTCTAGACAGTGTTCAGGTCCAGCCCTAGATCCAGGGCAGTAGGCTTATCTGTCTGTCTGGTAGCCCGCCACGAGAGTGCCGCCGCTGGGTCAGACAACCACGTGGTCATCCCAGCTGGGGAGATGCTCTCGTTGAGATAACAAACACATATCCACAGTGTGACTGCATCGACTCAGTACTGGACCTCCCTGTATATAGCCATGTTACTATAGCCATGTTATTACCTGGTCCTCTCTGTATATAGCCATGTTATTACCTGGTCCTCCCTGTATATAGCCATGTTACTATAGCAATGTTATTACCTGGTCCTCCCTGTATATAGCCATGTTACTATAGCAATGTTATTACCTGGTACTCCCTGTATATAACCATGTTATTATAGCCATGTCACTACCTGGTCCTCCCTGTATATAGCCATGTTACTACCTGGTACTCCCTGTATATAGCCATGTTACTACCTGGTACTCCCGGTATATAGCCATGTTACTACCTGGTACTCCCTGTATATAGCCATGTCACTACCTGGTACTCCCTGTATGTAGCCATGTTATTACCTGGTACTCCCTGTATAGTATATAGCCATGTTACTACCTGGTACTCCCTTTATATAGCCATGTTATTACCTGGTACTCCCTGTATATAGCCATGTTACTACCTGGTACTCCCTGTATATAGCCATGTTACTACCTGGTACTCCCTTTATATAGCCATGCTACTACCTGGTACTCCCTGTATATAGCCATGTTACTACCTGGTACTCCCTTTATATAGCCATGCTACTACCTGGTACTTCCTGTATATAGCCATGTTACTACCTGGTACTCCCTGTATATAGCCATGTTACTACCTGGTACTCCCTGTATATAGCCATGGTATTACCTGGTACTCACTGTATATAGCCATGTTACTACCTGGTACTCACTGTATATAGCCATGTTACTACCTGGTACTCCCTGTATATAGCCATGTTACTACCTGGTACTCCCTGTATCTAGCCATGTTATTTTTACTCATTATTGTTGTTTGTTACGTATTTATTCCTCACTATTTCTATTTTTTTTTTTTTTTTTTTTTTTTTAACTCTGTATTGTTGAAAAAGGACCCGTCAGTAAGTATTTCACTGTTTGACCACACCTGTTGTTTACAAAGCATGTGACAAATAAGATTTGATTTGAGTGTGTGTGTGTGTGTGTTTCTGAAACTATGTATGATTCTTTATGAGCCATGTGGGAGTGACTGTGTGTGTGTGTCAGCCCTGTTCCTCCATTAAATAGTATTAGATGTCACATATCCGCTTCCTCTGAGGGGTAATGGCCGTTTGAGCAGCTGAGATTACCCCCAGAGTGCTGCTATGGCGTGCGGCCCAGTTTCTGAGGCGTGACTGATTTATGAATTCACTTCCTGCAGCAGTGGGAAGCATCTCCTGAACTTACACTAACCCCCCCCCCACCCCCCCCCCCCCCCCCCACCCCCCCTCACACGCCTCTGCCCAGTCTCCAACAACCGGATGTTCAGGTTTTCAGGGAAATGGAAAGAGAGCCTGTGCCGTGACTTCAGCTTTTGGACGCGAACGATGTGACACTCCATCTTAACTCCTCCTCCTCATTTACTGGATTGGTTGAATAGTGCAGAAGAGAATCTCCCCAGACAGTTTTTTTTCTTCTCGTCAAGACCAGTATATAAGGGGATCTAGTTTCAGGCGTTTATTTCACACCTACTACACTACATGACCAAAAGTATGTGGGACACCTGCTCGTCCAACATCTCATTCCAAAATCATGGACATTAATATGGAGTTGGTCCCCCCTTTGCTGCTATTACAGCCTCCACTCTTCTGGGAAGGCTTTCCACTAGATTGTGGTACATCGCTGCGCGGACTTGCTTCCATTAGTGAGGTCGGGCGCTGATGTTAGGCGATTAGTTACAATTCATCCAAAGGTGTTCGATGGGGTTGAGGTCAGGGCTCTGAGCAGGCCAGTCAAATTCTTCCACACCGATTTCAACAAAGCATTTCTGTATGGACCTCGCTTTGTGCACGGGGGCATTGTCCTGCTGAAACAGGAAAGGGCCTTCCCCAAACTGTTGCCACAAAGTCGGAAGCACAGAATCGTCTAGAATGTCATTGTATGCTGTAGCGTTAAGATTTCCCTTTACTGGAACTAAGGGGCCTAGCCCCAACCATGGAAACAGCCCCAGACCATTATTCCTCATCCACCAAACTTTACAGTTATCACTATGCATTCGGGCAGATAGCATTCTCCTGGCATCCGACAAACCCAGACATGTTTCCACTGCTCCAGAGTTGAATAGCGACAAGCTTTACACCCACTCCAGCCGACGCTTGGCATTGCGCATTGTGATCTTAGACATATGCGGACAGACAATTTTTATGCACCACGCGCTTCAGCACTTGACGGTCCCATTCTGTGAGTTTGTGTCACCTACCACTTCACGGCTGAGCAGATGTTGCTCATAGACATTTCCACTTCACAATAACAGCACTTACAGTTGACTGGGGGAGCTCTAGCAGGGCCGAAATTTGACGAACTGACTTGTTGGCATCCTATGATGGTGCCACGTTGAAAGTGACTGAGCTCTTCAGTAAGGCCATTCTACTGCCAATGTTTGTCTATGAAGATTGCATGGCTGTGTGCTCGATTTTATACTCCTGTCAGTAAGGGTTTGGCTGAAATAGCCGAATCCAGTATTTTGAAGGGGTGTCCACATACTTTTGTATATATAGTGTACGTTAGGTTAACCGTGCTATAAAGCGGATCTTCAGCGCTACGGATTGACTAGAGCCTTTAATGAACAGTGATGGGAAATGAGAGCGGAAGAGGAAGTAATTGCTGACTGGACTAAAGTAGGTCACGGCATACAAGGCTTCAGTACATCTCCGTTTACTGCATAGATAGAAGTCCCTCCCTCCCTCCTTTCTTCTCATTCTTTCTCTTCCCTCCTTTTCTCTCTCACCC
>NC_140016.1:16815455-16997955 GCF_964263955.1 Coregonus lavaretus
GGGCTTAAAGTCTATTAGAAGATGTGATCGTAGCTTAATAAAGTCTATCAAAAGACACGGTTGTAGCTTAATAAAGTATTACAATGTGCTTTCAAGAAAGTATGTGAATGTGACCCTACGGACATCCCTGTTGAATGAATTTTGGTGAAATGCCAGCCAAAGGCTTGTCTTGGAATTGGCAGGTTATTCTAATATACAGAGCGAGATTTGAATCAGGAGTCAGAATCATGGTATAGAAGACATGTGAACTGGAAGATCATTTAAGTGTTCCTTTTCTGCTCTCACTCCACGGTTTTATGGAACAATGCCTCTCTTTTTAAAAACGATGGCACGAAAAACTTAAAATAGACTAAAGTATCTATCTGTCTTTCTTTTTGTTATCTGAAAGAAAAGGGTCACAAATCTGAGAGATTTTAATACGCTCTTCCGACTGATCTTGTCTTAGTTAAGGACAGACGCTTTTATTCTTCTTCCTCATATGCAAATAGAACGGATACTACTTAATATTTAAATTGTAATATCTGACAGATTCTCTAATGGAAATGAAATGGCTCCATCTTCAAACAGCCCTCTCATAAAGAATCAAAGGAGAGAGAAAAGAGAGGGAGAGAGAGAGGATGAGAGAGAGAAAAATTATCCTGATTTTTTTTTAGGCCGATATGCAATTGAACGGACACACAGTACAGAGTAGAATCAAACCAATTTCCCTGTCTTTGTGTGTGTGAATAGAGATGACTCTCAGATCGTCAGAAGCAGATTACTCTCAGCCTCTACAGAGCCAGCTAGCGTGGGAAGAAAGGACTCTGGACTTTTAAATGGCTTCCTCGACTTGTCCCCTAGCCATTAATGAGAGTACGGAGGAATGGGTTTCCACCTTGTTGCTTTCACCTATTGAATCATGCCTGATCAGTTTGAATGAAAATAAAACGTGGAAGGGAGACCTTGGATGACTATTGGAACATGCAAGTGATATGAAATCTCTTCGGATGTGCCTGGCTCCTGTCCCTTTATCTTCTCCTTTATTCTGTCTACTCAAATGTCCTCATCTGGACTGGGCAGAGTAGGGTATCTAAATATTTGCTTGGATCTTTGCTTGAGGCCATAGATATAGAATCTCTGGGCCTGAGGCTTAAATAACTAGGCGTGGAACCATATGGAGGAGGGGAGAGGTTCAGCATCTCATCACCAGGCAGGCCTCCCACTGTGTGTGTGTGTGTGTGTTTTTGTTACTGTTCGTGCATGTATGTGTTAAGTCACAGACCCACAGTATACACAGCCTACGGGCATCTTAAGTGTTCCTCTCACCCAGTCTCCCTCGAGACAGTCTTCTCTTTACCTCTCTATCCTCCGTCTTCCCTAGCCTTTTTCAACTTCTCTCCGTCTATCCCCCGTCTTCCCTATCCTTTTTCGAATTCTCTCCGTCTTTCAAATGAGTCAGAGCCAGTAGGAGGGTGAGTTACAAACAGAACACATACCACCAGGAATCACAACCAGCTATCAAAAGAGATCAAATGTTACATGTGTGTTAACTTGAATGCCACTTTACATAACATGCCAGTGGAAGAAAATACATGTTATGTAGTGGTACGAATTTAAACATTTGAATTTGTATTCAGAGGAGTTGAGATTCTGATGCATTGACTCTCTGATTGCTTTGGCCACTCTGGAAGCGGACCTAGGTTGTTTATCATGCTACTCAGGTTCTGAAATAACCAAATAGAAGCTGTTTCCCCCTCCAGCTACAGTGCTGCAAATACGTTTGATAAAGTGGGGCTGAGACGTGTGTAGGGTTTGAAGTGCACTGCTATTCCTGCTCTTGTGTGAAAAGAGAAGCGGAGAGGCATAAGGTCTTATCGTTTGTACCATCACACTCCTGGCCATAACGTGTTGTTGTGTACAATGCGTTCACATCTCTGTGTAGATTAGAACAGCAGTTTACATTCAATCTGAGCTAAAGCCAAGAGGCATTACATTGAGAAAACATCTAAACTGCAGCGTTCACAACTCTACAATATCCCACTCTACCATCAGAACTACTAAACTAATTCACATTATAAACTGGGTGGTTCAAGCCCTGAATGCTGATTGTCTGACAGCCATGGTATATCAGACCGTATAACACAGGTATGACAAAACATTTATTTTTACTGCTCTAATTACGTTGGTAACCAGTTTATAACAGCAATAAGGCACCTCGGGGGTTTGTGGTATATGGCCAATATACCACGGCTAAGGGCTGTATCCAGGCACTCCGCGTTGTGTCATGTTTAAAACAGCTCTTAGCCGTGGTATATTGGCCATATACCACACCCCCTCGTGCCTTATTGCTTAAATATAATTTCAAATGTAAAGCATTTATTTGGGCTGCAATTTCTGAGGCTGGTAACTCTACTGAACTTATCCTCTGCAGCAGAGGTAAATCTGGGTCTTCCATTCCTGTGGCGGTCCTCATGAGAGCCCATTTCATCATAGCGCTTGATGGTTTTTGCGACTGCACTTGAAGAAACTTTCAAAGTTCTTGACATTTTCCGGATTGACTGACCTTCATGTCTTAAAGTAATGATGGACTGTTGTTTCTCTTTGCTTATTTGAGCTGTTCTTGCCATAATATGGACTTGGTCTTTTAACAAATAGGGCTATCTTTTGTATACCCCCTACCTTGTCACAACACAACTGATTGGCTCAAACGCATTAAGAAGGAAAGAAATTCCACAAATTCACTTTTAAGAAGGCACACCTTTTAATTGAAATGCATTCCAGGTGACTACCTCATGAAGCTGGTTGAGAGAATGCCAAGAGTGTGCAAAGCTGTCATCAAGGCAAAGGGTGGCTATTTGAAGAGTCTCAAATATATAATTTGTTTAACACTTTTATGGTCACTACATGATTCCATATGTGTTATTTCATAGTTTTGATGTCTTCACTGTTATTCTACAATGTAAAAAAATTTAAAAATAAAGAAAAATCCTTGAATGAGTAGGTGTGTCCAAACTTTTGACTGGTAGTGTATATATATATACACAATATATTATCATCACTATGTGGGATATGCTTACGGCTCTACCCTCCATAAAACACACCATTTTCTCTTATCTCCCTTTATAAACACACACACCACCTTACAGCCTTATAAATACACAAATCCCTGTTTATTTGTATAGAACTCACCAGGTCCAGTATCTCGCTGGATATCTACAGTATACACAGTAAATAAATATGAACTCTGGGTTTCTTCTTGTCTATAAATAAATGCAAATCCTGGTTAAACACTGTGACTCATCAGTATGGCCCTGTGTTTTGGTCACAAGACCTGGATTTTAACCTTGATTTTAAAGGAGTAGTTCACTATTTCACAACTTGATGTTAGATGGCTCCTTACCCTGAAAGTAATATATGGGCCAGGGGAACTGTAATCCATGACTCAGTTTTCTTTGAACATCCATTACAAACTACAGCTAACTTTAGCCACCACTAGCTAAAAATGTGAGCATGTAAAAAAACCTGAAAGCAACTTCATATTTGGTTTGATGTTACTTAATGGTGATTTGGCCATTTCAAAGCCATGCTCACATGCCCCAAAAATAAATTAAATTGGCCAGGTTTCCAAAATGCTAAACCACACACACTGATGGTATAGGAGCCAGAACTCACAATACAGATCATCATCTTGGAATGAAAGTTCCTTCCTTTCTTCCGTCTCTCCCTCCCTCCTTTTTTCTTCTGTTCTTTCGTTATTTTTTCCCTTCACTCTTTTCATCCGCCCAGTGTGATAGATCAGAGATACCGTTAATTAACTAGAGTTGATAGTGTCTTTGTGCTCTTACGGTAGGGTCTGCATCAACTCCCCAGTAGAGAGGAGTCTGTAGGGTCTGTATCAACTCCCCAGTAGAGAGGAGTCTGTAGGGTCTGCATCAACTCCCCAGTAGAGAGGAGTTTGTACGTTCTGTATCAACTCCCCAGTAGAGAGGAGTCTGTAGGGTCTGTATCAACTCCCCAGTAGAGAGGAGTCTGTAGGGTCTGTATCAACTCCCCAGTAGAGAGGAGTCTGTTGGGTCTGTATCAACTCCCCAGTAGAGAGGAGTCTGTACGTTCTGTATCAACTCCCCAGTAGAGAGGAGTCTGTTGGGTCTGTATCAACTCCACAGTAGAGAGGAGTTTGTAGGGTCTGTATCAACTCCCCAGTAGAGAGGAGTCTGTTGGGTCTGTATCAACTCCCCAGTAGAGAGGAGTCTGTTGGGTCTGTATCAACTCCACAGTAGAGAGGAGTTTGTAGGGTCTGTATCAACTCCCCAGTAGAGAGGAGTCTGTAGGGTCTGTATCAACTCCCCAGTAGAGAGGAGTTTGTAGGGTCTGTATCAACTCCCCAGTAGAGAGGAGTTTGTAGGGTCTGTATCAACTCCCCAGTAGAGAGGAGTCTGTAGGGTCTGTATCAACTCCCCAGTAGAGAGGAGTTTGTAGGGTCTGTATCAACTCCCCAGTAGAGAGGAGTTTGTAGGGTCTGTATCAACTCCCCAGTAGAGAGGAGTTTGTAGGGTCTGTATCAACTCCCCAGTAGAGAGGAGTCTGTAGGGTCTGTATCAACTCCCCAGTAGAGAGGAGTTTGTAGGGTCTGTATCAACTCCCCAGTAGAGAAGAGTCTGAATCAACTCCACATCTCCTTCCATTCAGATGGTAGTTTTGAGTTAGCAAAAAAAGCATTTCACTCTACTTGTGCATGTGACGTTAAAACTTGAAACTAGTGCAGAGCTGAACAGAACAGAACAGAGCAGAACAGAGCAGAACAGAACAGCAGACCCAACTTCAAACACGGCCTGTTTCAAAGAGAGGTGGAGAGAGCTTTAGCGGAGAGCTCCAGAGTAACAGAATAAGTCATCAAATCGTCAGCGTTTTGCTCTTTATGTCCCTGGCTTGGTCCTTCTCCACCTCTCACTTTTCCATTAACATAGCCAGATTACAGTCGCTTGAAGAACCTTGTCGGAATTTCTCTATACCCCAATCATCAATCCAATGGTAACACTGCTAGGTCTGTCAATATACTGTCTGATGCAAGTTTTAGAGGATGTAAAAAAACATAAATAAAATGAATATATCAAACATATCTCATATTACATTAGGATAAAGCAATGCTATAATCACAAGAGACAAGAATGAAATACCCATCACATCTAGATGCAAAGAGATACAGAAGTACATCGTTTATTGATATCATACTGGAGAGACACCTACGGATGTATCACAGTGTTGTAGCTGGAAGGGAATGTTCTTGTTGGCGATGCATCCATGTAAAGGAGACTGAAAAACTGCTAATCTAATTACAGTGTGATAATAAGCAGCTACCCACACATGGGGATGGATGACTCACATCATCTACAATGGATGTACCACATCCCACCTGTGTGTGTGTGTGTGTGTGTGTGTGTGTGTGTGTGTGTGTGTGTGTGTGTGTGTGTGTGTGTGTGTGTGTGTGTGTGTGTGTGTGTGTGTGTGTGTGCGTGCGTGCGTGCGTGTGCTTGTATGTTTTTAGATAGGTGATATTATAGATAGGTGGTATTATAGATAGATGGTATTATATATAATGGTAGATAGATGGTATTATAGATAGATGGTATTATAGATAGGTGGTATTATAGATAGATGGTATTATAGATAGGTGGTATTATAGATAGATGGTATTATAGATAGATGGTATTATAGATAGATGGTATTATAGATAGATGGTATTATAGATATATGGTATTATAGATATGTGGTATCATAGATAGATGTAGATATATGGTATTATAGATAGATGGTATTATATATAATGGTAGATAGATGGTATTATAGATAGGTGGTATTATAGATAGATGGTATTATAGATAGGTGGTATTATAGATAGATGGTATTATAGATAGATGGAATTATAGATAGATGGTAGATAGATGGTATTATAGATAGGTGGTATTATAGATAGATGGTATTATAGATATATGGTAGATAGATGGTATTATAGATAGATGGTATTATAGATAGATGGCATTATAGATATATGGTAGATAGATGGTATTATAGATAGATGGTATTATAGATAGATGCTCTATGGCTGACTGACAATGGTGATATCTACCTAGAACTCTAAAAGGCTTGTGAATAGAAAAATACAATGCCACATTTACAGTTAGACTATGGTGTAACTTTTTGACATCAAAGGATGCAGCTTGAAAACCCTGTTGAGCTTTCATTTCCAGGATGAGAAGTATTCAGAGGAATCTTCAAAGGACAGAAGGGTTTAATAAAACATGAATAAACAGAAAGGGGAAAATGGACCTGCTGCTCAGGTATAACTACTGCTACAGACCAGAACAGACCGGAATAGACCGGAATAGACCAGAACAGACCAGAGCAGAACAGAACAGCACATCATGGTAAACAGGCTAAAGTGGATTAAACAGGAGAGGATGGGGAGGGTTGGGGGTAATCACGTATCTGTGCAAAGACACACACATCACAATCACCATGTTGCTTGCTCTCTTCTTTCAGTCAGTCAGTCAATCAGTTACTCTCTCTCCTTCCACCTCTCTCTTTCTCTCTCTCTCTCAGACCCCCCCCCCCACATCCCCTCATGCTCGTCAGTCTGTTGATTCTCTGAACTCTGTGGGAGGAGCTACAGCTACAATAGATCACCTCATATGGTTCTCCACTATATGATAATATTACAGCTCCTACAGGACACATCCATGCTAACAAGGGCCCTCCTCAATTACACTCCATCAAGCCACAGTCTGCACTATCAACTGAGCTCTCCCCTCACCCCCACCCCCACCACCACCCTGACACTTTATTATTTAAAACAAGAGGATCCGAGTTGCCATGGAGGCCCGACCGTTGTCATGGTTACAAACAACTACGCAGATGTAAGGAGCAGGAGGAGGGGGTGAGGGGGTGCTAGAAGTGCCTCGGAGAGAGGTTAACCTCTGCCGGCCTGAACTTTCCTTTTTCATAGAGAAGTCACTGACCTCTGAGTAAGAGGTTAAAGAGAAGCCGTTGTCTTTAGAGGTTGTTTGAAAGGCACCTGAAGGTCAAGCTGTAACATCAGAAGCAGTGATAATGTAATTTCTGTCATTCTAGGTACAAGTCTCCTTCTGAAGCCGTTGGTCTCTCAGAGACGGTTCAGAATCTCAGACAGGACTATGTGCTTTACTGGACTCAGTTGAGGCACCAAGAACAGAATGTACCCTCTCTGTTTTTCTACAGTAACTGGACTTCAGGAAACAGCAGAGGGTGCACCCCCCTATCCACATCGACAGGACCGCAATGGAGAAGGTGGAAAGTTTCAGGTTCCTTGGCGTACACATCACTGACAAACTGAAATTGATCACCCACACAGACAGTGTGGTGAAGAAGGCGCAACAGAGCCTCTTCAACCTCAGGAGGCTAAAGAAATTTGGCTTAGGACCTAAAACCTTCACAAACCTTTACAGATGCACAATTGAGAGCATCCTGTTGGGCTGTATCACTGCCTGGTACGGCAACTACACCGCCCACAACCGCAAGGCTCTCCAGAGGGTGGTGCATCAAAGCTGGGACCGAGAGACTGAAAAACAGCTTCTATCTCAAGCCCATCAGACTGTTAAACAGACATCACTAGCACATTAGAGTCTGCTGCCTATAGACATAGACTAGAAATCACTGGAACACTAGCCACTTTAATAATGTTTACATATCTTGCATTACTCATCTCATATGTATATACTGTATTCTATACTATTCTACTGTTTCTTAGTCCATGCCGCTCTGATATCGCTCGTCCATATACAGCTGTGGAAAAAATGAAGAGACCACTGCAAAATTATCAGTTTCTCTGGTTTTACTATTTATAGGTATGTGTTTGGGTAAAAATAACGCTAGTTTTATTCTATAAACTACTGACAACATTTCTCCCAAATTCCAAATAAAAATATTGTCATTTGGAGCATTTATTTACAGAAAATGACAACTGGTCAAAATAACAAAAAAGATGCAGTGTTGTCAGACCTCGAATAATGCAAAGAAAATAAGTTCATGTTCATTTTTAAACAACACAATACTAATGTTTTAACTAAGGAAGAGTTCAGAAATCAATATTTGGTGGAATAACCCTGATTTTCAATCACAGCTTTCATGCGTCTTGGCATGCTCTCCACCAGTCTTTCACATTGATGTTGGGTGACTTTATGCCACTCCTGGCGCAAAACTTATTTGTTTGATGGCTTGTGACCATCCATCTTCCTCTTGATCACATTCCAGAGGTTTTCAATGGGGTTCAGGTCTGGAGATTGGGCTGGCCATGACAGAGTCTTGATCTGGTGGTCCTCCATCCACACCTTGATTGACCTGGCTGTGTGGCATGGCACATTGTCCTGCTGGAAAAACCAGTTGGGGAACAATGTCAGAGCAAAAGGAAGCAAGTTTTCTTCCAGGACAACATTGTACGTGGCTTGATTCATGCGTCCTTCACAAAGACAAATCTGCCCGATTCCAGCCTTGCTGAAGCACCCCCAGATCATCACCGATCCTCCACCAAATTTCACAGTGGGTGCGAGACACTGTGGCTTGTAGGCCTCTCCAGGTCTCCGTCTAACCATTAGACGACCAGGTGTTGGGCAAAGCTGAAAATTGGACTCATCAGAGAAGATGACCTTACTCCAGTCCTCTACGGTCCAATCCTAATGGTCTTTTGCAAACCTCAGCCTGGCTCTTCTTTGCTTCTCATTGATGAAGGGCTTTTTTCTAGCTTTGCACAACTTCAGCCCTGCCCCTAGGAGCCTGTTTCGAACCGTCCTCGCGGTGCACTTCACCCCAGCTGCCATTTGCCATTCTTTTTGTAGGTCACTTGATGTCATCCTACGGTTGTTGAGTGACATTCGAATGAGTTGGCAGTCATCCCGGTCAGTAGAGAGTCGTTTTTTCGCCCTCTGCTGGTCTGTAGCTTTGTTGTCCCCAATGTCTGCTGCTTGACCTTGTTCTTATGAACCGGCATCTTTGAAATTTTAAGGATGGAAGCAACCTGACGCTCCCTGTATCCCTCTACCAGTAAAGCCAGAATTAAACCCTTCTTTTCCTCACTCAAAGCTTTCCTTTTCAACTCTTTTGGCATGGTCAATAGTTATTTTATGATTAATATTACTTTTGAGGTACTATTAGCACTGTTTTTGCCATCCAGCTAGTCCTAATGCAAGAGGATAGTGATGACCACAGCAGTGGTTTTTATACTTTTCCTCGTTAAATAAGATTTGGTTCAGGTGATCACCTAATCAGTACCTAATTCAGTAGAATGAGGTGTGCCTGTGTTGGAATTCAACAGACACTGGAATGGAATGGCTGTCATACATGTAGAGATGCTGATTTAAGAAAAATTTGCAGTGCTCTCTTAATTTTTTCCACAGCTGTATGTATATATTCTTAATTCATTATTTACTTAGATTTGTGTGTATTGGATATATGTTGTGAAATGGTTAGATATTACTGCACTGTCGGAGCTAGAAGCACAAGCATTTCGCTACACCATCAATACCATCTGCTAAACACGTGCATGTGACTAATACAATTTGACATGATTTTATTTTATTTGACTGAAGACAATGTTTCGCTGTGCAGGCTTGAAGGACACGGTGCGATTTACATAGGACAGATAAGCAACAGAAGCTGACTGACAGTTACTAAGGAGATTCCACAGTAGATCCTGTCTGTCCCATCACCACATCGATAGAGCCTTGGAGATCTATTCCAAAGTCCTGATTCTATTAAAGCATGCTAGTTACCCTAATCGTCCCTCCCCCTTTACTGCATCACACTGCAAACGATCTGATCACTGCAGCTGGTCTGAGGTGAGTTAAGGGGATATATCAATCCATTATATGGGCGTTCCCTCTGATCTAGGATCAGTGTCCCCGATAAAGACTGAGTTGACCCCGCCCTGCAGTCGCCGCAGAGAAGGATCTAACGCTGGATCCTAGATCAATACTGGATCGATGGCTGTGATGTGATCTGTGATGTGATCTTTGTGTGATGCTGGAAACCATTGACTCTGAAGTAATATGAAGTAACATCCCATTTCCTGTAACATGGCGGCAACTCGCGCTTGAGCCTTTTACTTTCTGTTTTGGTCCACCAGCTTCAAACAGCTGAAAAAATACATAATATTTTTTGTCATTGAAAATATATTTCACAGCGATTTAGATGGTACAATGATTCCCTACAATATTCAGTGCTTGTTTTCTCACAAACGGAAAATGAGATTGTTGAATTGTAGAAACCAGGAAATGACAGAGTGATTTCTACATAGACCGCTTGACCCGATTTCCACTAGATAACACAGCCACAATGTCAAAACAGCTTTCCCATTTTGACAACAGATGCTGCTCCAGCTGGAGAAATCAATAGGCGAACATCACAGCCAATCACAATACTGGCGGGTAAGTAATACTGTGAAACTCTATCATTCCACTATTACTGCAGATATATTATGGACATTTTCTGAAATTACAATGCAAAAATGAAACAACAAAAAAAAATCCTATGTGTAGCACCTTTAACTCTGGATATCAGGCAAAGGGAGAAAGAAGCTTGTTGTAAAAGAGAGAATGTGTCCTCAAATGACCCCCTTTGTGAAGGACACAGGATTATCAACTGTTCAACTAACGCCATTTCATGTCCAGTGCTAATCAAAGGATAGTGTGATTTGGACTAGGTTAGATGCATTTCTGGAAGCATTGCCTACCTGTTTCATTTTTGTTGATGACAAGGTACACCACATATTGAAAACACACAAGATATATAATAGCCCCATCTGGTGGTCAAATATATTCCAAAGCCAGATCTGTATGTGTGTGCGCGGGTATACAGTATGTGTGTGCAGTGGTGGAAAAAGTATCCAATTGTCATACTTGAGTAAAAGTAAAGATACCTTAATAGAAAGTGACTCAAGTAAAAGTGAAAGTCACCTAGTAAAATACAACTTGAGTAAAAGTCTAAAAGTATTTGGTTTTAAATATACGTAAATATCAAAAGTAAATGTAATTGAAAAAATATACTTAAGTATCAAAAGTAAAAGTAAAAGTATAAATCATTTCAAAGTGCTTATATTAAGCAAACCAGACAGCACCATTTTCTTGTATAAAAAAAATAAAATACAGATAGCCAGGGGCACGCTACAACACTCAGTCAACATTTACAAATGAAGCATTTGTGTTTAAGGAGTCAGAGGCAGTAGGGGTGCCCAGGGATGTTCTCTTGATAAGTGCGTGAATTGGGCCATTGTCCTGTCCTGCTAAGCATCAAAAGTGTAACAAGTACTTTTGGGTGTCAGGGAAAACGTATGGAGGAAAAAGTATATTATTTTCTTTAGGAATGTAGTGAAGAAAAAGTAAACGTTGTCAAAAATATAAATAGTAATGTACAGATACCCCAAAAAACGACTTAAGTAGTACTTTAAAGTATTATTAGCAGGGTCTTGCCTACGCCTAGCGAACAGTTTTTAAAAATTATATGAGAAAAAAATATTCAATTTTATTTGGAACGGCAAGCCAGACAAAATTAAACAGGCCTATTTATACAATGAATATGAATTCGGAGGACAGAAATTATTAAATATTAAAGCATTAGACCTATCACTAAAAGCTTCAGTCATACAAAAGTTATAATTAAATTCGAACTGGTTCTCTAGCAAATTAGTAAGATTGTCTCACCCAATGTTCAAGAATGGCCTTTTTTCCTTTATTCAGATTGCAACCACTCACTTTCAGTTATTTGAAAAGGAGATAATCTCCCAAATATCACTATTTCTAAAACAAGCCATAGAAAGTTGGTTGCAATTTCAATTTAATCCTCCAGAAACGACAGAACAAATAATGCAACAAATATTGTGGTTAAACTCAAATATACTAATTGACCAAAAAATTGTTTTTTTGTACAAAATTTTAAAAAAAGGTATAATCTTCGTAAATGATATCATCGGTAGGACTGGTGGAGTTATGTCGCACATGCAGCTAACAAAAACATATGGAAATGTCTGCTCTACCCAAAATTACAACCAAATAATTGCAGCCTTACCGCATAAATGGAAGAGGAAAGTGGAAGGGGAGAAAGTAAGGAACTTGCCTGTCGGCCTTGCATTAAAGAACATAATTGGTTAAGGAAAACTGTGATAAATAAAAAAGTATATCAGTTTCATTTAAGGACCAAAGGATTGACAGCCGTCCCATATAGATTGCAAAATAGTTGGGAAGAGATTTTTGACGTACCGATCCCATGGCATAGTGTTTATGAACTGATACGCAAAACGACACCGGATTCAAAACATAGAATCTTTCAATTTAAATTATTATATAAAATTCTTGCTACCAATAGAATGTTATTTATATGGGGGATACAATCTTCCCAGCTCTGCAGATAATAATACTTTTAGCAAAAATGTTTATTTTCAATTCACAATCTGTAGAAACAATGAGAATAGAAAGGTTCAGAACTTTTGTAAGACATCACAGTACAGTTGAAATATATATGGCAAATAGAAATCCTATATGGATGGTGTTAAGAGATAGATGGGTGGTGTTGAATGGAATTGAAGGATGAGACTAATAACAACTAACAACAAATAATAACAAGATAACTAATAATGTAAGTATACTGTGTCCATATTAAGTATATACAGTGGGGGAAAAAAGTATTTAGTCAGCCACCAACTGTGCAAGTTCTCCCACTTAAAAAGATGAGAGAGGCCTGTAATTTTCATCATAGGTACACGTCAGCTATGACAGACAAACTGTGGAAAAAAAATCCAGAAAATCACATTGTAGGATTTTTAATGAATTTATTTGCAAATTATGGTGGAAAATAAGTATTTGGTCACCTACAAACAAGCAAGATTTCTGGCTCTCACAGACCTGTAACTTCTTCTTTAAGAGGCTCCTCTGTCCTCCACTCGTTACCTGTATTAATGGCACCTGTTTGAACTTGTTATCAGTATAAAAGACACCTGTCCACAACCTCAAACAGTCACACTCCAAACTCCACTATGGCCAAGACCAAAGAGCTGTCAACGGACACCAGAAACAAAATTGTAGACCTGCACCAGGCTGGGAAGACTGAATCTGCAATAGGTAAGCAGCTTGGTTTGAAGAAATCAACTGTGGGAGCAATTATTAGGAAATGGAAGACATACAAGACCACTGATAATCTCCCTCGATCTGGGGCTCCACGCAAGATCTCACCCCGTGGGGTCAAAATGATCACAAGAACGGTGAGCAAAAATCCCATAACCACATGGGGGGACCTAGTGAATTACCTGCAGAGAGCTGGGACCAAAGTAACAAAGCCTACCATCAGTAAAACACTACGCCGACAGGGACTCAAATCCTGCAGTGCTAGACGTGTCCCCCTGCTTAAGCCAGTACATGTCCAGGCCCGTCTGAAGTTTGCTAGAGTGCATTTGGATGATCCAGAAGAGGATTGGGAGAATGTCATATGGTCAGATGAAACCAAAATATAACTTTTTGGTAAAAACTCAACTCGTCGTGTTTGGAGGACAAAGACTGCTGAGTTGCATCCAAAGAACACCATACCTACTGTGAAGCATGGGGGTGGAAACATCATGCTTTGGGGCTGTTTTTCTGCAAAGGGACCAGGACGACTGATCCGTGTAAAGGAAAGAATGAATGGGGCCATGTATCGTGAGATTTTGAGTGAAAACCTCCTTCCATCAGCAAGGGCATTGAAGATGAAACGTGGCTGGGTCTTTCAGCATGACAATGATCCCAAACACACCGCCCGGGCAACGAAGGAGTGGCTTCGTAAGAAGCATTTCAAGGTCCTGGAGTGGCCTAGCCAGTCTCCAGATCTCAACCCCATAGAAAATCTTTGGAGGGAGTTGAAAGTCCGTGTTGCCCAGCGACAGCCCCAAAACATCACTGCTCTAGAGGAGATCTGCATGGAGGAATGGGCCAAAATACCAGCAACAGTGTGTGAAAACCTTGTGAAGACTTACAGAAAACGTTTGACCTGTGTCATTGCCAACAAAGGGTATATAACAAAGTATTGAGAAACTTTTGTTATTGACCAAATATTTATTTTCCACCATAATTTTTAAATAAATTCATTAAAAATCCTACAATGTGATTTTCTGGATTTCTTTTTCTCATTTTGTCTGTCATAGTTGACTTGTACCTACGATGAAAATTACAGGCCTCTCTCATCTTTTTAAGTGGGAGAACTTGCACAATTGGTGGCTGACTAAATACTTTTTTTCCCCACTGTAGGTTGTAGGTTGGGAGCTTTTGTGAAGGAGCACAGTTGGAAAGATATGGCATATAGAAGCAAATTGGATGGACATCATGAAAATGATCAGAGAGGTTGAGAGTAGAGGAAGTTCAGGAGAAAAAACAAACAAAATATAATTATTGTAAAATTGACTGTGTCCATAAAATGTGGGTAGTGGGTATGGGCTGGAAGTAGAGGCCTAAGCATTGTTGTTCACTAGTTTACTCCAAGTAGGGAAAGGGTGGTGGGGTTGGAACGTAATAAAGCGGAGTATATATATATTTTTTTAAAGGATATGTATGTGTATGTATGTATGTATGTATGTGCGGTCAATGTGCGGGGGCAACGGTTAGGCGAGGTAACTGAGGTAATATGTACATGTAGGTAGAGTGACTATGCATAGATAATAAACAGAGAGTAGCAGCAGCATAAAAGAGGGAAGGGGGGCAATGCAAATAGTCTGGGTAGCCATTTGATTACATGTTCAGGAGTCTTATAGCTTGGGGATAGAAGCTATTTAGAAGCCTCTTGGACCTAGACTTGGCGCTCCGGTACCGCTTTCCGTGTGGTAGCAGAGGGAACAGTCTATGACTAGGGTGGCTGGAGTCTGTGACAATTTTTAGGGCCTTCCTCTGACACTGCCTGGTATAGAGGTCCTGGATGGCAGGAAGCTTGGCCCCAGTGATGTACTGGGCCGTATGCATTACCCTCTGTAGTGCCTTGCGGTCGGAGGCCGAGCAGTTGCCATACCAGGCAGTGATGCAACCAGTCAGGATGCTCTCGATGGTGCAGCTGTAGAACCTTTTGAGGATCTGAGGACCCATGCCAAATCTTTTCAGTCTCCTTAGGGGGAATAGGTTTTGTCGTGCCCTCTTCACGACTGTCTTGGTGTGCTTGGACGATGTTAGTTTGTTGGGGATGTGGACACCAAGGAACTTGTAGCTCTCAACCTGCTCCACTACAGCCACGTCAATGAGAATGGGTGCGTGCTCGGTCCTCTTCTTTTTCCTGTAGTCCACAATCATCTCCTTTGTCTTGATCACGTTGAGGGAGAGGTTGTTGTCCTGGCACCACATGGCCAGGTCTCTGACCTCCTCCCTATAGGCTGTCTCATCGTTGTCGGTGATCAGGCCTACCACTGTTGTGTCATCGGCAAACTTAATGATGGTGTTGGAGTCGTGCCTGGCCATGCAGTCATGAGTGAACAGGGAGTACAGGAGGGGACTGAGCACGCACCCCTGAGGGGCCCCCGTGTTGAAGATCAGCGTGGCTGATGTGTTGTTACCTACCCTTACCACATGGGGGCGGCCCGTCAGGAAGTTCAGGATCCAGTTGCAGAGGGAGGTGTTTAATCCCAGGGTCCTTAGCTTAGTGATGAGCTTTGAGGGCACTATGGTGTTGAACGCTGAGCTGTAGTCAATGAATAGCATTCTCACATACAGTTGAAGTCAGAAGTTTACATACACCTTAGCCAAATACATTTAAACTCAGTTTTTCACAATTCCTGACATTTAATCCTAGTAAAAATTCCCTGTCTTAGGTCAGTTAAGATCACCACTTTATTTTAAGAATGTGGAATGTCAGAATAGTAGTTGAGAGAATTATTTATTTCAGCTTTTATTTATTTCATCACATTCCCAGTGGGTCAGAAGTTTACATACACTCAATTAGTATTTGAAGGCATTGTCTTTAAATTGTTTAACTTGGGTCAAACGTTTCGGGTAGCTTTCCACAAGCTTCCCACAATAAGTTGGGTGAATTTTGGCCCATTCCGCCTGACAGAGCTGGTGTATCTGAGTCAGGTTTGTAGGCCTCCTTGCTCACACACGCTTTTTCAGTTCTGCCCACACATTTTCTATAGGATTGAGGTCAGGGCTTTGTGATGGCCACTCCAATACCTTGACCATTTTGCCACAACTTTGGAAGTATGCTTGGGGTCATTGTCCATTTGGAAGACCCATTTGCGACCAAGTTATAACTTCCTGACTGATGTCTTGAGATGTTGCTTCAATATATCCACATAATTTTCCTTCCTCATGATTCCATCTATTTTGTGAAGTGCACCAGTCCCTCCTGCAGCAAAGCACCCCCACAGCATGATGCTGCCACCCCCGTGCATCACGGTTGGGATGGTGTTCTTTGGCTTGCAAACGACCCCCTTTTTCCTCCAAACATAACAATGGTCATTATGGCCAAACAGTTATATTTTTGTTTCATCAGACCAGAGGACATTTCTCCAAAAAGTATGATCTTTGTCCCCATGTGCAGTTGCAAACCGTAGTCTGGCTTTTTTATGGCGGTTTTGGAGCAGTGGCTTCTTCCTTGCTGAGCGGCCTTTCAGGTTATGTCGATATAGGACTTGTTTTACTGTGGATATAGATACTTTTGTACCTGTTTCCTCCAGCATCTTCACAGGGTCCTTTGCTGTTGTTCTGGGATTGATTTGCCTTTTCGCACCAAAGTACATTCATCTCTAGGAGACAGAACGCGTCTCCTTCCTAAGTGGTATGATGGCTGCGTGGTCCCATGGTGTTTATACTTGGGTACTATTGTTTGTACAGATGAACGTGGTACCTTCAGGCATTTGGAAATTGCTCCAAAGGATGAACCAGACTTGTGGAGGTCTACAATTTTTTTCTGAGGTCTTGGCTGTTTTCTTTGGATTTTCCCATGATGTCAAGCAAAGAGGCACAGAGTTTGAAGGGACATTTTACATTTACATTTACGTCATTTAGCAGACGCTCTTATCCAGAGCGACATACAAATTGGTGCATTCACCTCATAGCCAGTGGGATAACCACTTTATAATATGTATTTTTTTTTTTGGGTGGGGTTACTTTATCCTATCCCAGGTATTCCTTAAAGAGGTGGGGTTTCAAGTGTCTCCGGAAGGTGGTGAGTGACTCCGCTGTCCTGGCGTCGTGAGGGAGCTTGTTCAACCATTGGGATGCCAGAGCAGCGAACAGTTTTGACTGGGCTGAGCGGGAACTGTGGTTCCGCAGAGGTAGGGGGGCCAGCAGGCCAGAGGTGGATGAACGCAATGCCCTCGTTTGGGTGTAGGGACTGATGAGAGCCTGAAGGTATGGAGGTGCCGTTCCCCTCACAGCTCCGTAGGCAAGCACCATGGTCTTGTAGCAGATGCGAGCTTCAACTGGAAGCCAGTGGAGTGTGCGGAGGAGCGGGGTGACGTGAGAGAACTTGGGAAGGTTGAACACCAGACGGGCTGCGGCATTCTGGATGAGTTGTAGGGGTTTAATGGCACAGGCAGGGAGCCCAGCCAACAGCGAGTTGCAGTAATCCAGACGGGAGATGACAAGTGCCTGGATTAGGACCTGTGCCGCTTCCTGTGTAAGGCAGGGTCGTACTCTCCAAATGTTGTAGAGCATGAACCTACAGGATCGGGTCACCGCCTAGATGTTAGCGGAGAACGACAGGGTGTTGTCCAGGGTCACGCCAAAGATCTTTGCACTCTGGGAGGAGGACACAACGGAGTTGTCAACCGTGATGGCGAGATCATGGAACGGGCAGTCCTTCCCCGGGAGGAAGAGCAGCTCCGTCTTGCCGAGGTTCAGCTTGAGGTGGTGAACTGTCATCCACACTGATATGTCTGCCAGACATGCATAGATGCGATTCGCCGCCTGGTTATCAGAAGGGGGAAAGGAGAAGATTAGTAGTGTGTCGTCTGCGTAGCAATGATAGGAGAGGCCATAGCGAGAATAGGAGAGGGCCTAGAACTGAGCCCTGGGGGACACCAGTGGTGAGAGCACGTGGTGCGGAGACAGATTCTCGCCACGCCACTTGGTAGGAGCGACCTGTCAGGTAGGACGCAATCCAAGAGTGAGCCGCGCCGGAGATGCCCAACTCGGAGAGGGTGGAGAGGAGGATCTGATGGTTCACAGTATCAAAGGCAGCAGACAGGTCTAGAAGGACAAGAGCAGAGGAGAGAGAGTTAGCTTTAGCAGTGCGGAGAGCCTCCGTGACACAGAGAAGAGCAGTCTCAGTTGAATGACCAGTCTTGAAACCTGACTGGTTTGGATCAAGAAGGTCATTCTGAGAGAGATAGCAAGAGAGTTGGCTAAAGACGGCACGCTCAAGAGTTTTGGAGAGAAAAGAAAGAAGGGATACTGGTCTGTAGTTGTTGACATCAGAGGGGTCGAGTGTAGGTTTTTTGAGAAGGGATGCAACTCTCGCTCTCTTGAAGACGGAAGGGACATAGCCAGCGGTCAAGGATGAGTTGATGAGCGAGGTGAGGTAAGGGAGAAGGTCTCCGGAAATGGTCTGGAGAAGAGAGGAGGGGATAGGGTCAAGCGGGCAGGTTGTTGGGCGGCCGGCCGTCAAAAGTCGCAAGATTTCACCTGGAGAGAGAGAGGAGAAAGAAGTCAAAGCATAGGGTAGGGGAGTGTGAGCAGGACCAGCAGTGTCATTTGACTTAACAAACGAGGATCGGATGTCATCAACCTTCTTTTCAAAATGGTTGACGAAGTCATCCACAGAGAGGGAGGAGGGTGGGGGGAGGAGGATTCAGCAGGGAGGAGAAGGTGGCAAAGAGCTTCCTAGGGTTAGTGGCAGATGCTTGGAATTTAGAGTGGTAGAAAGTGGCTTTAGCAGCAGAAACAGAGGAAGAAAATGTAAAGAGGAGGGAGTTAAAAGATGCCAGGTCCACAGGGAGTCTAGTTTTCCTCCATTTCCGCTCGGCTGCACGGAGCCCTGTTCTGTGAGCTCGCAATGAGTCGTCAAGCCACGGAGCAGGAGGGGAGGACCGAGCCGGCCGGGAGGATAGGGGACATAGAGAGTCAAAGGATGCAGAAAGGGAGGAGAGAAGGGTTGAGGAGGCAGAATCAGGAGATTGGAGAAAGACGGTTTGAGCAGAGGGAAGAGATGATAGGATGGAAGAGGAGAGAGTAGCGGGAGAGAGAGAGCGAAGGTTGCGATGGCGCATTACCATCTGAGTAGGGGCAGAGTGAGTAGTGTTGGAGGAGAGCGAGAGAGAAAAGGATACAAAGTAGTGGTCGGAGACATGGAGGGGAGTTGCAGTGAGATTAGTAGAAGAACAGCATCTAGTAAAGATGAGGTCAAGCGTATTGCCTGCCTTGTGAGTAGGGGGGGGGACGGTGAGAGGGTGAGGTCAAAAGAGGAGAGGAGTGGAAAGAAGGAGGCAGAGAGAAATGAGTCAAAGGTAGACGTAGGGAGGTTAAAGTCACCCAGAACAGTGAGGGGTGAGCCATCCTCAGGAAAGGAACTTATCAAGGCGTCAAGCTCATTGATGAACTCTCCAAGTGAACCTGGAGGGCGATAAATGATAAGGATGTTAAGCTTGAATGGGCTAGTGACTGTGACAGCATGGAATTCAAATGAGGAGATAGACAGATGGGTCAGGGGAAAAAGAGAGAATGTCCACTTGGGAGAGATGAGGATTCCTGTGCCACCACCCCGCTGACCAGATGCTCTCGGGGTATGCGAGAACACATGGTCAGACGAGGAGAGAGCAGTAGGAGTAGCAGTGTTTTCAGTGGTAATCCATGTTTCTGTCAGCGCCAAGAAGTCGAGGGACTGGAGGGTAGCATAGGCTGAGATGAACTCTGCCTTTTTGGCCGCAGAACGGCAGTTCCAGAGGCTGCCGGAGACCTGGAACTCCACGTGGGTCGTGCGCGCAGGGACCACCAGGTTAGAGTGGCAGCAGCCACGCGGTGTGAGGCATTTGTATAGCCTGTGCGGAGAGGAGAGAACAGGGATAGACAGACGCATAGTTGACAGGCTACAGAAAATGGCTACAAGAATGCAAAGGAGATCGGAATGAAATGAACTAAACATCTGGGAAAGCGAGAGAGCGGGCCTCCCTCACTTACGTTTCACTGAAACACCCAAATATAACTCTCCCAACTTCCACCTCAGAAACTATAATTGTTGTAAACTACAGCAGCTCAATGTTTTCTAGGAATAGACTAACTTAGTTTATTCAGCTAGCTAACTTGGTACAGTATTCTTCTGTGAAAACCGTCCAGGGCACCGAATCCTATGACGCCACAGCCAACTAGCATGCTAGCCTCCAACAACACGGTTTAGCACCAATACTCGGCCACAACAAACCACCAGTATGTCAACATGCCAAGCAGATCATTCGTGTCCGTGTCTAACGTTGTGGGTTAGTCCCGACAGCTTGAGCGAGTCCGTCGTCAACTTATTCAGCCAGTTAGTTAGCTAGAATAGTTAGCATACTAGCTAGCCATTTCTTTCTGCCAACGAAAAAAAAAACTCCTCCCACGGCACGAACACACAGAGAGAGCCAAGCTAACATTAACTAGTCACCCATGTCCCGAATTCCCTTGAACGACTCTGGTTACCAGTATGTAAAAACAAAACACAAATGTAGGTTATAACTTATCCCTAGCAGCTACTGTTAGCTAGCCAAGTGCAAAGTTAGCCACTGAATTGACTCAGCCAGTTCGCGTCTGTTCGCTAGGTCGTTCCAGCTATTGTTTAATAGCTATCCAGGTAGCAACAAGCTAGCTACATTTCGAGCACAGTAGCTACTAACTACCTAATGTTAACGCTTCAGACAATGAGGTTAGAAAAATAGCTGAATGGTAGGCAGCTAGCTGGCGTAATTACAGGTACTCTCAAGCGTGAAACAACTATCCACAGTTGCTAATAGTTACCAGTAACTACCCGCTAGCTAGTCCAGGTAGTGGGTTAGCTAGCCTCGTGCTTCACCGGGCTCAGCCGAATACAATACTTACCTACAATAATTACATACAATAACCTACGATAACTACAATAACCTACGATAACTACCTACAATACCTAACTACAATCTAAGTACATGGTTTAAGCTTTACTCAACACCATATAAGCCATAAAAGCCAAGCTTACCTCCCGCCAGAGAGAGACACAACCTCACCCGACGACTGCACCCTCAGAACAAGGTAGGCCTTGAAATACATCCACAGGTACACCTCCAATTGACTCAAATGATGTAAATTAGCCTATCAGAAGCTTCTAAAGCCATGACATCATTTTCTGGAATTTTTCAAGCTGTTTGAAGGCACAGTCAACTTAGTGTATGTAAACTTCTGACCCACTGGAATTGTGATACAGTGAATTATAAGTGAAATAATCTGTCTGTAAACAATTGTTGGAAAAATTACTTGTGTCATGCACAAAGTCCCAACCGACTTGCCAAAACTATAGTTTGTTAAGAAGACATTTGTGGAGTGGTTGAAAAACGAGTTTTAATGACTCCAACCTAATTATATGTGATCTTCCGACCTCAACTGTAGGTGTTCCTTTTGTCCAGGTGTGAAAGGGCATTGTGGAGCGCAATAGAGATTTCATCATCTGTGGATCTGTTGGGGTGGTATGCAAATTAGTGTTTTGTCTAGGGTTTCTGGGATAATGGTGTTGATGTGAGCCATGACCAGCCTTTCAAAGCACTTCATGGCTACAAACATGAGTGCTACGGGTCGGTAGTCATTTAGGCAGGTTACCTTAGTGTTTTTGGGAACAGGGACTAAGGTGGTCTGCTTGAGACATGTTGGTATTACAGACTCAGACAGGGAGAGGTTGAAAATGTCAGTGAAGACACTTGCCAGTTGGTCAGCACATGCTCGGAGTACACGTCCTGGTAATCCGTCTGAATGTTGACCTGTTTAAAGGTCTTACTCACATCGGATACGGAGAGTGTGATCACACAGTCGTCCGGAACAGCTGATGCTCTCATGCATGTTTCAGTGTTACTTGCTTCGAAGCGAGTATAGAAGTAATTTAGCTTGTCTGGTAGGCTCGTGTCACTGGGCAGCTCGCGGCTGTGCTTCCCTTTGTAGTCTGTCATAGTTTGCAAGCCATGCCACTTCCGACGAGTGTTGGAGCCGGTGTAGTACGATTCGATCTTAGTCCTGTATTGACGCTTTGCCTGTTTGATGGTTCGTTGGAGGGCATAGCGGGATTTCTTATAAGCTTCCGGGTTAAAGACCCGCTCCTTGAAAGCGGCAGCTTTACCCTTTAGCTCAGTGCGGATGTTGCCTGTAATCCATGGCTTCTGGTTGGGGTATGTACGTGCAGTCACTGTGGGGACGACGTCATCGAAGCACTTATTGATGAAGCCAGTGACTGATGTGGTGTACTCCTCAATGCCATCGGAAGAATCCCGGAACATATTCCAGTCTGTGCTAGCAAAACAGTCCTGTGGCTTTTCATCCATATCGGGTGAACCATTTACAAATTACAGCACTTTTTTACATTGTCCCTCCCATTTTAGGGGACCAAAAGTATAGGGACAAATTTACTTATGTGTATTAAAGTTGTCAAAAGTTTAGTATTTGGTCCCATATTCCTAGCACTCAATGATTACATCAAGCGTGTGACCCTACAATATTGTTGGATGCATTTGCTGTTTGTTTTGGTTGTGTTTCAGATTATTTTGTGCCCAATAGAAATGAATGGTAAATAATGTATAATGTCATTTTGGAGTCACTTTTATTGTAAATAAGAATAGAATATGTTTCTAAACACTTCTACATTAATGTGGATTCTACCATGATTATGGATAGTCCTGAATTAATCGTGAATAATGATGAGTGAGAAAGTTAAAGACGCACAAATATCATACCCCCTCTGAATGGCACACATACACAATCCATTTCTCAATTGTCTCAAGGCTTAAAAATACTTTATTAACCTGTCTCCTCCCCTTCATCTACACTGATTGAAGTGGATTTAACAAGTGAAATCAATAAGGGATTATAGCTTTCACCTGGATTCACCTGGTCAGTCTGTCATGGAAAGATAAGGTGTTCTTAATGTTTTGAATGCTCAGTGTACACAATGTTTGTCTTTCACTGAAGCAATCCTATGATTATAACACTGTCACGCCTGCTCCCGCTCCCCTTCCCTGGCGCTCGAGGGTGCCAGGCTGCCCATCATTATGCATACCTGTCACCATTGTTACGCGCATCAGCGCTCATTGGACTCACCTGGACTCCTTCCCTTTGTTAATTACCTCCCCTATATCTGTCTGTTCCTCTGTTTGATCCCCGTGTCAGCATTGATGTTGTTTGGTTTCCCCTGTCCAGACGCTGTCCGTGTTTTGTTTCTGTATGTTTTTTCCATTAGATGTTCACTCCCTGTACTTGCTTCCTGTCTCCCAGCGTCTGCCCTCACAAACACACCTCTCAATGAGCAATTTCTGGTGCTGCGTCGGGGTTTGGAACAGCAGCTAAATTGGCCAGTTTGGTGGTGAAGTGTAAGAGGCGCTCAAACTTCTGGAAGGTTCTGAACTGTTATCCATGGTTCTGAACTGGTATCCAAGGTTCTGAACTGATATCCATGGTTCTGAACTGGTATCGCTGTACAGCATCTCAGCATTAAACAACACATTCTTTGAGATGGCCACTTTTAATGGATGGAGAATGACAAAATGAAGGTAAAGTGGTATGAGACAACAGGTCATTGCAGACACACACTACATCATGAAATTAACAAAACAACAAAATAAAACATGAGATGTACAGTTTGTACACAGTGGGTATTTTCAACATGGTAAACACACAAGTGGGCTGAGGCTGCACAGCTCAGCCTTTCTCCAATAGGATGTAAAGAGTGGTCCTTTAAAGCATGATGAATGATTAAGGTTGCCATGGTTTGAAAGAAAAACAAAATTGCGGTATAGTCCTCGTCTGACTCCATTGTGTCTGTTTTTAAAGCCATCGTTCAACAGTCAGTTTGACCAACAGTCTGTTTAGTTCCAAGGTTCTATCTGTGCTCGGAGATTTCCGCTCCAGAACTTCAATGTCCAGAATTCCTCTGAAGATTCTACAGTCACATTATGAACCAAAAGCTGTGCTCCACTAGTTTGAGTGTCTTTCAGTCCATATAGGCATTAATCTACTGATGTGGCTGTCCTTGCCTTGAAGAACAAAAACCCAGGAGAGGAACGATGAGCGAGGACAGAATGGTACTTTGTGACTGACATAGCACACACACAAGAGAAAAGTACATAATTTCTGCAAAACAGGCTTTCAGAACCAAGACTACTAAGAGAATGGAATTGACCTAAAATGAAGTTAAACTCAAGGAAGTGTCTGAGAGGCATCAAAAGGAATATATGCGCCACCATGCAACATAAACAACACTTGTTGTGTTGCTTTGTCTCTAGATGCTGAATTTCTATATACTTTGTGTCAAAGGAATTACTGTACTGATGGAATGGTTTTGAGTAGGAGCCCATGCATTTTGTCATCAGTGAGAAGTTTGACATGGTCCTTGAATTGCATGAGTTAAACATTGTCAGTGGTGTGCAACACTTTGCAAAAAAACAAAAAATATACCTTAACAGACAGTCAAAAAATAAATCAGAAGTTAGCACATCGGTGGTACCAACTTCAGACAAGTCCCGTGGGGCTTATGGGGGTCGTAGAACAGAATGGAGAACACCATCATGTTCGTGAGAGCCTCCTCTTTCCATAGATTGGTCACATTAGTTTGGATGCTACAGACATTTGTGAGAAGACCGATTTTCGGGTGTCTCCTGGTCTTACAAACAGAGCTGTAGCGCTGGCACTTTACACTGCAGATGCGGAAGGTTGACATCGGCGGATGCCGTGGATTGAGATGCAGCCCATGCAAAAAACTGATTTCTCTATCTTAAACAGATGGATTTCTAAGGGGAATTGTTTATAATGTTAATTAGATTGACGCTAGGGCTTTATAACACTATACGCAACTCAAGCACCACTCTCACTTGTTCTCAACCCTTAACCTAGCTAAAAACAATCTAAACATTTCATTAGTGTTTGATCATCAGGTGAACATATGATGGTTCGATCGTGTGATCAGAGCTTTGTTCGTTTCGCTGTTGCAGGCAGAAAGCAGCTGTTCAAATCTGATGATACTCCTGTCTTTAGGTCTAAAATCTTTATAATCTTAATTGAAAACATTAAAACAAAAACAATTTAAAAAGGTAGGCAAAGTAAATATCAAGTCCCTTGCCAAGAATTCCCAAGACTGATATTCAAAATGAAAGAATATATTACATAATACTTGAAATATTCATTACAATGCTATTGACAAGAATAGATAGTAACTTGCACCTCTTGCAGTCAGAAAAATACAAGATAGAAGTGCAACACTGCTCCAGGGTTACAACTAAACTAGACCTGTCCAACACTGCTCCAGGGTTACAGCTAAACTAGACCTGTCCAACACTGCTCCAGGGTTACAGCTAAACTAGAGCTGTCCAACACTGCTCCAGGGTTACAGCTAAACTAGAGCTGTCCAACACTGCTCTAGGGTTACAGCTAAACTAGACCTGTCCAACACTGCTCTAGGGTTACAGCTAAACTAGACCTGTCCAACACTGCTCCAGGGTTACAGCTAAACTAGACCTGTCCAACACTGCTCCAGGGTTACAGCTAAACTAGAGCTGTCCAACACTGCTCTAGGGTTACAGCTAAACTAGACCTGTCCAACACTGCTCTAGGGTTACAGCTAAACTAGACCTGTCCAACACTGCTCCAGGGTTACAGCTAAACTAGAGCTGTCCAACACTGCTCCAGGGTTACAGCTAAACTAGACCTGTCCAACACTGCTCCAGGGTTACAGCTAAACTAGACCTGTCCAACACTGCTCTAGGGTTACAGCTAAACTAGACCTGTCCAACACTGCTCCAGGGTTACAGCTAAACTAGACCTGTCCAACACTGCTCCAGGGTTACAGCTAAACTAGACCTGTCCAACACTGCTCTAGGGTTACAGCTAAACTAGACCTGTCCAACACTGCTCTAGGGTTACAGCTAAACTAGAGCTGTCCAACACTGCTCCAGGGTTACAGCTAAACTAGACCTGTCCAAGATCACACTCAAAGAAATATAAAAATAGACCTACGGAAGTTAGAGAGAAAAAAGAAAACGTTGGAGAGGAAGAGAGCCAAAAGGTAGAGAGAGACACACACATACACTTCCTGGTGTGATCTCATTGGCTCTCGTCCAGGGGTCCAGTGAGTGTGTTGATGGTGAGAAGAGAGAGATCTAGTGTTTATATGTCTATGTACAGTGAGGGAAAAAAGTACTTGATCCCCTGCTGATTTTGTACATTTGCCCACTGACAAAGACATGATCAGTCTATAATTTTAATGGTAGGTTTATTTGAACAGTGAGAGACAGAATAACAACAAAAAGATCCAGAAAAACGCATGGCAAAAATGTTATAAATTGATTTGCATTTTAATGAGGGAAATAATTATTTGACCCCTCTGCAAAACATGACTTAGTACAAAACCCTTGTTGGCAATCACAGAGGTCAGACGTTTCTTGTAGTTGGCCACCTGGTTTGCACACATCTCAGGAGGGATTTTGTCCCACTCCTCTTTGCAGATCTTCTCCAAGTCATTAAGGTTCGAGGCTGACGTTTGGACACTCGAACCTTAAGCTCCCTCCACAGATTTTCTATGGGATTAAGGTCTGGAGACTGGCTAGGCCACTCCAGGACCTTAATGTGCTTCTTCTTGAGCCACTCCTTTGTTGCCTTGGCAGTGTGTTTTGGGTTATTGTCATGCTGGAATACCCATCAACGACCCATTTTCAATGCCCTGGCTGAGGGAAGGAGGTTCTCACCCAAGATTTGATGGTACATGGCCCCGTCCATCGTCCCTTTGATGCGGTGAAGTTGTCCTGTCCCCTTAGCAGAAAAACACCCCCAAAGCATAATGTTTCCACCTCCATGTTTGACGGTGTGGATGGTGTTCTTGGGGTCATAGGCAGCATTCCTCCTCCTCCAAACACGGCGAGTTGAGTTGATGCCAAAGAGCTTGATTTTGGTCTCATCTGACCACAACACTTTCACCCAGTTATCCTCTGAATCATTCAGATGTTCATTGGCAAACTTCAGACGGGCCTGTATATGTGCTTTCTTGAGCAGGGGGACCTTGCGTGGCGCTGCAGGATTTCAGTCCTTCACGGCGTAGTGTGTTACCAATTGTTTTCTTGGTGACTATGGTCCCAGCTGACTTGAGATCATTGACAAGATCCTCCCGTGTAGTTCTGGGCTGATTCCTCACCGTTCTCATGATCATTGCAACTCCACGAGGTGAGACCTTGCATGGAGCCCCAGGCCGAGGGAGACTGACAGTTCTTTTGTGTTTCTTCCATTTGCGAATAATCGCACCAACTGTTGTCACCTTCTCACCAAGCTGCTTGGTGATGGTCTTGTAGCCCATTCCAGCCTTGTGTAGGTTTACAATCTTGTCCCTGAAATCCTTGGAGAGCTCTTTGGTCTTGGCCATGGTGGAGAGTTTGGAATCTGATTGATTGATTGCTTGTGTGGACAGGTGTATTTTATACAGGTAACAAACTGAGATTAGGAGCACTCCCTTTAAGAGTGTGCTCCTAATCTCAGCTTGTTACCTGTATAAAAGACACCTGGGAGCCAGAAATCTTTCTGATTTAGAGGGGGTCAAATACTTATTTCCTTCATTAAAATGCAAATCAATTTAGAACATTTTTTACATGCGTTTTTCTGGATTTTTCTGTTGTTATTCTGTCTCACACTGTTCAAATAAACCTACCATTAAAATGATAGACTGATCATTTCTTTGTCAGTGGGCAAACGTACAAAATCAGCAGGGGATCAAATACTTTTTTCCCTCACTGTACCAGGCAGGGTCCACCAACACTGACCACTATTTTACAGTAACACTGTCACAACTGGCCATACAGTCCAGTACAACCTATACAATCTGTGTATTGTGTAAAAACAGTTACCTGACTCTTCTTTCATCACTCCATTCTTGTTCCTCTCCTCCCAGTCTATCAGTTCTTCATAGATAAGCTCTGAGGAGAAAGAGTGATTAGTTTCATCTATGTACAGTCATCGACACAGACATCGACACAGTGTGCGTGTGCGTGTGTGTGTGTGTGTGTGTGTGTGTGTGTGTGGTAATGTACTGTATCAGAACAGGTGAGAGTGCTGTCCCTAGAGGGAGCCACCTCCTACCTTTCCACTGTTCGACGCTGTGTTCTCTCTCCTCTTGCTGCTTGTCACAGATCTGTGGGGGAGGCTATTAGATACAACATAGACAACAACACAGTGACACACATTAGACAAAACAAATGTATTCCCCTTTACATGCATTCTCTCAACAAAAAAATCCCCCTAAAGATCTTCCAGAATGGGACAGTCCACTCTCCTGGGTCGTACTACACGTGGATATAGGCGTGATTCAGGGCCTCCTCCACAGAGATACGGCTCTCGGGATCAATCACCAGCATTTTGGACAGCAGTTCTCTGGCTTGACCTGCTGTCATGGCAACGAGAGAATGACACCATTGCTGCACTGTTACTACAGCAACAGGACTATGATGACATAATTTCATTAAGATAGACCTTTTAATTCTATGCAAACCACATGAGATCCACATGAGGTGTTAGATAAATAAGACTTCTATGAATGTCACTGAACTTTGTCTCCTTCTCGTGGGTAAAAACACTGATCCAGCTTTCAACTAGATTTATCTGATGCAATACAAACACATCCAGGACATACATGCCAGGCAGTGTATGAGAAAGGCCCAAAAAACTGTCAAAGACTCCAGCCACACGAGACATGGACTGTTCTCCATGCTCCCGTCCGGCAGGTGGTACCAGTGCATCAAGGCTCAGACCAACAGACTCCTCAACAGCTTCTATCCCCTGGCCATAAGACTGTTAAATGGCTAACAACTACTGCTCCCCCTCACACCTATGCTGCTGCTAAAGTGATTATTGATTCGATTTATTACTCCCACTATGCTGTTGTTCATTGATTATTTATTGCCATTATCATTAGTATCTATCTATTTATCCTGCTACTGGTCACTATTACTCCTGTTTACATGTATATATTACCATTAGTATCTATCTATTTATCCTGCTACTGGTCGCTATTACTGTTTACTGTTTACGTGTATAGACAGTTGAAGTCGGAAATTTACATACACCTTAGCCAAATGCATTTAAACTCAGTTTTTCACAATTCCTGACATTTAATCCTAGTAAAGATTCCCTGTCTTAGGTCAGTTAGGATCACCACTTTATTTTAAGAATGTGAAATGTCAGAATAATAGTAGAGAGAATGATTTATTTAAGCTTTTATCACATTCCCAGTGGGTCAGAAGTTTACATACACTCAATTAGTATTTGGTAGCATTGCCTTTAAATTGTTTAACTTGGGTCAAACGTTTCGGGTAGCCTTCCACAAGCTTCTCACAATAAGTTGGGTGAATTTTGGCCCATTCCTCCTGACAGAGCTGGTGTAACTGAGTCAGGTTTGTAGGCCTCCTTGCTCGCATACGCTTTTTCAGTTCTGCCCACACATTTTCTATAGGATTGAGGTCAGGGCTTTGTGATGGCCACTCCAATACCTTGACTTTGCTGTCCTTAAGCCATTTTGCCACAACTTTGGAAGTATGCTTGGGGTCATTGTCCATTTGGAAGACCCATTTGCGACCAAGCTTTAACTTCCTGACTGATGTCTTGAGATGTTGCTTCAATATATCCACATAATTTTCCTTCCTCATGATGCCATCTATTTTGTGAAGCGCACCAGTCCCTCCTGCAGCAAAGCACCCCCACAGCATGATGCTGCCACCCCCGTGCTTCACGATTGGGATGGTGTTCTTCGGCTTGCAAGGATCCCCTTTTTCCTCCAAACATAACGATGGTCATTATGTCCAAACTGTTCTATTTTTGTTTCATCAGACCAGAAGACATTTCTCAAAAAAGTGTGATCTTTGTCCCCATGTGCAGTTGCAAACTGTGGTCTGGCTTTTTTATGGCGGTTTTGGAGCAGTGGCTTCTTCCTTGCTGAGCGGCCTATCAGGTTATGTCGATATAGGACTCGTTTTACTGTGGGTATAGATACTTTTGTACCTGTTTCCTCCAGCATCTTCACAAGGTCCTTTGCTGTTGTTCTGGGATTTATTTGCACTTTTCGCACCAAAGTACGTTCATCTCTAGGAGACAGAACGCGTCTCCTTCCTGAGCGGTATGATGGCTGCGTGGTCCCATGGTGTTTATGCTTGCGTACTATTGTTTGTACAGATGAACGTGGTACCTTCAGGCGTTTGGAAATTGCTCCAAAGGATTAACCAGACTTGTGGAGGTCTACAATTTTTTTTCTGAGGTCTTGGCTGATTTCTTTTGATTTTCCCATGATGTCAAGCAAAGAGGCACTGAGTTTGAAGGTAGGCCTTGAAATATATCCACAGATACACCTCCAATTGACTCAAATGATGTCAATTAGCCTATCAGAAGCTTCTAAAGCCATGACATAATTTTCTGGAATTTTCCAAGCTGTTTAAAGGCACAGTCAACTTAGTGTATGTAAACATCTGACCCACTGGAATTGTGATACAGCAAATTATAAGTGAAATAATCTGTCTGCAAACAATTGTTGGAAAAATTACTTGTGTCATGCACAAAGTTGGTGTCCTAATTTTGTGGAGTGGTTGAAAAACGAGTTTCAACTGTATTACCATTAGTATCTATCTATTTATCCTGCTACTTGTCACAGAACCTAGGTACGGCCGGCCAGATAGCTAGGTCTGGCAGGCTGACCAGATAGCTAGGTCCGGCCGGCCAGATTCATGCTTGAACATGATGTTAAAATAAGCCATTTATGTGTTGAATCATACAGTTTTAGTAGTCTTGTACATTTCTTAATGAAACACTTTGAATTACTTTATAAGACTATGAAGCTACACATTTTTTCTATTGCGTGACCCCACAGCAATTGTGGTGCAACCAAATCATGGGCTGGTGCCACTAACTGAAATCTTTTGTATGGAGCCCTGTGACTATGCTCTAACAATTAATAGATAGAACACTAGTCCCCAATTTGGAAATACTCAAGTTACTAAATGAAAAAAATGCTATATTAGATGACCGTTTTTAAACATTTTAAAAGATGCCGAGGTTAGAAGTGAAAGTAATCCAAAAGTAATCAGATTACGTTACTCATTCTGAGTAATCCAAAGGATTACGTTACTGATTACTTTATTTGTCATGTAACTAATCAGTAACAGATTAAATTTTTTAAGTAATCCACCCAACCCTGATACTCAGATACCTTAATGACAAAACTGTGAAGAAAAGAGTCTGGCAGAGAGAGGGAGAAAGGATCCAAACCCTTAGAAAAGGTGAAACAGCCAATATAAATGCTAATCATCAGTGAGTCATCTGAACTGAACAACTGTTGAGGAAACACACATGAAGCCCAGACATCCACGTGGATCTAACCAAACAGTATGTCAAAGTATAGATATTAGTGGAGACAATGAAAGAAACAAGTAAGAAGAGATGCCAGAGAGAGATTACTCATGGTACGGATGGTGGATGAAGGATACGGTCCGTGCTCTGGAAGACAACGCTGTCCTTCACAATTTCTCCCATGATGCACCCCACTGACCAGATGTCCACTGGGAACAGGAAGAAAACAAAAACAAACAAGCATGAACACACACGGAGGTCAAACATATGATTGGGTGTCTTATTTGTGAAACAAAATTAATCACATAACACTGATCATCAAAATCACAGACAGACAGACGGCACAGTGGTTAATGATGATGTGTCAATGGCAGAATAATGCTTTGAGTTATGAAATGGTTAAAATGCACGATTGGGGGGGGGGGGGGGGGGACAGGCTGGGATGGGATGGGAAGGACAGGCTTCCAGGCTCCTCTCCCATGCTTAGGAGCACTGCTTATCAGTTTACACACCTGTCTGTGTGTGTGTGTTTGTGTGTGTGAGTGTGTGTGTGTGTGTGTGTGTTGTGTGTGTGTGTGTGTGTGTGTGTGTGTGTGTGTGTGTGTGTGTGTGTGTGTGTGTGTGTGTGTGTGTGTGTGTGTGTGTGTGTGTGTGTGTGTGTGTGTGTGTGTGTGTGTGTGTGTGTGTGTGTGTGTGTGTGTGTGTGTGTGTGTGTGTGTGTGTGTGTGTGTGTGTGTGTGTGTGTGTGTGTGTGTACGGTAGGATGTGATGAGGTCAGTGGGTGGATAGTGTTTGCGTTGGACTGTGTGCTTCTAACAAATGGTCTTCAACTCCTTCCCCTTTCAGCCCTATGATCATGTAAAGAGGTATTTTCTCTGATATGGTCAATGGGAAACTTTTAGTGCACTGGAACAATTTGCCTTCACTTCATACACAGGAAGCTAGCTTTAGCCATACATTAATCATATACAAAATAAATATAGATGGCATACCATTCACTATGTAACACTGCTACATGCAAATTCTCCTATCAGAGTAATGCATCATAAGTGTAGCATACACACACATGAATACACACACACACACATTCACTCACACACACACACACACACACACACATTCACACACACACACACACACACATTCACTCACGCACACACACACACACACACACATTCACACACACACACACACACACACATTCACACACACACATTCACATACACACACGGAAGGATGCAGTCTTTTCCAGGGAAGAGGATTTTGTGTGCAATCATCTCAGCCATGATGCAGCCAACAGACCACAGGTCCACTGCAGAGCAATACCATCCACATTCAACAACCATCATCAATATTAACATGATCAATACATGGGATTGATAAACATGATCAATCAGCATGTTCCATAAATCATGATCATTAACTATGATCAATAAAAAGACTAATCCAACCCTTCGAGGTCCTTACACACACCAAACGTGAACAACAAGGAACCTCCTTTTGAAATTATTCTGCTATTTGTTATCAAAGGTTTAACCAGGTTGTTCTGTATGGCTAGTGACAGCACTATGAGGAATGTGTCTAACACAGGGGTGTCAAACTCATTTTAGCTCAGGGGCCACATGGAGGAAAATCTATTCCCAAGTGGGCCGGACCGGTAAAATCATGGTATATATAACTTAAAAACAACAACTTCAGATTGTTTTCTTTGTTTTAATACTATCAACATAAAACATAAAGCTGGAGCCTGAGGACAGTGTGTCCAAAATAGTACAAGCACAACATCACTATTAATCATAAAACACCTCAAGTTTATTTGAAAATTCTAAAGAAAAAGAACACACAAACACACAATGCCTCAGTGATTCACAGAACTGTTTCACAGATCACAGAACTATATCAGGGTGTCATTTCTCAGGCAGAAATGTAGATACAAATAATGAAATCCTGTTCCCCAAACAAGTGCAAGAACCACAGAGTCAAGAATAGGTTAAATATACAAATCAAATCAAATCAATTAAAAACAATAGCACATCAACATAAAAACATATAAACATAAAGCTGGAGCCTGAGGACAGTGTGTCCAAAAGCACAACCTCACTATTAATCATAAAACACCTCAAGCTATTTGAAATTCTGAGGACAAACAACACACAAACACACAATGCCTCAGTGATTCACAGAAGTACATCACAGATCACAGAATTATATCAGGGTGTCTCATGCAGCACTTTAAGTGGGGTTGCATAGTTTATTTGACTCCTGATTCCTGGCATCTTTTAGCTTTCACCAGCGCATCAATATCAGGCGTCACATCCTGAGTGGCAGCCAACTTCAGGATGTGATTCAAGTGCTTGTGCGTGAGCCTTGAGCGCAGCTTTGTTTTATTTATGCTCATTACAGAGAACTTGCTCACAAAGATATGTGGTTCCAAACATGCACAAAAGTTTTGCAGCGAGGGCTGTCAAGTTGGGGTAACCTGGCAAGAGATTCTGATAAAATGTGTCCAAGCCAGCTGCGGCAAATTTGCCCTTCAAATCTGAGTCACACTGCAAGTATATTATTTCAAGTTGGATGCTGATGGGCAGATCAGAGGGATTCACGGTTAATGGCGAACAAAAAACGTTGAAGTCTTTCTCCAGTTCAGCAAAAATCTGAAAGCGTTGCTCAAACTCCCTTAACAGTCCCGTTATTTTATCTTTGAACCGCTTCATGTCTGCCACATGTTGGGTCGCGCACACATTTTTCAGACAGGGGAAGTGAGCTGCATCACCACCGGCGAGTTGCGTCTCCCACAATGACAGCTTCAACTTGAAAGAACGTATGCTGTCATAATACTGCGTGGCAACTTTGTTGCACCCTTGCAGCTGTTTGTTCAAGTTATTCAGGTGCTCTGTAACATCCACCATAAATGCAAGGTCCTGCATCCATTCTGCGGAATGAAATTCTAACACTGGTTTGCCCTTTTCTTCCATGAACTGTTCAATTTCTTCTCGTAAATCAAAGAAACGCCTCAGCACAGCACCTCGGCTTAACCATCTTACCTCAGTGTGGTATGGCAGGCCATAGATGTGGTCTTTCTCTCTGAGAAGGCTGTCAAACTGACGTTGATTCAGGCTTCTGGATCGGATTAAATTAACAGTTTGGATAATATAATAATAATAATATAATAATAATATAATATAATAATATTATTACAAATAATAACCACCTTCATGACGTTATCCATCTTTAATGACTTGCAACACAAAGCCTCCTGGTGCAAAATACAGTGAAAAGTCCAAAAATCACGTCCTCCATTTGCAGATTGCACTTTCTCTCTGAACTTAGTCACAACGCCTGCTTTTTTCCCGATCATTGAGGGCGCACCATCTGGAGCCAGGCTGACAGCGCGGGACCAGTCCACTCCGACCCTGTCCAGCGCGCTGACGAGTGCAGTGAAAATATCAGCTGCTATCGTTGTATCTGTCATCGGCACCAACACCACGAACTCCTCGGTGACGGTCAATGTGTCATCAACTCTGCGGATGAAAATGGCCAGTTGTGCAACATCTGTAATGTCCGTGCTTTCATCAATTGCAACCGAAAACGCAATAAATTACTTTACTTTTTGCTTCAACTGGCTGTCCAAATCCACTGAAAGATCGGAAATCCTGTCTGCAACTGTGTTTCTTGTCAGGCTGATATTTGCAAAAGCCTGGTGCTTTTCAGGGCACACAATCTCCGCTGCCTTCATCATGCATGTTTTTACAAATTCACCCTCACTAAATGGTTTTGAAGCCACTGCGATTTCATTAGCAATGAGGTAGCTAGCTTTCACTGCAGCGTCACGGATGTCTCGGCTGTGAGTAAACACAGACTGCTGTTTCTTCAGACCCGCCAACAGTTCATTCACCTTCTCTCTTCTCCGCTGTCCTTGAAAGTTGTCATATTTGTCGGCATGAAGACTCACATAGTGGCGACGAAGGTTATATTCTTTCAGCACTGCAACATGCTGTGAACACACCAAACATACAGCTTTCCCATTCAATTCCGTGAATAAATAGAAGGATGACAATTTTTCTTGGAACACTCTGCACTCTGCGTCCACTTTTCTCTTTTTTGACAGAGACATATTGGGGCAATGAGGGTGCCAAAGCACATAATGTTAAAAGTAGAAGCCGTAATAAATATCGCGGGCAAACCAAAGTAGCTCATCCGGACTGGCTGCACTTGCTTGACCTATTTGCTCTGCCCCGGTATAAACAATTTGCTTGCTTAACACAATTGCTATTGCGCCATCCAGTGGACACAATTGGAACAGCAGTTTCTTTTATTGAAAAATTGCAGCTCATTTTTATACTTTACAAAATCATCTCGCGGGCCGGATTAAACCCGTTTGCGGGCCTGATCCGGCCCGCGGGCCGGACGTTTGACACCCCTGGTCTAACACATCTGCACCTTTAGGAATGGGACAGCTCAGAGAGAGAGAGAGAGAGAGAGAGAGAGAGAGAGAGAGAGAGAGAGAGAGAGAGAGAGAGAGAGAGAGAGAGAGAGAGAGAGAGAGAGAGAGAGAGAGAGAGAGAGAGAGAGAGAGAGAGAGAGAGAGAGAGAGAGAGAGAGAGAGAGAGAGAGAGAGAGAGAGAGAGAGAGAGAGAGAGAGAGAGAGAGAGAGAGAGAGAGAGAGAGAGAGAGAGAGAGAGAGAGAGAGAGAGAGAGAGAAAGAGAGAGAGAGAGAGAGAGAGAGGACAGAGAGAGAGAGAGAGAGAGAGAGAGACAGAGAGAGAGAGGGAGAGAGAGAGATACAGAGACAGAGAGAAATACAGAGAGAGAGGGAGAGTGAGAGAGAGGGGGGAGAGAGAGATACAGAGAGAGATGGGGAGAGAGAGATACAGAGATAGAGAGACAGAGAGACAGAGAGAAGTGGATGAGCCACCAGATAGAGAAATGAAGATAAAATGTTTAGCCGAAAGCTATGAGTGGTAGTGATCATTAAACATGAATCATGTTCCAACAGTCCCCCAACTGCACACTGTAGAACTGGCCCTTGCCCTCACCCTCTCTCATACTGTTGCTGCCTCAGGGGCCGGAACCAGTCTGGGAGACACAGACATCGATGTGTTAGGACTGGTCCTAATATAATTCAAAATGGATGTCTCACTCAAATTTGCAAAGCATCCTTCTATCCATCTAGCCAAATTCTGTTATTGTAAGCAGAGTCAGAGAGTGAGTGCTCTGTGTGTGTGCTCTCTCTCTCTCTCTTTCTCTCACTCTCTCTGTGTGTGTGCTCTCTCAATTTCAATTCAATTTCAATTTAAGGGCTTTATTGGCATGGGAAACGTATGTTAACATTGCCAAAGCAAGTGAAGTAGATAGTAAACAAAAGTGAAATAAACAATAAATATTAACAGTAAACATTACACTCAGAAGTTCCAAAAGAAGAAAGACATTTCAAATGTCACACACCTCCCATGGAATCAGCAGGAGCAGCAGCTGCGACCGAGTCTTGGGAGGAGCGCGTCCACGGACAGGACGAGCGGATAGCCCAAATCACCAACGCTCTGCAGGGAGTAATGAATACCCTGCATCGCCTGGAGACCAGTTGGGCACCCACGCCTCCTCCCACATTACCACCAGCACCGGTCAGTCCCTTTGTCCACGCTCCGGAACCCAGTGGGATTCGGCTCTCGCTCCCGAGGGCGTATGATGGTACCGCTGTCGGGTGTCAAGGTTTCCTCCTACAAGTTGAACTCTACCTTGCCACCGTACACCCGGTGCCCTCGGGACACGAGAGCGTTTCCGCCCTCATCTCCTGTCTCACCGGCAAGGCGTTGGAGTGGGCCAACGCCGAATGGAGGAGAATAGACCCCGCGACGATCACCTTTGCGGAGTTCTCCCGTCGCTTCAGGGCTGTATTCGACCATCCACCTGAGGGGAAGGCGGCGGGAGAACGTCTATTCTACCTCCGACAGGGGAGGAGGAGCGCCCAGGAGTTTGCACTGGAGTTCCGGACTCTAGCGGCAGACGCAGGGTGGAATGAGCGGGCCCTCATAGACCACTTCCACTGCAGCCTACGGGAGGACGTCCGTCGTGAGTTGGCCTGCAGGGACACTACCCTTACGTTTGACCAGTTGGTGGACATGGCCATTCGCCTAGACACCCTGCTGGCTACCCGCGGACGTCCTGAGTGGGGGTCGTCCATTCCACCCTCCAGCACCTCCGAGCCTAGTACTATGGAGCTCGGGGGTGCTGGCGCTAGAGAGGAGAGGAGAAGGAGCCCGAAAGGGACCACCCCCTGTACCAACTGTGGCCGTGGAGGACACACTGCGGCTAGGTGCTGGGGGTGGTCTCCTAGGGGACGAGACGGCAGGCCACGCACTGGGGAGTCCTTCCAGGTGAGTAGGTGCCCCACTTACCCAGAGCTCTCTGTTGTGCACCTAACCATACCTGTTTGTTTCCCACAGGTTGCACCTCGTTCCCAGCATAAGGCGCTAGTAGATTCAGGCGCAGCCGGGAATTTTATAGATCGGAGATTTTGTGTAGTTAGGGATTCCCCTCCTTCCTGTCAACAATCCTTTCCCTGTACATGCTCTAGATAGCCGTCCGTTGGGATCGGGGTTGATTAGGGAGGTCACAGCTCCACTTAGGATGGGGACGCAGGAGGGTCATGAGGAGACTATTCAGCTATATCTTATTGACTCTCCTGCGTATCCGGTGGTGCTGGGGCTTCCCTGGTTGATTACCCATAATCCCTCTATTTCGTGGCAACAGAGGGCTCTTAAGGAGTGGTCTGCCCAGTGTGTAGGGCGATGTCTGTGCGTTTCCATAGGGGCGACCTCGGTGGAGAGTCCAAACCAAGTGCCCGCATTGCACATTCCCCCCGAGTATGAGGATTTAGCACTTGTGTTTAGTAAGGCGAAGGCGATGCAATTGCCACCACATAGACAGGGGGATTGTGCGATAGACCTCCAGGTAGGAGCTGCGCTTCCGTGGAGCCATGTGTATCCTTTGTCTCAAGAGGAGAAGAGAGCTATGGAGACTTACATAGCCGAGTCTCTGAGACAGGGATACATACGGCCCTCCACTTCCCCTGCGTCCTCAAGTTTCTTTTTTGTGAAGAAAAAGGATGGAGGTTTGCGCCCGTGTATTGATTACCGCAGTCTCAATCAGATTACTGTGAAATACAGTTATCCACTCCCTCTGATTGCGACTATGACGGAGTCTTTACACGGGGCGCGGTTCTTCACAAAATTGGACCTCAGGAGCGCATACAACTTGGTGCGTATTAGGGAGGGAGACGAATGGAAGACAGCATTTAGTACCACCTCGGGTCATTACGAGTATCTCGTCATGCCATACGGGTTAATGAATGCTCCTTCAGTCTTCCAATCCTTCGTAGATGAGATCTTCCGGGATATGCAGGGGCAAGGAGTGGTCGTGTACATTGACGACATTCTGGTGTATTCTTCTACCCGAGCCGAGCATGTAGCCCTGGTGCGCCGAGTGTTAAGGAGATTGTTGGAGCATGACCTATATGTCAAGGCAGAGAAATGTCTGTTTTTCCAGGAGTCTGTCTCCTTTTTGGGTTATCAGTTGTCTGCGTCAGGGGTGAAGATGGAGGTTGACCGTGTGTCGGCCGTGCGTAATTGGCAAACTCCAACCACTGTTAAAGAGGTGCAGCGGTTCTTGGGCTTTGCGAATTACTACAGGAGGTTTATCCGGGGTTTTGGACAGGTGGCAGCTCCCATAACGTATCTTCTAAAGGGAGGTCCGGTGCGCTTGCAGTGGTCTGCTGAGGCTGATAGGGCTTTTGGGAGACTGAAGGACCTGTTTACCTCGGCGCCGGTGCTGGCGCATCCGGATCCCGCGCTACCATTCCAGGTCGAGGTAGACGCGTCTGAAGCCGGTATAGGGGCCGTGCTCTCGCAACGGTCTGGCACGCCACCGAAACTCCGTCCCTGTGCTTTTTACTCTAAAAAGCTCAGTCCGGCGGAGCGAAATTATGACGTGGGGGACAGGGAGCTGCTAGCCGTGGTCCAGGCCCTAAAGGTGTGGAGGCCACCGAAACCTGGAGTACATCCGGGCAGCTAGGAGACTGAACCCTCGCCAGGCTAGGTGGAACATGTTTCTGGCCCGGTTCGTTTTTAAGATCACGTACATCCCTGGGTGTCAGAACGGTAAGGCAGATGCCCTGTCCCGGCGGTATGACACGGAGGAGAGGTCCGTTGAGCCCACGCCCATACTACCGCCGTCTTGCCTGGTGGCACCGGTGGTGTGGGAGGTCGATTCCGAAATCGAGCGGGCGTTGCGTACCGATCCTAGCCCTCCACAGTGTCCTGTGGGTCGGACGTACGTTCCGCTCGAGGTTCGGGATCGACTTATATATTGGGCTCACACGTCACCCTCCTCTGGACATCCAGGTATTGGCCGGACGGTGCACTGCCTTAGCACTAAATACTGGTGGCCAACGTTAGCCAGGGATGTGAGGGTTTATGTTTCCTCCTGCTCGGTGTGTGCCCAGTGTAAGGCACCCAGACACCTGCCCCGGGGTAAGCTACAACCCCTGCCCGTTCCACAACGACCCTGGTCTCACCTCTCGGTGGATTTTGTTACTGACCTTCCCCCCTCCCAGGGAAATACCACCATCCTGGTCGTTGTGGATCGGTTCTCGAAGGCCTGTTGTCTCCTTCCCATGCCAGGTCTCCCCACTGCCCTACAGACCGCTGAGGCACTATTCACTCACGTCTTCCGGCATTACGGGGTACCTTAGGATATAGTGTCTGATCGAGGCCCCCAGTTTACCTCTCGAGTCTGGAGAGCGTTCATGGAGCGCTTGGGGGTCTCGGTGAGCCTTACCTCGGGGTACCACCCGGAGAGCAATGGGCAGGTTGAACGGGTAAACCAGGATGTGGGTAGGTTTCTGAGGTCGTATTGCCAGGGCCGGCCGGAGGAGTGGGCGAGGTATGTTCCCTGGGCCGAGATGGCACAGAACTCTCTCCGCCACTCCTCCACCAGACTAACTCCTTTCCAATGTGTATTAGGGTACCAACCGGCTCTGGCACCTTGGCATCAGAGCCAGATCGAGGCCCCTGCGGTGGATGAGTGGGTGCGGCGCTCGGAGGAGACGTGGAACGCTGCTCACGTACATCTGCAGCGGGCCATCCGTCGACACAAGGCGAGCGCCGATCTCCACCGCAGTGAGGGACCGGTGTACGCACCGGGAGATCGAGTCTGGCTCTCGACCAGAAAGCTGCCCCTCCGCCTGCCCTGCCGGAAGCTGAGTCGGCGGTTTGTGGGGCCTTTTAAAGTCCTGAGGAGGTTGAACGAGGTGTGTTACAGATTACAACTACCTATTGATTATAAGAATATTAACCCCTCGTTCCATGTGTCTCTCCTCAGGCCGGTGGTAGCTGGTCCACTCCAGGACTGTGAGATAGCAGAGACTCCTCCGCCCCCGCTGGACATCGAGGGGGCTCCGGCGTACACAGTTCGGTCCATCCTGGATTCGAGACGTCGGATGGGGGGTCTCCAATATCTCGTGGAGTGGGAGGGGTACGGTCCGGAGGAGCGGTGCTGGGTGCCGAGGAGAGATATCTTAGACCCGTCCCTTCTGACTGAGTTCCATCGTGGTCATCCCACGCGCCCTGCTCCGCGTCCTCCTGGTCGTCCCCGAGGCCGGGGTCGGCGCACGGCTGGAGCCACGCGTCAAGGGCGGGGTACTGTCACGGTTTCGGCCGAGGCTGCTCCTTCTCCTTGTTCGGGCAGGCTTCGGCGGTCATCGTCCCCGGAGTACTAGCTGCCACCGTTCGTTGTTTCTGTGTTTGTTTGGTTTGGTCTGTTTTGGTACACCTGTTTCTCATTTTGTCTTGATTATGTGTCCTTTAAGTTCTCGTTGTTTCTGTCTTGTGGTTGTGTGTAACTGTTCCTTGTCAGCAGGTGCTTCCAGTCAGTTTGTGCTCTATTCTGTTTTAGATAGAGAGTCCGCACTTGTTGTGCATGTTTTGCATTTATACGCTGTGTGCGTTATTGTTCTCGTGCCTCCGGCTCTGTTTGTAGCCGTTCATTCTGTGGACTTTACTAAAGTATTTTTGGACTAGCATCTGTGTCCTGCATCTGATTCCTACACCACACCTACGCCCGCTCTGACAATATTATGTATATATACAGTGTTGTAACAATGTGCAAATAGTTCAAGTACAAAAGGGAAAATAAATAAACATAAAAATAGGTTGTATTTACAGTGGTGTTTGTTCTTCACTGGTTGACCTTTTCTTGTGGCAACAGGTCACAAATCTTGCTGCTGTGATGGCACACTGTGGTTTTTCAACAAGTAGATAAGGGAGTTTATCAAAATTGGGTTTGTTTTCGAATTCTTTGTGGATCTCTGTAATCTGAGGGAATATGTGTCACTAATATGGTCATACATTTGGCAGGAGGTTAGGAAGTGCAGCTCAGTTTCCACCTCATTTTGTGGGCAGTGTGCACATAGCCTGTCTTCTCTTGAGAGCCAAAGCTTTCCTTAAATTTGGGTCAGTCACAGTGGTCAGTTATTCTGCCACTGTGTACTCTCTGTTTAGGGGCAAATAGCATTCTAGTTTGCTCTGTTTTTTTGTTAATTCTTTCCAATGTGTCAAGTAATTCTCTTTTTGTTTTCTCATGATTTGGTTGGGTCTAATTGTGTTGTTGTTGTTGTCCTGTGGCTCTGTGGGGTCTGTTTGTGTTTGTGAACAGAGCCCCAGGACCAGCTTACTTAGGGGACTCTTCTCCAAGTTCATCTCTCTGTAGGTGATGGCTTTGTTATGGAAGGTTTGGGAATCACTTCCTTTTAAGTGGTTATAGAATTTAACGGCTCTTTTATGGATTTTGATAATTAGCGGGTATCGGCCTAATTCTGCTCTGAATGCATTACTTGGTGTTTTTCGTTGTACACAGAGGATATTTTTGCAGAATTCTGCATGCAGTCTCAATTTGGTGTTTGTCCCATTCTTGGTTGGTGAGCGGACCCCAGACCTCACAACCATAAAGGGCAATGGGTTCTATAACTGATTCAAGTATTTTTTGCCAGATCCTAATTGGTATGTCAAATTTTATGTTCCTTTTGATGGCATAGAAGGCCCTTCTTGCCTTGTCTCTCAGATCGTTCACAGCTTTGTGGAAGTTACCTGTGGCGCTGATGTTTAGGCCGAGGTATGTGTCGTTTTTTGTGTGCTCTAGGGCAACGGTGTCTAGATGGAATTTGTATTTGTGGTCCTGGCAACTGGACCTTTTTTGGAACACCATTATTTTTGTCTTACTGAGATTTACTGTCAGGGCCCAGGTCTGACAGAATCTGTGCAGAAGATCTAGGTGCTGCTGTAGGCCCTCCTTGGTTGGTGACAGAAGCACCAGATCATCAGCAAACAGTAGACATTTGACTTCAGATTCTAGTATGGTGAGGCCGGGTGCTGCAGACTGTTCTAGTGCCCTCGCAAATTCGTTGATATACAGTGAGGAGAACAAGTATTTGATACACTGCCGATTTTGCAGGTTTTCCTACTTACAAAGCATGTAGAGGTCTGTAATTTTTATCATAGGTACACTTCAACTGTGAGAGACGGAATCTAATACAAAAATCCAGAAAATCACATTGTATGATTTTTAAGTAATTAATTTGCATTTTATTGCATGACATAAGTATTTGATCACCTACCAACCAGTAAGAATTCCAGGTCTCACAGACCTGTTAGTTTTTCTTTAAGAAGCCCTCCTGTTCTCCACTCATTACCTGTATTAACTGCACCTGTTTGAACTCGTTACCTGTATAAAATACACACCTGTCCACACACTCAATCAAACAGACTCCAACCTCTCCACAATGGCCAAGACCGGAGAGCTGTGTAAGGACATCAGGGATAAAATTGTAGACCTGCACAAGGCTGGGATGGGCTACAGGACAATAGGCAAGCAGCTTGGTGAGAAGGCAACAACTGTTGGCGCAATTATTAGAAAATGGAAGAAGTTCAAGATGACGGTCAATCACCCTCGGTCTGAGGCTCCATGCAAGATTTCTCCTCGTGGGGCATCAATGATCATGAGGAAGGTGAGGGATCAGCCCAGAACTACACGGCAGGACCTGGTCAATGACCTGAAGAGAGCTGGGACCACAGTCTCAAAGAAAACCATTAGTAACACACAACGCCGTCATGGATTAAAATCCTGCAGCGCACGCAAGGTCCCCCTGCTCAAGCCAGCGCATGTCCAGGCCCGTCTGAAGTTTGCCAATGACCATCTGGATGATCCAGAGGAGGAATGGGAGAAGGTCATGTGGTCTGATGAGACAAAAATAGAGCTTTTTGGTCTAAACTCCACTCGCCGTGTTTGGAGGAAGAAGAAGGATGAGTACAACCCCAAGAACACCATCCCAACCGTGAAGCATGGAGGTGGAAACATCATTCTTTGGGGATGCTTTTCTGCAAAGGGGACAGGACGACTGCACCGTATTGAGGGGAGGATGGATGGGGCCATGTATCGCGAGATCTTGGCCAACAACCTCCTTCCCTCAGTAAGAGCATTGAAGATGGGTCATGGCTGGGTCTTCCAGCATGACAACGACCCGAGACACACAGCCAGGGCAACTAAGGAGTGGCTCCGTAAGAAGCATCTCAAGGTCCTGGAGTGGCCTAGACCTGAACCCTATAGAAAATCTTTGGAGGGAGCTGAAAGTCCGTATTGCCCAGCGACAGCCCCGAAACCTGAAGGATCTGGAGAAGGTCTGTATGGAGGAGTGGGCCAAAATCCCTGCTGCAGTGTGTGCAAACCTGGTCAAGACCTACAGGAAACATATGATCTCTGTAATTGCAAACAAAGGTTTCTGTACCAAATATTAAGTTCTGCTTTTCTGATGTATCAAATACTTATGTCATGCAATAAAATGCAAATTAATTACTTAAAAATCATACAATGTGATTTTCTGGATTTTTGTTTTAGATTCCGTCTCTCACAGTTGAAGTGTACCTATGATATAAATTACAGACCTCTACATGATTTGTAAGTAGGAAAACCTGCAAAATCGGCAGTGTATCAAATACTTGTTCTCCCCACTGTATATGTTGAAAAGGGTGGGGCTTAACTGCATCCCTGTCTCACCCCACGACCCTGTGGAAAGAAATGTGTGTTTTTTGCCAATTATAACCACACACCTGTTGTTTCTGTACATGGATTTTATAATGTCATATGTTTTTCCCCCAACCCCACTTTCCATCAATTTATATAGCAGACCCTTATGCCAAATTGAGTCAAAACCACAGGCCTTTTTGGGTTGGAGGGTTTGTATTTTGTGCTGTAGTTCATTCAATGTAAAAGGACAATCCAGTGGGTTCTGGTAGTCTTTAATAGTTGATTCTAAGATTTGCATTTGATCATGTATATTTTTTTGCTGTTTGTTCTTTGTTATAGGGCCAAAATGATTGGAGAAGTGGTTTACCCATACATCTCCGTTTTGGATAGATAGCTCTTCGTGTTGTTGTTTGTTTAATGTTTTCCAATTTTCCCAGAAGTGGTTAGAGTCTAAGGATTCTTCAATTACATTGATCTGATTTCTGACATGCTGTTCCTTCTTTTTCCACAGTGTATTTCTGTATTGTTTTAGTGATTCACCATAGTGAAGGCGTAGGCTCAGGTTTTCTGGGTCTCTATGTTTTTGGTTGGATAGGTTTCTCAATTTCTTTCTTAGGTTTTTGCATTCTTCATTGTTTTTGCTTTTCTTCGGTTTTCTGTTAAGAGATTTTTAGATTTCATAGGGAAGCTGAGAGGTCAAATATACTGTTTAGGTTTTCTACTGCCAAGTTTACACCTTCACTATTACAGTGGAACGTTTTGTCCAGGAAGATGTATAAAAGGGATTGAAATTGTTGTTGCCTATGGGTCATAGAGGCACAGTAAAAGGTAAAGGTAAGCATACTTTCCATTTTCACCTAAAGTTTCCTTTATTCATTCATTGATTAATAGAATATCTGGTTGCTATAAAAAATACGGTATAAAATACAATCATAGTTAAAGTGATAAATCAGCACCACTTTCTTTAATCGTCATAAAATAACCAGATAAATACACTGACTACAGTACATCTAACATGTTTTACCCTATATGGTACACGTAGTGAAATTGCCAAAACTACAATTAATATCATGCTGCTCCTTTTCTTCTGCATATTACTCTTCCAATGAGATATCAAGGTAGTGCCTCACGAAAGCAATAGTTAGGTCAAGACTGGCATTATGGGAGATGAACCCCAGACAATCTTCAGAGAATGTTGACAGATGTCCCTCACAATGCTGCATGACAGACAATAGAATAAGATGATGATGATGATGATGACGACTGCCACACAACGACAACACAGAATCATAATTCATGAAAGGGTAGTGAATTAAATGAAGTAGAATTTGTATGGTGGTTTGAGAGACTAAACAGTAGCAGTATCATCCAGCCCTTTTCAACAGACTGGAGTGTAGATTAACAGTAATCCCCTCATGAGTAAAACCATATTAGATTCACTCAGAGGGATTCAAAAGGACTACAAGGCACAATGAATACAGTCTGTATACAGTACATCAAAGCAACGTGTCTACATCATAACACCATAAGTGTTACTTTTAAATAGCCTACAACGCGTTTCCGGAGTAGTTCCTTACAATGTGCTAGCTATAGAGTACCACAGTATGAGTCATAATACCCATAAAACCTATTGGTCAAACAAAGAAATGGTTCCAATCGTTTTTCCACCATTCATTTTTCCCATAGGGGATGTAAGAATCTCTGGATTAACTATCTAATGTTAGCTAAATTTAGTAATTAATAAAATTGGCAACATTTCTTTAAATTGACAATTCTGTGAACTGTCTTGTGCAATTTTTTTATTGACACAATACCAGTTTTTATTTTTTAATTTATTCTTTTTTATTATTGGGGGTAGATCAGCTTTAATATATCAGATAGATTGTAACTTCCATCAATGTAATTGTCTGTATCGCTTCCAATCCCCCATGTTTTTTTTTCTCTCTCGCATATATATATATATATATATATATATATATATATATATATATATATATATATATATATATATATATATATATATATACACACACACATACAGTACATATCCTTTAAAAAAATATATTTCCCTTTATTACTTTCCAACCCCACCACCCCTTCCCTAATTGGAGTAAACTAGTGAACAACAACGCTTAGGCCTCTACTTCCAGCTTATACATACTATATAAATTTTATGGACACAGTCAATTTTACAATAATTCTATTTTGTTTGTTTTTACTCCTGAACTTCCTCTATCCTCAACCTCTCCGATCATTTTCATGATGTCCATCTGGTTTCCTTCTATATGCCATATCGTTCTAACTGTGCTCTTTCACAATACCTGTTAGCAATGGTGTCAGCTAGAGATGACATGCAGGAGCTTGCATGGATTTGTAGTATACTTGAATGCTAATTAGCATTTTCAAATCTGAGAGTAAATAGAGCTGACTATATTGATAAAAGTCACCTTATCCAAGAGAGATTTACATGGTAATCATATAGCCACGACAGGATAAGCCTACATGAAACACAGCCCTTATTTTAAGTGTTTCTAAAATTCCCTATGGGAAAAATGAATGGTGGAAAAACGATTGGAACCATTTCCCTGTTTGACCGCTATGTTTTATGGGAATTATGACACTTCCACTGTGGGGCTCAATAGGCACTACTGAATAACGGAATGCTATGGAATAGACTACACTTCCCAAGATGTCCCACAGGACAGAGAGCCCATTAAACATGAAGAGAATATTATCATAAACATTCACAATGCACTTTTTCCCATATTGCACAGTTGTAAGCACTTCAATCCACCAAGTCAATGCATTATTCCTACATTTTGTATTTTTGGCTCAACTGTTTGTGGACAAGGCACCAACTGGGTACAAGGCACAGTACAGTAGTGTATAGTGAAAGTCTCTTGCTTTGGAAACATTATTGGTGATTATGCTGCTGATTGGACAGATGGTCAAAAACTCGTGAGATGTGCCCAAAAGGTAAATGGCACCGCCTCAACAGTGTGATGGTAGGACATCACATTTCTCTGCTATAACAATGTCACGCACATGTCCCTCTATTCACACATATACTGACACACACACACACACACACACACACACACACACACACACACACACACACACACACACACACACACACACACACACACACACACACACAATTGCACATTGATGTGTAAGCCTCCACTCAGTATCTCTCTTGAGCAAAGGCAGAGCAGTGTTATGGTCTCTACTGCCTCCTGTCTGTCTGTCTTTACTCCACAGTGACAGACTTGGCCAGGTTCCTGGGACAGTCCACCTGCAACCAGAGGAGAGAGAGTCAGCCATTAAACAAGACCAATACTGATGAGTAAAGGAGACAAGACTAGATACACATACAGCATAGGTGTATGGCAGTGTAGGCTCCTTATAAAAATACATTACAAAAGTTATATTCACGCACCAAATAATTGATTAAAACACACTGTTTTGCAATGAAGGTCTACAGTAGCCTCAACAGCACTCTGTAGGGTAGCACCATAGTGTAGCCGGAGGACAGCTAGCTTCTGTCCTCCTCTGGGTACATTGACTTCAATACAAAACCTAGGATGCTCATGGTTCTCACCACCTTCCATAGACTTATACAGTAATTATGACAACTTCCGCAGGGCATCCTCTTGCAGCATGAACTGACATGTTGTCCACCCAATCAAAGGACAAGAAAATGAGTCTAGTACTGAAAGCATAAGCTACAGCTAGCTAGCACTGCAGTTTATACAATATGGTGAGTAGATGACTCAAAGAGAGAGAAAGACAACAGTTGAACAGTTTTGAACAAATGCAGTTATTTAAAAATGAAGGAGAAGCAAGAGAAAGAGAGCTATATTTAATATTTTTTTCACTTTCACTTAGCTACTGAATGAGGCTAGCTAGTTTAGCCTACTCAAACAGAGAAGGGATGCTATGTTAGCTAGCTGGCTATGGCTATCCAACACTGTAACTCTTCCAAGTCAAGGTAAGCCTTTATTTGTATGAATTTATTACCACTGGGGCCCGCCGGTGTATCTGCTAAACTGCTTGCTTACTGTACACTGTACTGCATGATTGTAGCGGGTTTACTAATGTGTTAGTTCTAGTAGCTATATTGACTTGACGTTAGCTAATATGGTGACAAAGATGTAGGCTGTGTGTAGCGGTTAGCGGTTATGATATGAAGGTTTGGCTTGGAAAGGTTTTTCGCCTGGTCACAGACAGCTGATGTGTTGTGCACTGAAGTCCACAAGCGAAGGGGAAAGGTGAGAGGAGGAGAGCGCGTAGATGTAATTATCCAACCATCAAAGGGCTCATGCTGTTTGTATGTGGCTGCTATGAAAGTGAACTGTGTTTGTGTGTGATCAGGGGTGTATTCATTCCGCCGATCATGTTGAAAAACGTTTCTTAAACAGAAGCAAACGGAATGAAACGGGGATAAACATACATAATTTGTCCAATAGAAACTCTCGTTTGCAACTGTTGGACTAATTGATTACACCCTAGATCAGCTAGATGCAGGCAAGTGTGTGCAAGGCGGTTTTGAATGTGTCACTGTCTGTCACCTTGATTACTCAAATTTCTCTCGACCTGTGCACCTACATTGTCAACTTTCATTCATAGGCTAGGTTGTAGCAACCTCATGATGGGTATAGGGAGAATTCATGTAGTAGCCTAAACCTATCGATATTACATTGAGCTGGGTGAATGGAATATGAATGACAGTCATCCAATATGCTGTAATAGAAATAAAGCCATGCTCATTAAAAAAATAAACGTCCTCCCTCATCTTAAACGGCACCGACCGCCACTGGTGTATGGGTAGTTGATTTGGTGTGCACTTGTAACTGTTGATTTTGATACTTGTTGTAATGAAATTGAAAAAATAAAATAGTCAATAGTAGGGAATGAAATGCAAGGTACAGTAGAAGTCCATAAGGAAAGAGCAGTAAGATAAGGTAGTGGTAGACTCACGTCGTATCCTCGTAGCACGGCCAGGTGGAAAGACAGGAGCTGCAGGGGGATGACACTGAGGATGCCCTGGAGACAGTCCACTGTGTGAGGCAGCTCGATGGTCTTATACGCATTCTTAGACACCTCCGGGTCATCCTGGCAACACAGGATAATCGGCCGCCCCTGAACGGGAAGGAGAGAAAGAAAGAGTGGTTTACAGAAGTAAATCGATCAATTCATTTTCATACATTATTCAAATCTTTTCATAGTGAGGCTGTGTATTATTCTTTTTGTCTGTGTACTGTGCGTGAGCCAGTTTAGATGTGGGTGTGTATATGAGGTGGGTATTTAGTTGTGTCTATGTGAGTGAAGAATGTGACATACCGATCTGGCTGTGACTTGCTGCAGTGCGTTCTGACACTTGGTGTAGCAGGCGTCTCTCATGATGATCATGATGACCGGCATGTGCTTATCAATCAGAGCCAGGGGGCCGTGCTTCAGCTCCCCAGCCAGGATGCCCTCTGAATGCATGTACGTGATTTCCTTGATTTTCTGTTTGGGAAGAATCAATCAGTTATATAACATAATCAACAGTCTATAATTAATATAGATAAACCAGAACGTGAATACATAGAGAGATATGTTTAATGATATATAAAGGACTGAAAAATAGGAGAAAAAGCAAAACATTGCCCCTAGAAACTGATTTAAGGTCAGTTTAGCATGTTTCCTATAATGGTTTAGGGTCAGGATTTGGGGTGGGTAAGCTGATCCTAGATCTGTCCTCACCAGCGCCCCCTCCAGACAGGTGGCATAGTTGAAGCCTCGTCCCATGACCAGCAGAGACTTCTGCTGATACAGCTCATCTGCTATTGACTTGATCTTCTTATCCAGAGTCAGAACCTTCTTGATCATGTCTGAGAGGAAGTGGAGAGAGAGAGAGTGCGAGGGAGAGAGAGAGAGAAAGGAGGAGGGAGAGGGGGACAGAGGGTTTGGTTCACTCTTATTCATCTATTTTGTTCACTCAGTCCATTTTGTAACACCTGGTAGTACTCTATTGGTTATAGTGTGTGATGGTTATACCTGCAGTTTTGTTTCAGTGAGCTGGTTTATGGTGTGTAATGTGTCATTCTACACTGCTCCAAAAAATAAAGGGAACACTTAAACAACACAATGTAACTCCAAGTCAATCACACTTCTGTGAAATCAAAATGTCCACTTAGGAGGCAACACTGATTGACAATACATTTCACATGCTGTTGTGCAAATGGAATAGACAACAGGTGGAAATTATAGGCAATTAGCAAGACACCCCCAATAAAGGAGTGGTTCTGCAGGTGGTGACCACAGACCACTTCTCAGTTCCTATGCTTCCTGGCTGATGTTTTGGTCACTTTTGAATGCCGGCGGTGCTTTCACTCTAGTGGTAGCATGAGACAGAGTCTACAACCCACACAAGTGGCTCAGGTAGTGCAGCTCATCCAGGATTGCACATCAATGCGAGCTGTGGCAAGAAGGTTTGCTGTGTCTGTCAGCGTAGTGTCCAGAGCATGGAGGCGCTACCAGGAGACAGGCCAGCACATCAGGAGACGTGGAGGAGGCCGTAGGAGGGCAACAACCCAGCAGCAGGACCGCTACCTCCGCCTTTGTGCAAGGAGGAGCAGGAGGAGCACTGCCAGAGCCCTGCAAAATGACCTCCAGCAGGCCACAAATGTGCATGTGTCTGCTCAAACGGTCAGAAACAGACTCCATGAGGGTGGTATGAGGGCCCGACGTCCACTGGTGGGGGTTGTGCTTACAGCCCAACACCGTGCAGGACGTTTGGCATTTGCCAGAGAACACCAAGATTGGCAAATTCGCCACTGGCGCCCTGTGCTCTTCACAGATGAAAGCAGGTTCACACTGAGCACATGTGACAGACGTGACAGAGTCTGGAGACGCCGTGGAGAACGTTCTGCTGCCTGCAACATCCTCCAGCATGACCGGTTTGGCGGTGGGTCAGTCATGGTGTGGGGTGGCATTTCTTTGGGGGGCCGCACAGCCCTCCATGTGCTCGCCAGAGGTAGCCTGACTGCCATTAGGTACCGAGATGAGATCCTCAGACCCCTTGTGAAGACCATATGCTGGTGCGGTTGGCCCTGGGTTCCTCCTAATGCAAGACAATGCTAGACCTCATGTGGCTGGAGTGTGTCAGCAGTTCCTGCAAGAGGAAGGCATTGATGCTATGGACTGGCCCGCCCGTTCCCCAGACCTGAATCCAATTGAGCACATCTGGGACATCATGTCTCGCTCCATCCACCAACGCCATGTTGCACCACAGACTTTCCAGGAGTTGGCGGATGCTTTAGTCCAGGTCTGGGAGGAGATCCCTCAGGAGACCATCCGCCACCTCATCAGGAGCATGCTCAGGCGTTGTAGGGAGGTCATACAGGCACGTGGAGGCCACACACACTACTGAGCCTCATTTTGACTTGTTTTAAGGACATTACATCAAAGTTGGATCAGCCTGTAGTGTGGTTTTCCACATTAATTTTGAGTGTGACTCCAAATCCAGACCTCCTTGGGTTGATAAATTTGATTTCCATTGATAATTTCTGTGTGATTTTGTTGTCAGCACATTCAACTATGTAAAGAAAAAAGTATTTAATACGATTATTTCATTCATTCAGATCTAGGATGTGTTATTTTAGTGTTCCCTTAATTTTTTTAAGCAATGTATATGGCTTTAATATAGGAACTCACCTGGGAGTATCCTGAGTCCGTTGATGATCTCCAGCCTCCTCGGCTGCAGGGAGATCCTGTCCTCACTCATCATCAGACCAAACATGATGAGAGCCACAAACTGGCTGGTGTAGGCCTTGGTGCTTGCCACCCCGATCTCTGGGCCGGCGTTGATGTGCACCCCGCAGTCTGTGTCTCTGGAGATGGAGGAGCCCACTGTGTTGGTGACCCCCACCGTCAGAGCTCCTCTATCCTTACAGTACCTCAGAGCCATCAGGGTGTCTGCTGTCTCACCTGAGGGGGGAAGGAGGGAGATAACCAAGGCATGTTATCATTAATACAAGCAAAACACACTAGAATTCTCCCTTACTCAACAGATTATCCACAGTATCCATACTAGCCTTCTCTCTATTAGAACATCCAGTCTCCACCAGAGAGAGAGTTCTCTCTCTATTAGAACATCCAGTCTCCACCAGAGAGAGTTCTCTCTATTAGAACATTCAGTCTCCACCAGAGAGAGTTCTCTCTCTATTAGAACATCCAGTCTCCACCAGAGAGTTCTTTCTATTAGAACATTCAGTCTCCACCAGAGAGAGAGTTCTCTCTATTAGAACATTCAGTCTCCACCAGAGAGATAGTTCTCTCTATTAGAACATCCAGTCTCCACCAGAGAGAGAGAGTTCTCTCTATTAGAACATCCAGTCTCCACCAGAGAGAGAGAGTTCTCTCTCTATTAGAACATTCAGTCTCCACCAGATATAGTTCTCTCTATTAGAACATCCAGTCTCCACCAGAGAGAGAGAGTTCTCTCTATTAGAACATCCAGTCTCCACCAGAGAGAGAGAGTTCTCTCTCTATTAGAACATTCAGTCTCCACCAGATATAGTTCTCTCTATTAGAACATCCAGTCTCCACCAGAGAGAGAGAGTTCTCTCCATTAGAACATCCAGTCTCCACCAGAGAGATAGCTATCTCTATTAGAACATCCAGTCTCCACCAGAGAGAGATTTCTCTCTATTAGAACATCCAGTCTCCACCAGATAGAGAGTTTTATGAAACACCAACAACACAAAAATGTATAGCAGATTAATCGCTCTGAGGAATTACCTGATTGGCTGATGTAGAAGCAGACGTCGTCTCTGAAGACGGGCGTGTTGCGGTCCAGGAAGTCGCTAGCCAGTTCCACCATGACAGGAAGCTCTGTCAGCTCCTCCAGAATCTGTCTGGTCTGGGGAGAGGGAGGGAGGGGGAGAGAGAGGGAGAGGGAGAGGGAGAGGGAGAGGGAGAGAGAGAGAGAGAGAGAGAGAGAGAGAGAGAGAGAGAGAGAGAGAGCGAGAGACTCATCCTTATCATAATCACAATGGTCATCATCATCATCATCTTTTCTTTCTCCTCCTCTTCCTCAATCACACTTCTAGTTGGTTCACTTACAGCCACAGCAGCGTGGAAGCTCGTTCCACAGCCAATCACGATGAGACGTCTGCAGCGTTTGATCTCCTTCAGGTGGTCCTTCAGCCCTCCCAGGATCACTGAGAACAAGACAGGACAGGAGAGGAGAGACCATCAGGATTCATATTTAGTCCAAGGAGGTAAGAGGGGTAACTATGGACTTCTTTACGTTACACTACTTTGACAACACAAACTAAGTCCAGGAGAGAAACAAGCATATTAAAGTTCCAGAGTGTGATCTCTGCTACTTTTAGAGTTATGATTCAATTTGTAAGCATTACCAACAGAGTGAATGTGAAAATGGATTCAAAATGGTCGCCCTCTGCTGGTGATTTGCAGGATGTACAATGATACAAGTAAAAGGAGGGCTGTAATTGGTCACATTGTCTACTATGTCAATTTCTCTGTATAAAATGGGCAATACTTTAACACTAGTCTTTTTTTTGTCTGGGTTTCCTGAGGAATCACTCTATACATCCATGTAGTAACTGTTAATAACCTATGCTTGCCTCCGTGAGTTGCTGTGCTAATATTGATTGAGGTTATGGCAACGTACCATCAGCATCCTGGAACAACATGGAGTGACATCAATCAGAATATGACATCACAATGGTAAGCTACCTTTGTTGGTGTCAAAACAGATCCGCCCCCTCATTGTGTTGAAGACAGACTCTGGCTGCTCAAAGATCTCCTTTTGCATAAATGCCTCAAAGTTACCTGCACAGAAAGAAAGAGAGAGAGAGAGAGGAGGGACACGGAACATGATGACTGTGTTTCAGTCTTACAGCTCAATGGTGTAGGTACTCCTCAACACCAACAGGGGGAGATCTTGTTCTACTTTTCTTAGAGCTATAGACAGCAGTAAAGTATGGTTGGCCATGGGCCTGTCTCTCTGTAAATCAGACTACATTTCTCAGGTATGACACGAGACCTTATCTTTGACCTCTGTGTGAATGGGAAGCTGTATTGGTATTGACCACTCCAGGCATATGACCGCTGTGTGAATGGGAAGGTGTATTGGTATTGACCAGCTCCAGGCATATGACCGCTGTGTGAATGGGAAGGTGTATTGGTATTGACCAGCTCCAGGTATATGACCTCTGTGTGAATGGGAAGGTGTATTGGTATTGACCAGCTCCAGGCATATGACCGCTGTGTGAATGGGAAGGTGTATTGGTATTGACCAGCTCCAGGCATATGACCGCTGTGTGAATGGGAAGGTGTATTGGTATTGACCAGCTCCAGGCATATGACCTCTGTGTGAATGGGAAGGTGTATTGGTATTGACCAGTTCCAGGTATATGACCTCTGTTTGAATGGGAAGGTGTATTGGTATTGACCAGCTCCAGGTATATGACCGCTGTGTGAATGGGAAGGTGTATTGGTATTGACCACTCCAGTTTTTTGTTACCCTTAGGCACACAGATCTAGAATGAGGCTTTGCCTAACCTCCTCAAATCCTAACCTGGCACAAAACGGACCTTACATTAGTGTGTAGGGCCTGGGACACTCTATCCTACTCCTAGTAAACTCCTAGGTTGCCATGGCAATGAGCACTAGGATCTCTAACCTCTGACCTTTCATAATCTCCTGTAGTTCCATCTGGAGGGTCTGGATGGCCCGGACTGAATCCTCCCCTGCCAGGCTGTTCAGCCTATGGAGGGACAACTTGCCCCCGACCACTGCTACTATGTCATCATCCTCCAGGTAGATCACCTTGTTGGTGTGCTCTATGATGGCACTGGGCAGGGACAGAAGAAGGAGGAGGAGGAAGAGGAGGGAGCATGAGACAAGCACAAAAACACAAGCATGCATGCACACACACACACACACACACCTAGGGCTTTCAGCTCACCTGGCGTCAGAGGCAAAGTAGTACTCCACAGCCTTGCCGTCTCCAGCTGAATTCACAGCAGTGGAGTTGTCTGGCCGGTTGTGGCTGTTTTTCTCCTGGACCCCCTCCTTGAACAGATCTACAGGACAGAGGGCAGGGGTTAGAGGGCAGGGGTTAGGGGTCATGGTTCAGACTGGGTCAGGGAAATCAACACTTCCTGCTTTACTTGAACTTTCACCTAGACTGTTTTAAGTCAGTTGTCATTAACTAGTGACTGCTTGTGACATGCTTATAACTGCTTATACTGTATGTCATGATCATGATGGTGGCTACTTAGCCTTCAAGGTGGAGGGTTCAAGTAAAGTGCTGCAAACTAAAGATTGCAAGTGTGAACAGTGAATAATAAACAGAGAGGGATTGAATCAACAACCCAATGATTTCAACCAAAACAAGACAGGTGGGATTAGAGTTCATGATCGTGATTGACAGACAACAGAGAGGAGTCAAGGGTCCTTTGACCATCAATAAACATGCTAATCATATGGTTACATTGCTTCACCAGGTGGAGGTGAAGGTTCAATTTGCAATCTGTATTGATTTGTCACATGGTATTTATGAGGTGACTCACACACAGTGACCTTTGCCCTTTGTCACAGTTACAGGAGTATTAGTCCCTGATAGCGATAAGTGACATCTCCTTGTCTCCTTGTTTCTTTCCTTCATCTGCACGCGACAGGTGAAAACACATTTCCATCCACTATGTTGCTTTCACCTATCCTGTGTTTTTAGATGAGCGGAGATGAGGGAAAGGAGCATAGAGGAGGAAGCCACTTTATAGCGTTGAGATGCACCCCATTAACCTCCTACTCTTCCTCGTTCCTTTCATTGGGCCTCAGACTTCGGACCCGCCCCACAAAATGTTTCCAGCAGGATACATCACTAATAAATCGGAGCTTAGCTAAGTAAACATATAGCAGGGTGAAGACAGTGAATAAATCTACAGGGTGTTCTCTAGATAGTTGACGCACACAGAGAGAACATAACCAACTGTTATTAACTGGCCAATGAGTAGGTAAGGAGCAGATTTATTATGACACACATGTCAAGATACATCTTTGAAATCTATCATTTGGAGAGTGCTATCCTACTCATTGTTTATAAGTAATAGTTACTGGATGAGGATTCAGCACCCTATTCATTAGAAGAAAGGGAACTTTAGAGTCAGAATGTTATATTGCAATGTTATGTTATTAACCTGACACTACTTTCCACTGAGTGTGATCATGATGTTAACCTATAATAACCCATAGAGGTTCAACACAGTATTGGCAGCATTTCCACAAGAAGCAAGAGTCTCATTTCTCAACCATCATTTTTGTGATTCTGCATAATCTTTGCACTAGTAGACAATCATTTAACATTCGAATCATTGGAGACATTTGTCTGATTAAAGAGAATCTGATTGTTGTTAGTCATGCAACTCTTATGAGGTGGTTCAATCTTAACGTCCAATCAGAGGTCAAAACCCACAACACCCACGTGTGTATTGGGTAGTTAGCGCACCTACGGGCTCAGCAGCCCCCTGTCGTGCTGTAAACACTGGGGTGACTGCACAGTCCCTCAGGACAGAGTAGTACGGCGCTACGGATAGGACAGGGTTAGGGTTAGTCTTAGATGATTACATGTTATCACACACAAGAGGGTTATCATTAGTCTGGACCAGATGGTAAGTACTGCTACTGTTAGGGTCAGGACACAGATACTGCTCACAGTAAGTACTGCTACTGTTCGGGTTAGGACACAGTTAGTTAATTGAATGATTAGGTTGGTTAGTTTGTTATTCATGGGTTTACTCCTATTTACCTGAATCATGACTTGAGATACAGACATAACTTCACTTTTCATGCAAACCTCATTAATATCAATGCATGATTTATGCGTTTGTTCGAGTTATGCACTCGTATCTCAAGTCAGAGATCGGTCCATGAATATTATGTTCCAGAACGTGTTGAGATGCGTTAACTAACCCAGTCAGGTTTCTGTGAGAACAGTGGGCAGACAGAGGTTTAAGAACACTGTAAAGTGAGAATGTCAGACAGAGAGGAGGGTTGAGAGAGAGGAACAGAGCTCACCACTGTTGTACTGGATTGGGATGTGCTCTGCAGACAGCTCATACTTGCTCCGCACACCAATGAGCAGAGGACTTCCTCTCCTGAAGGAGAGAGAGAAAGGGGGGATGGATAGAGGGATGGGGATGAATGGGAAAGAGATTGAGAAAGACAGAGGGGGTAGAAGGGGAGAAATGGTTAGATTTCTATCTGTGTGAGAGAACACAAACACACACTTACACACACACGTGCGCACACACAGTGTAATGTCTTAATACATTTCTTGTGACTGTAATATTTCCCTCAGCAGGGGAATATGAGCTGGGATTGGTCTCCACACCTCAGCTGAACTCTTTCTCCCGAGTGTTACCTTTGAATGACTCCCATTGTTCACTACACAATAATGAAGTACCTGGAGCACTCCTCGCTCTCTCTCTCCTTTTTCTCCCCTGTGTGTCTCTCTCTCGTCATACTATCTCTTACTTTCTCTTTGCCAGCCTCCCTCCCTCCCTCCCTCCATCCCTCTCTCCCTCCCTCCCTCCCTCCCTCCCTCCTTCCTTTAATCTATGTCTCTGATCTTTTCTAGCACGTTCTTGCTCCTTGTCCACCCTCTCCCCTACAGGTGGTTGCGTCAGTTCCTGCTCATGTTTCTAGCTCATCAGCCATGCATTCTGTCTCCAGTACGCCATGTGTGCTTCTCTGATTGGCTGATGCAGGTGTAGATGTAAGTGTCCATAACTGGTGAGGAGAGATGGCTTGGCAAACCTAACCTGCATATAGATCAAGTAGGACCTATGACGGAGTGTACTGTACACAAAGCACCTGATAAATATCTACATCTCAATTACACCTATGTATGTAGCATTGTAGTGCTTGACAGCTTACACCTGGCTGGGGTAATACCCACCTGAGGCTCAAAGAAAACAGCAACGTTTCTCAATTACACTATTTTCTTTCCCTCTGTTTACTGCATCCCTCTCTTCTCTGTCAGCCCTGTATGTGGGGCTGGGAGCTGTAAGCTGGGGCAGAGTGACGTCAGGCAGAAAGGCAGGCTGCTGTGCTGTTCTTTTTCAGATTCACAGTGTTTAAGTCACATGTACAGGGTTGCAGGGTACAGCGCTTAATAGTCACATGTACAGGGTTGCAGGTGTGATTGCAGGGTACAGTGTTTAATAGTCACATGTACAGGGTTGCAGGTGTGATTGCAGGGTACAGTGTTTACAGTTTTTCTCAATTGCTAAAACACTAAACCCTATTGTCTGAACCAAATGCTCAGTTGCCTGAACCCACTGATTGAATCAATCACTCTTTTGGCAAAACCATAAGCACTTTTCACCTGTTTAGACATAACTTGCCAACACATTTTCATTGTGATGCACCCGTGCTGCATAATGGTGAGCACAGGTGACAAAAGTCAAACACAATTAGAGCACAGGTGTCACCACTTGAACACAACAACTCAAAATTGATCACACTTGTGGCTAATGATGTGAGGGAACATATACAGTAAGCCAGTTCAGAGAGCACTGGTTTGTGAGGCCCTACAATGGATAGAAATCTGAGAGGAAGAGTTCGTGTGAGAGGAGGTCGAGGTGGTCGAGGTGGTCGAGGTGGTCAGCGAAGACAAAGAACAGTAATATCTGATGAAATCAGAGCTACTGTGATTGACCATGTTCTTGTCCATGGTATGAGCATGAGGGAGGCTGGACAAAGGGTACAACCAAACATCAGTAGATTCACTGTGTCCACCATAATCCGAAGATTTAGAGAAGAGAACAGGTAATTACCTTTTTTTGACATTATAGTACAGTATGTAAATGTTGACAGCAATTACTGTATGACATACTATATACTGTACCACAGTATACTGTAAGTAAATATATGTTTCAGTACATCACTGTACCAATGTACTGTAGTATTGTAATGGAGGGTTGGTCTAACTGTTTGTAGGCCTAGTATTCCATGTATATTTTTTGTAACTCCATGTTCTCTTTTTGTAGAATTGAAAGACTGCCACATGGGGGTGGGAGGACAGGTATGTTCTCCCCACACCAAGAGACCCTAATTGTTGATATGGTCCGTGAGAACAATGCCATTAAACTGAGCGAAATTCAGCAGAAGATCATTGAGGACCATTACAATTTTGAGGGTATCAACAGTGTCAGCCTCTCTACTGTTGATCGTGTCCTCAAGCGCAACAGACTGCGCATGAAACAGCTATACAGAGTGCCCTTTGATCGCAACTCAGACAGAGTCAAAGAGCAAAGATTCCAGTATGTACAGGTTGGCATATATCCAGACACATTCAATGTTGATTACTCTAAGTAGTGATTTACTGTAGTGGCCTAAATCACTTTTTCCGTATCACTTACAAAACTATATCTATTTCTACAGAGGGTTTTTCAACTGGATGCAATGGAAAGACCCCATCAATACATCTACATGGATGAAGCTGGGTTTAATCTCACCAAAAGGAGAAGGAGAGGCCGTAATGTGATTGGTGTTCCTGGGCAGCGTGGTGGCAATGTCACATTATGTGCTGCCATCAGCAATCATGGGGTTGTCCACCATCATGCCAACCTGGGGCCCTACAACACTCACCAGCTCCTCATTTTCATCAATCACATGCGAGATGCTTTGTTAGGGCAGCAGGATGAGCATCCCATCTATGTTGTTGTTTGGGACAATGTGAGTTTTCACAGAGCCCTCCAGGTTAGAGAGTGGTACAATATGAACCAAGGTTTTATCAATCTTTGCCTTCCACCGTACTCCCCTTTCCTAAACCCCATTGAGGAATTCTTCTCCTCATGGCGGTGGAAGGTATATGAACGCCAACCTTACACCAGGGTAAATCTCCTGCAAGCCATGGGACTTGCCTGTGGTGACATAGGTGTGGAGGCATGCCAAGCCTGGATACGGCATGCCAGGGGTTTTTTCCCCCGTTGCCTGGCCAGACAAAATGTGGCCTGTGATGTGGATGAAGTCCTGTGGCCTGACCCAGTACGGAGACATGATGCTGTGGCTGAGTAATGCACTTATTTTTATATTTTTGTACATTCTTTTTACATGGGCTTACTGTACACAAGTGGCAAACGCATAAGATTTCTGTTTGTTTTTACAAGTGCTACATGTAAATGCACAAGATTTCTGTTTTGTTTTTTTGTTTTGCAACATGCATTTAGCCTACAGTGAACAATAAACATTTATTTCTCCAGCTTCATGTCCTGAGCATTGTGTTTTCTATTTTTCTACGTAGTGTTTAGTGACTGTTCAGTAGTGTTTTTTAATTTTGATTGACTCGGGGCACGATTTCACAACATAGTTCAGTTTTGAGCACAGATTGAACTGTTTTGAGGTGAAAGTTTGGTTTTGCAAGAAGAGTCTGAGGTTTTGTGAATGTAGCTTGAAAATTGGGTTTTGTGTTCACAGTTAAGAGAAAGAAATGTGTCTTAGCAATCGAGAAAAACTGTAATAGTCACATGTACAGGGTTGCAGGTGTGATTGCAGGGTACAGTGAAAGTCTTAGGCTCCAAGCTTCAACATGCAGGACTAAGTTAAATTAAAGAATGAAAATGGTCATAAAAAAACAACAGAAGAAATAGCACTATACATTATTCATCGAGAGAGAGAGAGAGAGAGAGAGAGAGAGAGAGAGAGAGAGAGAGAGAGAGAGAGAGAGAGAGAGAGAGAGAGAGAGAGAGAGAGAGAGAGAGAGAGAGAGAGAGAGAGAGAGAGAGAGAGAGAGAGAGAGAGAGAGAGAGAGAGAGAGAGAGAGAGAGAGAGATTCTCAGGCGAGCCTTGCTGGAGGGCTGATAGTTCTGCCAAAAAGAGAGGGAGCAGGGGCTAGCATCACTACTTAATCACTTCCATCCCTCCATTTCTCTCTCTACCCTGGGAGACACACCTAACAGCTCAGTCTCTGACTCCCAAGACTAGGCTAAGCTAAAAACAGCAGGTAACTATCAGAGAGAAAGAGACAGAGAGACAGAGACAGAGAGACAGAGAGAAAGGGAGAGAGAGTTGTATTATTTAGTCAAACCCACTGTATCCAGGTGGAGCAACAACAGGTGGACTAACTGAACCCTGGCCAGTATATTAGTCTGCTGGCAACAGCACCAACCAACCATCCTCTTTACTGTGTACTATAAACCATAGGTCAACAACAGCCCTCGCCTCACCCTCTTTCCCTCAGTCTACCAACAAGGAAACAGAGAGAAATAATTGAAGAAATCAAGAGAGAAATCAAGAGATCAGAGGTGATTGAGTGTGATAGGTGCTGGCCAGGGTTTTTCCCTGAGAAGCAAGAGGAAACAGAGCAGAGCCTTCCTTTAATGAGTCACAGAGAGTAGAGTAGAGCCAGGCAGGAGGCCAGCAGCCAGCCTTAGAGAGGCCCTGTAAGGAGTGACTGAACCTGGACCACACTCCTCTCTTTCTCCCCCTGTCTGGGTCTCAAAGTCACACTGCTTCTCTATACAGTACCACACACACAAGTATGCATGAGGCACACAAACTAACATTTACATTTCAGTCATTTAGCAGATGCTCTTATCCAGAGCATATTACAGGAGCAATTAGCATTAAGTGCCTTGCTCAAGGGCACATCAAGGACAGATTTTTCACCTAGTTGGCTCGGGGATTCAAACCACCGACCTTTCGGTTACTGGCCCAACGCTCTTAACCGCTCACACACACGTCCACCCCTTTCCTGTAAACCCTGACTGTTCCAACTTCCAGTCATCATACGTGACCCATGGAATAGATGGAATAGACGTAGGTAGAGACACACAATCTGAAGATCAATATATGGCTATATATAGTCAGGTTTTATTGATTTATTATGGCAATAGACGATGAGTCAATGCCAATGGGTCTTGATCATTTTTTCTATCATGTGTTCATACGTTAGTCAGACAGACCGAGACGTGTGGGTGAGTGGACGTGGATACTGACCTGGTGGCTACAGCTTCTCCGGGGAAATGATGGCTTTTGAACACCAGAGCGAAGGCCCCCTCCTAAAACAGGATGCCAAAGAGGAGAGAATATGTTAGCGTCCATGATGATGATGATGAAGATGATGCCAGAGGAGAAGAAGGATGAAGATGAGAAGGAATTGTAAAAAGACTAAATACATGGGAGGAAAATGTAGAAGTCGAACAGACAGACAGCGAGCTTAAAAAGCAACATAAAAATTCCCTGTCTGTTTTTGGATAGTATTTTAATCTGTGTAGTAGTGGGGGTGTGAGGGAGGGAGGGATGGGGGATGTTTAGGGAAGCTAAGGGGGAATAAGACCCTTATTGTATAAAACCAGCGGGGGGAGATAGAGGGGAAAGGAGTGGGAGGAGTGGGGAGAAGGAGATGGAGGAGAGAGGGGAGAGAAGAGGGAGAGGGGAGAGGGAGACGGAGGAGAGAGGGGAGAGGAGAGGGAGACGGCGGAGAGAGGGGAGAGGAGGGGGAGAGGGAGATGGAGGAGGATGAGGAGGAGAAAGAGATGGGAGGCAGTGGTCTTTAGACTGTAAGGGGTGTGCTCTGGTCTGGTTTCTATTAGCCCAAACCCTGTGAAGCTGTAAGCTACTCTGAGCTTTTACAGGGAGCCAGGGAGAGGGGAGATGGGGCTGAGATGAGCCAGGGAGAGGGGAGATGGGGCTGAGATGAGCCAGGGAGAGGGGAGATGGGGCTGAGATGAGCCAGGGAGAGGGGAGATGGGGCTGAGATGAGCCAGGGAGAGGGGAGATGGGGCTGAGATGAGCCAGGGAGAGGGGAGATGGGGCTGAGATGAGCCAGGGAGAGGGGAGATGGGGCTGAGATGAGCCAGGGAGAGGGGAGATGGGGCTGAGATGAGCCAGGGAGAGGGGAGATGGGGCTGAGATGAGCCAGGGAGAGGGGAGATGGGGCTGAGATGAGCCAGGGAGAGGGGAGATGGGGCTGAGATGAGCCAGGGAGAGGGGAGATGGGGCTGAGATGAGCCAGGGAGAGGGGAGATGGGGCTGAGATGAGCCAGGGAGAGGGGAGATGGGGCTGAGATGAGCCAGGGAGAGGGGAGATGGGGCTGAGATGAGCCAGGGAGAGGGGAGATGGGGCTGAGATGAGCCAGGGAGAGGGGAGATGGGGCTGAGATGAGCCAGGGAGAGGGGAGATGGGGCTGAGATGAGCCAGGGAGAGGGGAGATGGGGCTGAGATGAGCCAGGGAGAGGGGAGATGGGCATGAGCTGGGACGGGCTCCAATAAGACAAAACTCAACAACATTAAACACAAAAGAGTGTGTTAAGAACTGAGCGAGACAGAGAGAAAGAGAGAGAAAATGACTGGACAATCTAGTTGGTGAAAAAGTAAGTTAGTCTGTCTCGCTCCTGGTCTCCAGATACAGATGTGATGTCACTAAATATGTTGTTAGGGCGGTTACCATGATGACTGTTTTGGCGATGATGTAACACTATTAATGGGATGGAAAGTGAAGTAACGTCATACTGGGCTGAACAGAGAAAGATGGGAGGGGGTCAAATTTTAGGCCAGATTGGACTCAATGACCCCCTCTTTGACATAGAACTACGGGACAGGGGTATGGTATGATGACATCATCGAGAGGAACTGGGGGAGATTGTTGCTCTGCTGTTGTTAAAAACATCCCCATCTTACAATGCTGTTTTAAAACTGGCATTCATCATAGCGCCAGATGGAATCTAAGGGGGTTATTGTTATTTTGTCAAGCAATTAATTGTTTTGTTTAGTAGTAATAGTAGTAGTAGTAGTAATAGCAGTAGTAGTTGTAGTAGTAGCAGCAGTAGTAGTAGCAGCAGTAGTAATAGTAGTAGTAATAGTAGTAGTAGCAGTAGTATTAATAATAGTAGTAGTAGCAGTAGTAGTAACAGAAGTACCTTACTTAGTAGTACCATAGTAATAACATATTGGTACAGTGTTGAGGTGTCCCAGTACTCACCAGCTGTTGAATGACCCTCTCCACCAGCGTAGAGAAGGACAAGTCGTCTCTCTCACGGTTGTCGTAAACATATTTTATCAGTTTAGGGATGACCTCTGTGTCCGTCTCTGACTCAAACTCGTAGCCCTTGGAGTTCTGAAAGAGGGTGGGGATCAGAATGAATGTTACAAGCTTACTGAAGCAGCACTCCCAGATGTTCCTTTAGCTAGCATAACAACTCCTCTAGCATAACAACTCCTCTAGCATAACAACTCCTCTAGCATAACAACTCCTCTAGCATCACAACTCCTCTAGCATAACAACTCCTCTAGCATAACAACTCCTCTAGCATCACAACTCCTCTAGCATCACAACTCCTCTAGCATAACAACTCCTCTAGCATAACAACTCCTCTAGCATAACAACTCCTCTAGCATCACAACTCCTCTAGCATCACAACTCCTCTAGCATAACAACTCCTCTAGCATCACAACTCCTCTAGCATAACAACTCCTCTAGCATAACAACTCCTCTAGCATCACAACTCCTCTAGCATCACAACTCCTCTAGCATCACAACTCCTCTAGCATCAAAACTCCTCTAGCATCACAACTCCTCTAGCATCACAACTCTTCTGTTGAGCGTGAAAAACCCAGCAGCGTTGGAGTTCTTGACACAAACCGGTGCAACTGGCACCTACTACCATACCCCGTTCAAAGGCACTTAAATATTTTGTCTTGCCCATTCATCCTCTGAATGGCACACATACACAATCCATGTCTCAATTGTCTCAAGGCTTAAAAATCCTTCTTTAACCGGTCTCCTCCCCTTCATCTACACTGATTGAAGTGGATTTAACAAGTTACATAAATAAGGGATCATAGCTTTCACCCGGATTCACTTGGTCAGTCTATGTCATGGAAAGAGCTGTTTTGTATACTCAGTGTATTTTAGTATATATTGAGACTTCACCTGCCACAAGAAACCAGTGAGACAGAACACAGATACAAAATGAATTAGTACATACCATATTGACTAACTGTCATAGCATATCAACTGCTTATGATAAATTAATTGCTAATAATTACTGATAACATTGGTAATAGCTGAGATATGGTCAAATGGGGGAAAAGAACGGGGTAAACAACATCAAAGTACTTCCTTAAGAAGGGCATGGTTCAGAATTTGGCTTCTCCCTTTGTAGTTTACAGCATGTATAGTACAGTCATGGCTGGGGCAGAAACAGCGCTACTTTCCCAGCAACTTTCGCAGGTTGATGTTTTATTGTAAGTGACATCAATAAGGGATCATAGCTTTCACCTGGTAAAGATTTGGCATGGGCATGGGTAGGGTTAAGTGGACTATTTGCATTGTCCCCACCCTCTCTTTTACAATGCTGCTACTCTCTGTTTATTATCTATGCATAGTCACTTTAACTCTAACTACATGTACACATTACCTCAATTACCTCGACTAACCTGTACCCCTGCACATTGACTCTGTGTCGGTACCCCCTGTATATAGCCTCGCTACTGTTATTTTACTGCTGCTCTTTCATTATTTGTTATTTATATTTTTTACTTAACACTTATTTTTCTTAAAACTGCATTGTTGGTTAAGGGTTTGTAAGTAAGCATTTCACTGTAAGGTTGTATTCACCTGTTGTATTCAGCGCATGTGACAAATACAATTTGATTTGATTGGATTGGATATCATGGAAAGAGTTCTTAATGTTTTTTATACTCAGTGTAGTTGCAATGGGATGGGTAACAACATTCTATACCACATTAATAAGGAGTGGTAACTAGTAATACCAGTAGAGGTCTATCTAGGCCTAACCTGAGTGACATCACAATCAATTCAAATTCTGAGTGAATTACACGACTATGAGAAAGTGGGACTTGAAAGGGGTGTGCGTTAAAATCGAGGCAAGAGAGAGAATCGCCAATCAAAATAAATGTTCTATCACAGCAACCATATTATTTTTGGAGAGCCCAAGTGATTCTGAGTTTGGGCATAGAAAGTTTATATTGAAAACTATTTAGATTTTACGAACTCCCTTCCTTATTTAAATCACTTGCGCTGCTCACGCTGTGAAGTCCACAATATAGAGGGTAACTGAACAAATACGTTGTAGGATTTCTACATAGCCTATGTATGACTTCTGCCTAAAGCAAACATTGCCCATTGCCACTTTGTCAATTCCATTTCAATTCACTTGCATTTGTATAGAATAGTGCAACAGTCAAAAAGCCCTACACAAAGGACCCAGGCCTAAGATTGTCAAAGGCAAAGCTTTGCATGACAGAATGTTTGAAACCCTATAACACTTCTGATCATATCTCGGACCTTAACCAAGGGTGTGACCCAAAACAGGCTGAAGTTTATGGTGGAGTCATTTATACTGAAATAGAGTGAAACTACAGAAACACAGACGGGGGACTGGAGAGGTAGGGTAGGACTTACCAGGTACTTCTTTAACTCTTTGTAGTTGGTGATGATGCCATTGTGGATGACTACAAACTCTGGGGAAAAGAGAGACAGAGAGAGAATACAGTGAAGATACTGTCCAAAACATATTTAATATGATAATGTGTGCCTGAGGAAGGACATGGCTTTGGTCAACTCAAGTAGAACCTGTCTGTCTGTCTGGCCGTCTGGCCTGCCTCTGTCTGGCCTGCCTCTGTCTGGCCTGCCTCTGTCCGGCCTGCCTCTGTCCGGCCGGCCTCTGTCCGTCTGTCCGTCCGGCCGGCCTCTGTCCGTCTGGCCTGCCTCTGTCTGTCCGTCTGGACTCTGTCTGTCCGTCTGGCCTCTGTCACTCCGTCTGGCCTCTGTCTGTCTGTCTGTCTGTCCTCTGTCTGTCTGGCGTATCTCATGTACTATGTCTGGATGTGTATAATTACTCCTTTCACTGAGGCCTCCCTGTATAAGAGACAAGCTCCTCTAGACCCTCCCTACAATAGAGACGGTGAAGGGGAGGCAGGGCCTGGTCACAGAGGTGGTGGGCTGGTCACAGTCTGTGAGGTGTACCGGTAACTACACAGTGACATCTCTGGACAATCAGTAACCAGAAAAAAAGCTAGCTCACCTCCATTCCAGAAACCTATGTGGCAGAGCAGTGGGTGGGTGTATGTATGTATGGCATGTGTGCGTATGTGTGTAGTGTGTGTAGTGTGTGTTACCGTTGTTCTTGTCGGAGCGGTGGGGATGACAGTTGAGGGCACTGGGTTCACCATGGGTAGCCCAGCGTGTGTGAGCGATGCCAAAATGTGTGTCCAACTCCGCCTCCAGATCCATGCCGTCTTTCTCTGCTCACAAGACACATCAAGAACTGATCGATGCCATGAGCATGTGATATTATATATCAATGACTGATCAGTAACATGAAAGGGAGCGACATTGCATCGGTCAATAAAGGTACATTATAAAGCACTGTGATAAAGGGTGAAGCTGACAGAGGACTACGGAAGTGTAATTCAGCTCAGAAGTCTTACCATAAACCCTTAGCATAACCTAACGTAGTAGGTGTGAAAGAAACGCCTAAAACTAGATCCCCTTATATACTGGTCTTGACGAGAAGAAAAAAACTGTCTGGGGAGGTTCTCTTCTGCACTATTCAACCAATCCAGTAAATGAGGACGAGGAGTTAAGATGGAGTATCGCCAAAGACAGTATAGTACTTAGGTTTAGAAACTCTGTGGTGTCGCCTTGTTAACGTCTAAAAACGGAAGTCGCGTCACATAATCTCTTTTCATTTCCCCTGAAAACCGGAACATCCGGTTCTTGAGGACTCGGCAGAGGCTACCCTTACCATAACCCTACACTGTCGCCTCTTTCATTAGAGAGGTATTGGTTATGGCAAAGAAGGAGGGAAGTGAACTGAAAGGGTCCTTAGGCAGAAGGACAGAAGACAGGAGTTACCAAGAAGAAAGAGAGCTACAGACTATAGAATACTTTGTAAACACATAATACTGACACTGGAGAAAAGGAATGTGATGGATGCAGGTAGTCATGGAACCTACTGTAGAGCTCTTCATCCAGGGCCTTGACCTTGCCTTTCTTCTTTATGAGAACAATGTTGCTGTTGTCTTCTGCTGTCGTCTTCTTGTTGCCGTCCACAGCGATGCCTGAAACCAGAAAAACCAGAAAAACTAATGAGGCAAATGTAAACCAATACCAACCATAAACCAATCATCATCACTGCAGTCTATATTAGCTGGCTAGTACGCTGCAAGGCTAATCAATGAATCAGGTCAACTTGAGAACTGAGACAGTAGTCATGACAATGTGAAAGCTTGTTTGAAAGACTCCAAATCCTAATCCATTTAAAACCTTTTAATGTGATTTAATTATCTTCCCTGAGATAATTCAGGGAAGAGTTAAGTTGTTAATTTAGAGCAAAGAGCTGATTATTGTGGAACCCCTGTGAATATCAACCAGCTGATTACTGTGGAACCCCTGTGAATTTTAACGAGCTCAAATAGAATGACAGGTAATGAGTGTGTGTGTGCAGCATATGGGTTTTACCGGCCATGAAAGGGCATATGTGTTCCATGATAAACAAATATGGGGGGGGGGGGGGGGGGGGGGGGGGGGGGGAGTGTTCATGCGTGTCTGTGGACTCTGGAATATGCCATTGGAGGAATGTCAAAGCAATAATAAATACCAGTGAGGCAGATATCATTGGTGTACGGTGAGGCTCAGAACAGGATTAAAGGCTACAGATTCTCTCCTCACATGAGGGCTCTCTACTACTACCACCTTCTCTGTTATAAGTTCAACTCATCAGACTTATCTGAACGTTGCTGACCGATGCCCTGTCCCAAATCAACCCCTAGCTGTAGCTAAGATCAGATAGTGGAAGTAATAAGGTATTACAGCTAGATGGAGTGCCCACACCCAGTTTCATATGAAGCATGTAATCAGATGTGCACAACTCACCTAATCGTACCTGTCCTGTCTGTCTGTCAACATAGCCCTGATTCCTGGACCTAGATCTACAATGCACTCATCAGGATGATCTATAATTGACAGTAACTGGCAGCACTCAGCTGCCTTGTAAGTGATTAGATACCATAGCTTCAGTATGACCACACAGAGCATGCACCAATACGGTCTAACCGGCCCGAAGCACAAAGAGCAGAAATCAGTAGTCCTTGGGTTTTATGATGTAACAGTGATTTACTATGATTAGTCATAGTTGAGTTGTGCCATAACACTGTCTGTATAGTTACACAGTAAGACTGGATACATTAGTAGAGTGTGTGTGTGTGTGTGTGTTCAGGGTGAAAGATCTGTCGATGTGCCCTTGAGCAAGGCACTTAACCCTAATTTTCTTTAGGGGTGCTGTACTACTATGGCGGACCCTGTAAAACAACACATTTCACTGCACCTATCTGGTGTATGCGAAAATAAAACATATTTATTTATTTATTTACCTGCTGAATCATAGCCTCTGTACTCCAGCCTCTGCAGTCCCTTCACCAGCGTCTCAAATATCTCCTTTCTGGTGCGAGGCACACAGTAATTGAGGTAGGCAAAGATCCCTGCAATGAGGCCAAGTGAGAGAGAGAGAGAGAGAGAGAGAGAGAGAGAGAGAGAGAGAGAGAGAGAGAGAGAGAGAGAGAGAGAGAGAGAGAGAGAGAGAGAGAGAGAGAGAGAGAGAGAGACAGTCACAGACACAGACACAGACACACAGACAGACAGACAGACAGATAGACAGACAGAGACAGATAGACAGCGAGACAGACAGACAGCGAGACAGACAGAGACAGAGAGAGATAGACAGACAGAGAGACAGACAGAGAGACAGAGAGACAGACAGAGGCAGCGAGACAGAGATAGACAGACAGAGAGAGAGACAGATAGAGACAGCGAGACAGAGATAGACAGACAGAGAGACAGATAGACAGCGAGACAGACAGACAGCGAGACAGACAGAGACAGAGATAGACAGACAGAGAGACAGACAGAGAGACAGAGAGACAGACAGAGACAGCGAGACAGAGATAGACAGACAGAGAGACAGACAGAGACAGCGAGACAGAGATAGACAGACAGAGAGACAGACAGACAGAGAGACAGACAGAGACAGAGAGACAGATAGACAGCGAGACAGACAGACAGCGAGACAGACAGAGACAGAGAGACAGACAGAGAGATAGAGAGACAGACAGAGACAGCGAGACAGAGATAGACAGACAGAGAGACAGATAGACAGCGAGACAGACAGACAGCGAGACAGACAGAGACAGAGATAGACAGACAGAGAGACAGATAGAGAGACAGAGAGACAGACAGAGACAGCGAGACAGAGATAGACAGACAGAGAGACAGACAGAGACAGCGAGACAGAGATAGACAGACAGAGAGACAGACAGAGACAGCGAGACAGAGATAGACAGACAGAAAGGCAGACAGACAGAGAGACAGACAGAGAGACAGACAGAGACAGCGATACAGAGATAGACAGACAGAGAGACAGATAGAGACAGCGAGACAGAGATAGACAGACAGAGAGAGAGAGAGAGACAGACAGAGAGACAGACAGAGACAGAGATACAGAGATAGACACAGATCAGCTCTCGTCTTTTCACTGTTTTTTTAACCCTCCCTTTCGTTATTCGATCTTCATATTCAACTTGAGCCTTTTTATCAGTTATTTTACTGAAATGAGCAGTGTGTAGGTCTATTGTAGATTGTACATTCGGTACTGGGTTGTTGAGTTAGGGATTGGGCTGTCATTTCCCATAGTCGTGTTACAATACGTCCTATATTCTGTTTGCAAAGGGTGTAAATCCTATTCTGTTGCTATGGTGCAGCAAACAGTTGATGAGTTGAGGAGGCTTGTACTATATATGTTTTACAGTGTATTTATTCAAATATAGAATAAAACTCTCAGCAAAGTAGTGTAAGAAGTTGAGAACAGAGACGGATAAAGTGTCACTCAGTAACCCAACATTTGTTTGTTGTAGTTCATAATCCTCTCTTCCTGTGTTTGGGAATATAATCCTCTATAATATACTGGAAACAGTGGCCTATGCAGATGGGTTACTGACATTACATTTTAGTCATTTAGCAGACGCTCTTATCCAGAGCAATTAGGGTTAAGTGCCTTGCTCAAGGGCACATCGACAGATTTTTCACCTAGTTGGCTCGGGGATTAGAACCAGCAACCTTTCGGTTACTGGCACAACGCTCTTAACCACTAAGCTACCTGCCGCCCCAGCCAACTGGGGCAGCATAAAAGTGAAATGAAATTATAATATCATTTAAAAAATTGTATATCAATGAATTAGTCCCTAGCCAACTGGGGAAATAATGGTAGCATTTACAGAATATTTGGTGCTGTCTGAATAGGATGTAAAGGGCCTGTCTCAATGAGCAAACCATTACAGTGTACTACAGTTGTTCCCAACCAGGGGTACTAGGAACTGAAAAGGGTTAGGAACCACTGGTGCACTATATTGCCGGGGTTCTGATAAAAACATAACACATTATGCTCTGTAGAGTGCCTCAAAGGGGGTCCGTGATGTGTGATGTGTGCAATTAAAGTTCCCAGTCTGCGCGCTGCGATGGAGGGAGGTTGGTTTAAGGTGGCCATTTAGCGGAGCACATTGCGCAATGTTCGCCTCACCCAGGTACACTCTTAGTAAAAAGAGTTCCAAAAGGGTTTTTCGGCTGTCCCCATAGGAGAACCCTTTCTGGTTTCAGGTAGAACCCTTTCTGGTTCTAGGTAGAACCCTTTTTGGTTTCAGGTAGAACCCTCACCTTCTGTGGAAAGGGTTATCCTTGGAACCCAAAATAGTTATATCTGGAACGAAAAGGGGATACTTCTTCAAAGGGTTCTCCTATGGGGACAGCCGAAGAAACCTTTTAGGTTCTAGATAGCACCTTTTTTTCTAAGAGTTGCCGAGAAGAGCAAACTGGTCGACCTAGATATAGTGTCTGCTGTAAAGCTTTGCTTATATTACTCACCTCGGGGTAAAATTGTTATTATTACTATTAAACTAAAAGTATTTAAATAGTTATAATCCTACATTTGCATGATAATGCATAATCATATTTCAGCAACAGAAATGTGCATAGGCCTAGAGTCCAACGACTCGGATGACACCTACATCTTTAAGCATAGGCTACGTAGCAGCTCAACATCCTATTCAGGATGCATGGAATCTATCGCGGAAGGATCAGAGTCCCACCAATATATGGTACTGAGGACCGCAGCAGAACACTGTAATAACCTCCATTTTTATTACTAGTTGTAATACAACTTATATTTACATTTAATCAAGGTTTATATTTATATATATTTTAAAAAATCCCTACACTGACATGTAAATTGCCTACAAGAATGACACCTCATTCCGCATTCAGTGACGCACATACACAAACTGTCTGAACAGACTGGTTTAAAAAAGCCTACAACAACATACATAATAATTAGGTCAGATTCCAATACTAGTAGTAGCCTAAACTAGACTAGCCTACCGTAATGTTTATGCATAATGCGTAATCTGTCTCCTGATTAGGCTATCCAGGTTGCCATTTCCATGATGCACAGTAAAAGATGTAGCCCTATCCGCCTTACCACACATGGTTCTGATTGTCTTGTCCCAACTGGATACTGTTCAGGGCGACGGCCGGTTCGTGGTAGTTTAACCCGTTACTACTGTCTGTAGTTCCCGAGTAGAATCCAAATGGAACTGTGTAAAACTTCTCACTCACACCACTTATTTAAAGCCAGTTTCCGCAAGCGCGGGCTGCACCCCGGCCCCGTCTCCAAGGCAACTAGGGAAACCACCCTTTCACTGTAACCTACACCAACTTTATACTGTAATGTGGACTACTTCCTATCACTCAAGTTTTACTGTAAACCTGTCCTTACATATTCTAGAGACTTCCCATCATACTATAATTGAGACATCATGTGCACTGAACTAAACTAATACCTGAATCTTAACATAGTCAAAAAGAGCCAAAGGCATACTTAAAAGGTTCCGGACCCTTTTTTTAAATTTTCGCCTAAAATGACAGGAGAATAACAACACATTAGATCTGGTAAAAGATAATACAAACAAAAAAACATGCGTTTTAAAAATAAAAAAATGTTACATCATAGTTGAAATGCAGGAGAAAGGCCACAATATAATATTGCAGTTTAGGCGCAATTTAGATTTTGGCCACTAGAAGCAGTGTGTTTGCAAAGTTTCAGATTGATCAAGTGAAGCATTGCAATACTGGACTATTTTGTATCAAGTCTGCCCAAATGTGCCGAATTGGGCAACTGATACATTTCCTCATCCTCATCCTCATCATCTTCCTCCTCCCCATCATCATCAATAGTATTTGATGTCCTTGCATACAGTGCCTTGCAAAAGTATTCATCCCACTTGGTGTTTTTCCTATTTTGTTGCATTACAACCTGTAATTAAAATTGATTTTTATTTGGATTTCATGTAATGGACACACACAAAATAGTCCAAATTGGTGAAGTGAAATGAAAAAAAAAAAAAATTCAAGAAATTCTAAAAAATTTATAACGGAAAAGTGGTGCGTGCATATGTATTCACCCACTTTGCTATGAAACCCCTAAATAAGATCTGGTGCAACCAATTACCTTCAGAAGTCACATAATTAGTTAAATAAAGTCCACCTGTGTGCAATCTAAGTGTCACATGATCTGTCACATGATCTCAGTATATATACACACACCTGTTCTGAAAGGCCCCAGAGTCTGCAACACCACTAAGCAAGGGGCACCACCAAGCAAGCGGCACCTTGAAGACCAAGGAGCTCTCCAAACAGGTCAGGGACAAAGTTGTGGAGAAGTACAGATCAGGGTTGGGTTATAAAAAAAAAACAGAAATGTGAACATCCCAAGGAGCACCAATAAAACCTGCCAAGAGAGGGCCGCCCACCAAAACTCACAGACCAGGCAAGGAGGGCATTAATCAGAGAGGCAACAAAGAGACCAAAGATAACCCTGAAGGAGCTGCAAAGCTCCACAGCGGAGATTGGAGTGTCTGTCCATAGGACCACTTTAAGCCGTACACTCCACAGAGCTGGGCTTTACTGAAGAGTGGCCAGAAAAAAAGCCATTGCTTAAAGAAAAAATAAGCAAACACGTTTGGTGTTCGCCAAAAGCCATGTGGGAGACTCCCCAAACATATGGAAGAAGGTACTCTGGTCAGATGAGACTAAAACTGAGCTTTTTGGCCATCAAGGAAAAAACCCAACACCTCTCATCACCCCAAGAACACCATCCCCACAGTGAAGCATGGTGGTGGCAGCATCATGCTGTGGGGATGGTTTTCCATCGGCAGGGACTGGGAAACTGGTCAGAATTGAAGGAATGATGGATGGCGCTAAATACAGGGAAATTCATGAGGGAAACCTGTTTCAGTCTTCCAGAGATTTGAGACTGGGACGGAGGTTCACCTTCCAGCAGGACAATGACCCTAAGCATACTGCTAAAGCAACACTCGAGTGGTTTAAGGGGAAACATTTAAATGTCTTGGAATGGCCTAGTCAAAGCCCAGACCTCAATCCCATTGAGAATCTGTGGTATGACTTAAAGATTGCTGTACACCAGCGGAACCCATCCAACTTGAAGTAGCTGGAGCAGTTTTGCCTTGAAGAATGGGCAAAAATCCCAGTGGCTAGATGTACCAAGCTTATAGACATATACTGCTCAAAAGAATTAAGGAACACTTAAACAACACAATGTAACTCCAAGTCAATCACACTTCTGTGAAATCAAACTGTCCACTTAGGAAGCAACACTGATTGACAATACATTTCACATGCTGTTGTGCAAATGGAATAGACAACAGGTGGAAATTATAGGCAATTAGCAAGACACCCCCAATAAAGGAATGGTTCTGCAGGTGGTGACCACAGACCACTTCTCAGTTCCTATGCTTCCTGGCTGATGTTTTGGTCACTTTTGAATGCCGGCGGTGCTTTCACTCTAGTGGTAGCATGAGACGGAGTCTACAACCCACACAAGTGGCTCAGGTAGTGCAGCTCATCCAGGATGGCACATCAATGCAAGCTGTGGCAAGAAGGTTTGCAGTGTCTGTCAGCGTAGTGTCCAGAGCATGGAGGCGCTACCAGGAGACAGGCCAGTACATCAGGAGACGTGGAGGAGGCCGTAGGAGGGCAACAACCCAGCAGCAGGACCGCTACCTCCGCCTTTGTGCAAGGAGGAGCAGGAGGAGCACTGCCAGAGCCCTGCAAAATGACCTCCAGCAGGCCACAAATGTGCATGTGTCTGCTCAAACGGTCAGAAACAGACTCCATGAGGGTGGTATGAGGGCCCGACGTCCACAGGTGGGGGTTGTGCTTACAGCCCAACACCGTGCAGGACGTTTTGCATTTGCCAGAGAACACCAAGATTGGCAAATTCGCCACTGGCACCCTGTGCTCTTCACAGATGAAAGCAGGTTCACACTGAGCACATGTGACAGATGTGACAGAGTCTGGAGACGCTGTGGAGAACGTTCTGCTGCCTGCAACATCCTCCAGCATGACCGGTTTGGCGGTGGGTCAGTCATGGTGTGGGGTGGCATTTCTTTGGGGGGCCGCACAGCCCTCCATGTGCTCGCCAGAGGTAGCCTGACTGCCATTAGGTACCGAGATGAGATCCTCAGACCCCTTGTGAGACCATATGCTGGTCCGGTTGGCCCTGGGTTCCTCCTAATGCAAGACAATGCTAGACCTCATGTGGCTGGAGTGTGTCAGCAGTTCCTGCAAGAGGAAGGCATTGATGCTATGGACTGGCCCGCCCGTTCCCCAGACCTGAATCCAATTGAGCACATCTGGGACATCATGTCTCGCTCCATCCACCAACGCCACGTTGCACCACAGACTGTCCAGGAGTTGGCGGATGCTTTAGTCCAGGTCTGGGAGGAGATCCCTCAGGAGACCATCCACCACCTCATCAGGAGCATGCCCAGGCGTTGTAGGGAGGTCATACAGGCACGTGGAGACCACACACACTACTGAGCCTAATTTTGACTTGTTTTAAGGACATTACATCAAAGTTGGATCAGCCTGTAGTGTGGTTTTCCACTTTAATTTTGAGGGTGACTCCAAATCCAGACCTCCATGGGTTGTTAAATTTGATTTCCATTGATAATGTTTGTGTGATTTTGTTGTCAGCACATTCAACTATGTAAAGAATATTCATTCAGATCTAGGATGTGTTATTTTAGTGTTCCCTTTATTTTTTTGAGCAGTGTATATACCCCATGAGACTTGCAGCTGTAATTGCTGCAAAGGTGGCTCTACAAAGTATTTACTTTTTGGGGGGGGGGGGGGGTGAATAGTTATGCACGCTCAAGTGGTCTGTTTTTTTTGTCTTATTTCTTGTTTGTTTCATAAGAAAAAATATTTTGCATCTTCAAAGTGGTAGGCATGTTGTGTAAATCAAATGATACAAACCTCCCAAAAAATCAATTTTAATTCCAGGTTGTAAGGCAACAAAATAGGAAAAATGCCAAGGGGGGTGAATACTTTCGCAAGCTACTGTATAAGCTGGTCTAGTTCTTGTGGCAGTTTTGTTTGGCGAGTCTAGCAGTCTGGACTGACCACCTGGCAGTCAAACCTGGGTTGTACACCTCAAGACCATGTTATTCTACAGAGCTTAAGCCTAGGCTCGGGTCTTCAGGTCTCAGACGAGATCACTCATCATGCAAGCATAGTTCACTGAACCACCTCCACTCAACTTTACGTAGAGCTACAGATAGTCAGAGCAACTAGGCCAAGCATGCCAATGGAGTCTATAGTCCAGTCCAGTCTTTATCATACCATTACTGTCAGTGGGGTACTGATATCGTCCCAATCCCTGTACATTTACAATCTTGACGTGGCTTTATAACTTTGTAGGCCAAGGGAGGACCTTGAGAGTAATTACTCACAATCATTTAGCAACAAATAAAGGGAGATATAAGGAAACATCCACCAAGGGATGGCCCAATTTAAATATATGATAGTGGATACAGAGGGATGAATGGCATGCATTGATTATTTAGGAGTGGGTTGATTGTGCACACAGTAACTGAGCTTTATTGCACATATTAAATGTGTATGGCTGTATAACACAGGAATTGTAGTGATAAATCGTCTATATAAACTGTTGTTAAGGTGATGCAAAGCGATGTTTGTCCACAGTACTGTTTGATTAATAGTTTATCAAGAGAGGAGTGGAGGGTAGAGACAGTCAGAACAGATGAAAGGGTTGGTGTGAGGTGTGACCCAGGTGCGGTGCAGGTTAGACAATAGGCAGTAGGCAGAGATGGTGAAACAATGATCTTTACTGATGGTCCCGAAGCCAGGATACAAAATAACAGACTTCACACGAAAAAGAAAGGCGGAGCAAATAATACTCAAAAAAACAGGCAGACAGACAAAAATACAAAATACTAACTATGACTGAAATAATAAATAAACAGGGAGAACACTTATAATAATAATATGCCATTTAGCAGACACTTTTATCCAAAGCAACTTACAGTCATGTGTGCATACATTTTTACGTATGGGTGGTCCCGGGGATCGAACCCACTACCCTGGCTTTACAAGCGCCATGCTCTACCAATTGAGCTACAGAGAACACTTCGCACGTGCCTGTCCATACGTCCCGTGATCAGACACTGATTAGTACTGCTTGGCATAGTGAAACTAGTAGAGAAAACTGAGCAAGGGAAAAAAGGGAAGTGAGGGCATAAATACACAGGTGAATCAGATAGACACAGGTGACACCAATAGGAAGATGATTAGTCCCTACTGTGTGTGAGGAGGTGCCTAAGGTTGTTGGAGTATGACACCTAGTGGGTCGCTCCGGAACTGCGATCCCCTCCCGTAACAACAGAGAGTCAGAGGGAAGAATACACACAAAGAAAATGGTTCTATATAGTGCCAAATAAGGGTTATTTGGCTTGTAACCATAGCGGATCCCTTTTTGGTGCTATATAGAACCTTTTTTTAAAAGGTTATATAAAGAACCATGCTCATTAGGTTCTAAATGGAACCTGTATGGTGCTGTAAAGAACCCTTTACTAAGATTCTTTAAAGAACCTTTAATAAAAAGTTATATGTAGCACCGAAAAAGAGGTCCGTTATGGTTACAACCCTTTTTGGGGCTATATAGAACAGTTTTGTTTTATGGTTCTTTATAGAACTTTTATGGAGAATAATTCTATAAAAAACATTTTCTTAATCTCAAAAGTTATTTGTAGATCAATTTGAAGAACCACACATAACTTTTTATTCTGGTTAGCCATATTATATTGTTAAAATTCTGTATTGTTGTTATTGTTTTAACTGACAAGTTGAATTAGGTGTGCTGGCTCTGGAACAGCTGGGGGTCCCTGAGGAGAGAATTAAGAACCACTGATTTAGTCAACTGTTCTCAATTGACACAAGGCAATGTGAGAGTTTTTCACAAGATACCATCACTGGCCTTAGTTTAATTAAACTTGTAGCCACATAACACAACAGATTGCATGAACTGGAATGACACTCTCACTCATGGTTCCACAAAAAGAGCTGTGTGCAAACCACGCCCCAAAATATTTGAATGAGCCGCCACCCCTACATTTTAATTATCACTAAAAGAGGAAAGAACCCTTTTCTGAACTGCAAATAACCATTGAAGTGCTCAAAGGGTTCTTTGAGTCATTATGGTTCCACATAGAACCATCGCCCTTCTCAAATAACCCTTGAGGAACCCTATTTTCTTAGTGTGTAGAGAGACAGAGGGAGCAGAGGGAGCAGATGTACGGTGTCCATATTAGGACGCTCTCAGTCTCAGTAAGACTTGAGTCAATCTCAGTAAGAGTTGAGTCATTTGCAGTAGGAGTTGAGTCAGTCTCAGTAAGAGTTTAGTCATTCTCAGTAGGTTGAGTCAGTCGCAGTAGGAGTTGAGTCAGTCTCAGTAGAAATTGAGTCAGTAGAAGTTGAGTTAATCTCAGTAGAAGTAGAGTCATTCTCAGTAGAAGTTGAGTCATTCTCAGTAGAAGTTGAGTCATTCTCAGTAGAAGTTGAGTCAGTAGAAGTTGAATCAGTCTCTGTAAGAGTTGAGTAATTCTTGGTAGGAGTTCAGTTAGAAGTCATTCTCAGTAGTCGCAGTAGGAGTTGAGTCAGTCTCAGTAGAAATTGAGCCAGTAGAAGTTGAGTCATTCTCAGTAGGAGTTGAGTCAGTCTCAGTATAAGTTGAATCATTCTCAGTATAAGTTGAGTCAGTCTCAGTATAAGTTGAGTCAGTCTCAGTAGTCCCCTGGAGCTCAGTTGGTAGAGCATGGTGCTTGCAACGCCAGGGTTGTGGGTTGGTTTCCCATGGGGGGCCAGTATGAAAATGTATGCACTCACTAACTGTAAGTCGCTCTGGATAAGATGTAAGTTGAGTCAGTAGAAGTTGAGTCAGTCTTGGTTGGCATTGAGTTGATCTCTATAATAGTTGAGTCATTCTCGGTAGGAGTTGAGTCATTCTCAGTAAGAGTTTAGTCATTCTTGGTAGGAGTTGAGTCATTCTCAGTAAGAGTTGAGTCATTCTCGGTAGAAGTTGAGTCAGTCTGATAAAGACTGGACTGGACTATAGACTCCATTGGCAGGGCAGATTTGCATGCCTGGGCTAGTTGCTCTGAATATCTGTAGCTCTGCGGAGGTGGTTCAGTGAACTATGCTTGCATGATGAGTGATCTCGTCTGAGACCTAGAGACCCGAGCCTTAGCTATGAGTACTAACATGGTCTTGACAACCCAGGTTTGACTGCCAGGTGGTCAGTCCAGCCGGCTAGGGTCGCCGAACAAAACTGCCACAAGAACTAGACCAACGTATGTGCAAGGACATCGAATAATATTGATGATGAGGATGATGATGAGGGGAAGGAGGAAGATCATGATGATGATGATAAGGAGGAGGAGGAAGATGAGGATGAGGGTGATGATGAGGATGAGGGGAAGGAGGAGGATGATGATGATGATGAGGGGAAGAAGGAAGATGATGATGAGCATGATGATGAGAATGATGATGAGGATGAGAATGATGATGATGGTAATGAGGATGTTTAAGGACTTTCCATATAAAATTCATTTCACAACTATTCACAAGATACATTCCCTTGTTCTTCATAACATCACTGATGATGGAAAATGTGCTTCCAGGAACTTTTACCTCCATGGAAGTGTTTTAATTATGCCTTTGGCTCTTTTTGATGCAAAATGTCAGGTATTAGTTTAGTTCAGTGCACATGATGTCTCAATTATAGTATGATGGGAAGTCTCTGGATTGTGTCTCAACTCTTACTGAGACTAAGAGTGTCCTAATATTAACACTGTACAAATAAATAGCACTTAAAATAAAGATGGAAAAAATTGAATTTTATTTATTGTAACCTTTGTTTTACTAGGCAGGTCCATTATTAACAAATTCATATAAACAATGACAGAAAGACAGTGGTCAGAAAGTGTAAGAACGAGAAAGAGCGAGAGAGAGAGAGAGATAGATAGAGAGAGAGAGAGAGAGAGAGAGAGAGAGAGAGAGAGAGAGACAGAAACAAGGGAGACATTTAGAAAAGAGAGAAACAGAGAGAAAGAGAGGAGAGTGAGATCCGCACTAGCACGGTTCTGTCTGACCACATCATCCCCTCTGACTCTGCTTGAGGAATTTGTGCGAGTCCAGCCAAGTCACACGCCTTTCTGCGCTATGTCCGACCCAGGCCATGACCCATACCCTAACCCAGTCCAGACGATAGCCTCTCACACTACAGGAATCAGGCCTTATTTCACAGGTGGCCTACCCTGTCATAAAACATTTACGTAATGCCATCTCAGGAAGGCCCAGAAATGTTCCAGTGAGAGAGAGAGATCGGAGCAGATGAGGGTGTCTGTCTTCAGTGCTGTAATGTACAGTACGAGAGCCCCATCCTTCAGTCAATGGAAAGTAATCCTCATCCACAGAGACCTTCTCACAAAACATTATCACACTCCACCAAGTTCAGCTGGTTATGTATTCACAGTTATTCAAGATCTAGAGTCTATCAGGTGATGGGCATATTTTGTGTATAAGGATTTCTTATATGCAGGCAGGTGCTTGCAGTGAGTGCGTTCTGTGTTAGGGTATATGTGCTATGTTACTGTAGTGTATGCTGAGTGTGTGTCTGTATGTCAATCAATCAATAACATTTTATTTGACACAAGTGACGAATACAACAGGTGTAGACTTTACCGTGAAATGCTTATTTATGAGCCCTTTCCCAACAATGCAGAGTTTAAAATAAAAAATGTCTAACAGAAAATAGTAACACAATACATAGCAATAACGAGGCTGTATACAAGGAGTACCGGTAACGAGTCAATGTGCGGGGGTACGAGGTAGTAATGAGACTATATACAAGGAGTACTGGTACCGAGTCAATGTGCGGGGGTACGAGGTAGTAATGAGACTATATACAAGGAGTACCGGTACTGAGTCAATGTGCGGGGGTACGAGGTAGTAATGAGACAATATACAAGCAGTACCGGTACCGAGTCAACGTGCGGGGGTACGAGGTAGTAATGAGACTATAGACAAGGAGTACTGGTACCGAGTCAATGTGCGGGGGTACGAGGTAGTAATGAGACTATATACAAGCAGTACCGGTACCGAGTCAATGTGCGGGGGTACGAGGTAGTAATGAGACTATATACAAGGAGTACCGGTACCGAGTCAACGTGCGGGGGTACGAGGTAGAAATTAGACTATATACAAGGAGTACCGGTACCGAGTCAACGTGCGGAGGTAGGTAGTTGAGATAATACAGTTGAAGTTTACATACACCTTAGTCAAATACATTTAAACTCAGTTTTTCACAATTCCTGACATTTAATCCTAGTAAAAATTCCCTGTCTTAGGTCAGTTAGGATCACCACTTTATTTTAAGAATGTGAAATGTCAGAATAATAGTAGAGAGAATGATTTATTTAAGCTTTTATTTATTTAATCACATTCCCAGTGGGTCAGAAGTTTACATACACTCAATTAGTATTTGGTAGCATTGCCTTTAAATTGTTTAACTTGGGTCAAATGTTTCGGGTAGCCTTCCACAAGCTTCCCACAATAAGTTGGGTGAATTTTGGCCCATTCCTCCTGACAGAGCTGGTGTAACTGAGTCAGGTTTGTAGGCCTCCTTGCTCGCACACGCTTTTTCAGTTCTGCCCACACATTTTCTATAGGATTGAGGTCAGGGCTTTGTGATGGCCACTCCAATACCTTGACTTTGTTGTCCTTAAGCAATTTTGCCACAATTTTGGAAGTATGCTTGGGGTCATTGTCCATTTGGAAGACCCATTTGCGACCAAGCTTTAACTTCCTGACTGATGTCTTGAGATGTTGCTTCAATATATCCACATAATTTTCCTTCCTCATGATGCCATCTATTTTGTGAAGTGCACCAGTACCTCCTGCAGCAAAGCACCCCCACAGCATGATGCTGCCACCCCTGGCTTCACGGTTGGGATGGTGTTCTTCGGCTTGCAAGGACCCCCTTTTTCCTCCAAACATAACAATGGTCATTATGGCCAAACTATTCTATCTTTGTTTCATCAGCCCAGAGGACATTTCTCCAAAAAGTATGATTTTTGTCCCCATGTGCAGTTGCAAACCGTAGTGTGGCTTTTTTATGGCGGTTTTGGAGTAATGGCTTCTTCCTTGCTGAGCGGCCTTTCAGGTTATGTCGATATAGGACTCTTTTTTACTGTGGATATAGATACTTTTGTACCTGTTTCCTCCAGCGTCTTCACAAGGTCCTTTGCTGTTGTTCTGGGATTGATTTGTACTTCTCGCACCAAAGTACGTTAATCTCTAGGAGACAGAACGCGTATCCTTCCTGAGCGGTATGACAGCTGCGTGGTCCCATGGTGTTTATAATTGCATACTATTGTTTGTACAGATGAATGTGGTACCTTCATGCGTTTGGAAATTGCTCCCATGGATGAACCAGACTTGTGGAGGTCTACAAATTGTTTGCTGAGGTCTTGGCTGATTTATTTTGATTTTCCCATGATGTCAAGCAAAGAGGCACTGAGTTTGAAGGTACAGTGAGGGAAAAAAAGTATTTGATCCCCTGCTGATTTTGTACGTTTGCCCACTGACAAAGAAATGATCAGTCTATAATTTTAATGGTAGGTTTATTTGAACAGTGAAAGACAGAATAACAACAAAAAAATCCAGAAAAACGCATATCAAAAATTGTATAAATTGATTTGCATTTGAATGAGGGAAATAAGTATTTGACCCCCTCTCAATCAGAAAGATTTCTGGCTCCCAAGTGTCTTTTATACAGGTAACGAGCTGAGTTTAGGAGCACACTCTTAAAGGGAGTGCTCCTAATCTCAGCTTGTTACCTGTATAAAAGACACCTGTCCACAGAAGCAATCAATCAATCAGATTCCAAACTCTCCACCATGGCCAAGACCAAAGAGCTCTCCAAGGATGTCAGGGACAAGATTGTAGACCTACACAAGGCTGGAATGGGCTACAAGACCATCACCAAGCAGCTTGGTGAGAAGGTGACAACAGTTGGTGCGATTATAACACAAAATAACTGTCAATCTCCCTCGGCCTGGGGCTCCATGCAAGATCTCACCTCGTGTAGTTGCAATGATCATGAGAATGGTGAGGAATCAGCCCAGAACTACACGGGAGGATCTTGTCAATGATCTCAAGGCAGCTGGGACCATAGTCACCAAGAAAACAATTGGTAACACACTCAAGAAAGCACATATACAGGCCCATCTGAAGTTTGCCAATGAACATCTGAATGATTCAGAGGAGAACTGGGTGAAAGTGTTGTGGTCAGATGAGACCAAAATCAAGCTCTTTGGCATCAACTCAACTCGCCGTGTTTGGAGGAGGAGGAATGCTGCCTATGACCCCCAAGAACACCATCCCCACCGTCAAACATGGAGGTGGAAACATTATGCTTTGGGGGTGTTTTTCTGCTAAGGGGACAGGACAACTTCACCGCATCAAAGGGACGATGGACGGGGCCATGTACCGTCAAATCTTGGGTGAGAACCTCCTTCCCTCAGCCAGGGCATTGAAAATGGGTCGTGGATGGGTATTCCAGCATGACAATGACCCAAAACACATGGCCAAGGCAACAAAGGAGTGGCTCAAGAAGAAGCACATTAAGGTCCTGGAGTGGCCTAGCCAGTCTCCAGACCTTAATCCCATAGAAAATCTGTGGAGGGAGCTGAAGGTTTGAGTTGCCAAACGTCAGCCTCGAAACCTTAATGACTTGGAGAAGATCTGCAAAGAGGAGTGGGACAAAATCCCTCCTGACATGTGTGCAAACCTGGTGGCCAATTACAAGAAACGTCTGACCTCTGTGATTGCCAACAAGGGTTTTGCCACCAAGTACTAAGTCATGTTTTGCAGAGGGGTCAAATACTTATTTCCCTCATTAAAATGCAAATCAATTTATAACATTTTTGACATGCGTTTTTCTGGATTTTTTTGTTGTTATTCTGTCTCTCACTGTTCAAATAAACCTACCATTAAAATTATAGACTGATCATGTCTTTGTCAGTGGGCAAATAGTACAAAATCAGCAGGGGATCAAATACTTTTTTTCCTCACTGTAGGCCTTGAAATACATCCACAGGTACACCTCCAATTGACTCAAATTATGTCAATTAGCCTGTCAGAAGCTTCTAAAGCCATGACATCATTTTCTGGAATTTCCCAAGCTGTTTAAAGGCACAGTCAACTTAGTGTATGTAAACCTCTGACCCACTGGAATTGTGATGCAGTGAATTATAAGTGAAATAATCTGTCTGTAAACAATTGTTGGAAAAATTACTTGTGTCATTCACAAAGTAGATGTCCTAACCGACTTGCCAAAACTAGAGTTTGTTAACAAGAAATTTGTGGAGTGGTTGAAAAACTAGTTTTAATGACTCCAACGTAAGTGTATGTAAACTTCCGACTTCAACTGTATGTACATGTACAGCGCCTTCAGAAAGTATCCACACCCCTGGACTTTTCCCATATTTAGTTTTTTTCCAAATTGGGATTAAAACTGATTTCATTGTCATTTTTTGTGTGATTTATTAAGCAAATGTTTTACTCCTGAACTAATTGAAAAACATAACTCTACTTTGTCATTATGGGGTATTGTGTGTAGGCCAGTGACAAAAAAATCTAAATTTAATTATTATTATAATTTTTTTTAAAGACTACGTTTTAGTCTTTTGAGCTTCTAGTCATGTAATCTATGCAGCCTACTCAATCCCTTTTTATAGCTGCTGTTTACAGGCCTCCAGGGCCATTTACAGCGTTCCACACTGAGTTCCATGAATTCCTATTGGACTTATAATAATAGATAATATTCTAATTTTTGGTGACTTTAATATTCACAAGGAAAAGTCTACAGACCCACTCCAAAAGGCTTTCGGAGCCATCATCGACTCAGTGGGGTTTTGACCAACATGTCTCCCGACCTACTAATTGCCACAGTCATACCGTGGATCTAGTTTTGTCCCGTGGAATAATTATTGTGGATATAAATATTTTTCCTCATATTCATGGGCTATCGGACCACCATTTTATTAAATTTGCAATCCCAACAAATAATCTGGTCAGACCCCAACCAAGGATAATCTAAAGCTGTGCTATAAATTCTCGGACAAACCCAAAGATTCCTAAATGCCCTTCCAGACTCCCTCCACCTACCCAAGGACGTCGGAGTACAAAAATCGGTTAACCACCTAACTGAGGATCTAAATTTAACCTTGCGTAATACCCTAGATGCAGTCTCACCCCTAAAAACAAAAAGCATTTGTCACAAGAAATTTGCTCCCTGGTATACAGAAAATACCCGAGCCATGAAGCAAGCTTCTAGAAAATTGGAACGGAAATGGCACTCCACCAAACTAGAAGTCTTCCGACTAGCTTGGAAAGACAGTACCGTGCAATATCGAAGAGCCCTCACTGCTGCTTGGTCATCCTATTTTTCCGACCTAATTGAGAGAATAAGAACAATCCAAAATGTATTTTTGATACTGTCGCAAAGCTTACTAAAAAGCAACATTCAACAAGAGAGGATGGCTTTCACTTCAGCGGTGATGAATTCATTAACCTCTTAAGGATCGGACCCTTTTTTTCAATTTTCGCCTAAAATGACATACCCAAATCTAACTGCCTGTAGCTCAGGACCTGAAGCAAGGATATGCATATTCTTGATACCATTTGAAAGGAAACACTTTGAAGTTTGTCGAAATGTGAAATTAATGTAGGATAATACAGTGTCTTGCAAAAGTATTCATCCACCTTGGCATTTTTCCTATTTTGTTGCATTACAACTTGTAATTTAAATAATAATAATAATAATATGCCATTTAGCAGACGCTTTTATCCAAAGCGACTTACATCCATAAATGGATGTGTATTTGAATTTCATGTAATGGACATACACAAAATAGTCCAAATTGGTGAAGTGAAATGAAAAAAAGAACTTGTTTCAAAAAATTCAAAAAAATAAATAACCGAAAAGTGGTGCGTGCATATGTATTCACCCCCTTTGCTATGAAGCCCCTAAATAAGATCTGGTGCAACCAATTACCATCAGAAGTCACATAATTAGTTAAATTAAGTCCACCTGTGTGCAATCTAAGTGTCACATGATCTCAGTATATATACACCTATTCTGAAAGGCCCCAGAGTCTGCAACACCACTAAGCAAGGGGCACCACCAAGCAAGCGGCACCATGAAGACCAAGGAGCTCTCCAAACAGGTCAGGGACAAAGTTGTGGAGAAGTACAGATCAGGGTTGGGTTATAAAAAAATATCTGAATCTTTGAACATCCCACGGAGCACCATTAAATCCATTATTAAAAAATTGAAAGAATATGGCACCACAACAAACCTGCCAAGAGAGGGCCGCCCTCCAAAACTCACGGACCAGGCAAGGAGGGCATTAATCAGAGAGGCAACAAAGAGACCAAAAATAACCCTGAAGGAGCTGCAAAGCTCCACAGCGGAGATTGGAGTATCTGTCCATAGGACCACTTTAAGCCGTACCCACCACAGAGCTGGGCTTTACGGAAGAGTGGCCAGAAAAAAGCCATTGCTTAAGAAAAAAATAAGCAAACACGTTTGATTTTCGCCAAAAGCCATGTGGGAGACTACCCAAACATATGGAAGAAGGTACTCTGGTCAGATGAGACTAAAATTGAGCTTTTTGGCCATCAAGGAAAACGTTATGTCTGGCGCAAAGCCCAGACCTCAATCCAATTGAGAATCTGTGGCATGACTTAAAGATTGCTGTACATCAGCTGAACCCATCCAACTTTAAGGAGCTGGAGCAGTTTTGCCTTGAAGAATGGGCAAAAATCCCTGTGGCTAGATGTGCCAAGCTTATAGAGACATACCCCAAGAGACTTGCAGCTGTAATTACTGAAAAGGGTGGCTCTACAAAGTTTTGACTTTGGGGGGGGGGGGGGTGAATAGTTATGCACGCTCAAGTTTTCAGTTTTTTGGTCTTATTTCTTGTTTGTTTCACAAGAAAAACTATTTTGCATCTTCAAAGTGGTAGGCATGTTGTGTAAATCAAATGATACAAACCCCCCCAAAAAATCCATTTAAATTCCAGGTTGTAAGGCAACAAAATAGGAAAAATGCCAAGGGGGTGAATACTTTCGCAAGCCACTGTATAACACATTAGATCTGGTAAAGGATAATACAAACAAAAAAACATGTGTTTGCTATTATTGTTATTTATAATCATCTTTGAAATGCAAGAAAGGCCACAATATAATATTCCAGTTTAGGCGCAATTTAGATTTTGGCCACTAGATGGCAGCAGTGTGTGCGCAGAGTTTCAGATTGATCCAGTGAAGCGTTGCAATACTGGACATTTTTGTATCAAGTCTGCCCAAATGTGCCAAATTGGTCAATTTATACATTTTCAAGTACATAACTATAGAGAACATGCAAAAATGATATGGAATTGCAAAATGTAAATTCACACACTCCCAGGAATGTCATACATGATGGATCATTAGCTTATACACTAACTTTCACACATCTAGATGGCCGGGCGGGGTGGGTGTGGAGCCAGAGACAGCAGGGGTTCAAACTGTAGAACCCAGTTCCTACATTTGAATATAAAAATTGATTTTATCAAACAAAACTATGCTACATTTTATCTCTGGGACCCTTAGGATGACAAATCAGAGCAAGATTACTGAATGTAAGTATATTATTTACCTTCAGAGGTGAATGTATCAAACTAGTTGCCGTGATATGTTTTTTGTTGTTGTGCACTCTCCTCAAACAATAGCATGGTATTTTTTCACTGTAATAGCTACTGTAAATTGGACAGTGCAGTTAGATTAACAAGAAGTTAAGCTTTCTGCCCTATTAGATATGTCTATGTCCTGGAAAGTTTGCTGTTACTTACAACAGTCATGCTAATCACGTTAGCGCACGTTAGCTCAACCATCCCGTACACTGGAACCCGATCCCGTAGAGGTTAGAAATGCCAAAATATTCTCTCAAATTCAGCCATGCTGATGAGCAGACCACGCCCCGCCCCCTGCCAAGGCTGTTGCCCAGCAACTCACTGCCTTCCTGAAGACAAATAATGTATACAAAATGCTTCAGTCTGGTTTTAGACCCCATCATAGCACTGAGACTGCACTCGTGAAGGTGGTAAATAACCTTTTAATGGCGCCAGACCAAGGCTCTGCATCTGTTCTCGTGCTCCTAGATCTTATTGCTGCTTTTGACACCATCGATCACCATATTATTTTGGAGAGATTAGAAACCCAATTGGTATAAACAGACAAGTTCTTGCCTGGTTTAGATCTTATCTGTCGGAACGATATCAGTTCGTCTCTGTGGATGGTTTGTCCTCTGACAAATCAATTGTACGTTTCGTTTTAGGATCACTATTGTTTTCACTATATATTCTACCTCTTGGTGATGTCATTCGGAAACACAATGTCAACTTTCACTGCTATGCGGACGACACGCAGCTGTACATTTAGATGAAACATGGTGAAGTGCCAAAATTGCCTACCCTGGAAGCCTGTGTTTCAGACATAAGGAAGTGGATGGCGGCAAATGTTTTACTTTTAAACTCGGACAACACAGAGATGCTAGTTCTAGGTCCCAAGAAACAAAGAGATCTGCTGTTGGATCTGACGAACCTCCCTTGCTGTCTCTGCCTGGCCGGCTCCCCTCTCTTCACTGGGATTCTCTGCCTCTGACCCTATTACGGCGGCTGAGTCACTGGCTTACTAGTGCTCTTCCATGCCGTCCCTAGGAGGGGTGCGTCACTTGGGTTGGGTTGAGTCACAGACGTGATCTTTCTGTCCGGTTTTGCGCCCCGTCGGGCTCGTGCGGTGGAGGAGATCTTCGTGGGCTATACTCAGCCTTGTCTCAGGGTAGTAAGTTGGTGGTGTGTTGATATCCCTCTAGTGGTGTGGGGGCTGTGCTTTGGCAAAGTGGGTGGGGTTATTTCCTGCCTGGTTGGCCCTGTCCTGGGGTATCGTCGGACGGGGCCACAGTGTCCCCCGACCCCCCCCCCCCTCCGTCCGTCTCAGCCTCCAGTATCTATGCTGCAATAGTCCATGTGCCGGGGGGCTAGGGTTAGTCTGTTATATCTTGTGTAATTCTCCTGTCTTATCTGGTGTCCTCTGTGCTTAAGTGCTCCCTCTAATTCTATCTCTCTCCCTCCTGGAGGACCTGAGCCCTAGGACCATGCTGGTCATCTACGAATCTGGCCTTAATGGCCATGTGCTCTTATATGCTTCACTAGGCACAGCCAGAAGAGGACTGGCCACCTCTCATAGCCTGGTTCCTCTCTAGGTTTCTTCCTAGGTTCCTGCCTTCTAGGGAGTTTTTCCTAGCCACCGTGCTTTTACATCTGCATTGCTTACTGTTTGGGGTTTTAGTCAGGGTTTCTGTATAGCACGTTGTGACATCTGCTGATGTAAAAAGGGCTTTATAAATACATTTGATTGATTGCTTGATTTAATTCAGGCTGTAACCAGGGGTGAAAGTAGAATATATTTATTCCTGGTACGAGGCCTCCAATGTGTGCATGCCTAATCATAGAATTACATATACAATCCCTATTAATTCAATAGGATCTCTGTGGGCCTAGTTGTAAAGATTTGTCATTTAACTTTGAAAATGTATTACATTTTATTGTGGCATAAACACAACCAGTCATGTTTTCATCTGATTGTCAAACTCACTTCAAAGGGCTCTTTTAATAGGCTACCAGCGCACGTTCATCGACTCGCAACATATTTCCAGCCTCTAAACACTGGTGCATGGAAAGAGAAATCTGTTACACAAAATACCAAAAAGTGTAGTGACATTTGGTGGTAGTCATTAGGCCAGAATTTATGCAACTTCTGCTGTCCAAGCACGTCTCGGTACCGGTCACTTATCTCCTCCTTGGCAAAATGTCAGTGTTCTCGTCGAACCACATTGTAGGCTATACCACCCGTTTTCATGTCCATTCGCAAGTTTTTCATGCCTCTGACATGCAGTAATCATAAATAATTGTGTAGTAGCCTACAGTTTTCTTGTAACACAACAAAATGTGGAAAAAGTCAAGGGATGTGGATACTTTCTGAAGGCACTGTAGGTTGGGGTAAAAGTGACTATGAATCAGAATAGATAATAAACAGAGTAGTAGAAGCGTATGTGGAGAGTGTTAAAGTGTGTGTGTGTGTGTGGCGTCAATATGCACGTGTGTGTTTGTTTTGTATGTGTGAGCGTATGTAGTGTGTGTATGTGTGTGTGAGAGTGTGTGGGTAGAGTCCAGTGAGTGTACATAGAGCCAGTGTTAGAAAGTCAGTACAAAAAAGGGTCAATGCAATAGTCCGGGTAGCCATTTGATTAACTGTTCAGCAGTCTTATGGCTTGGGGATAGAAGCTGTTCAGGTGCCTTTTGGTCCCAGACTTGTCGTTCCGGTATCGCTTGCCATGCGCTACCAGAGCGGACAGCCTATGGCTTGGGTGGCTGGGGTCTTTGACAATTTTTAGGGCCCTTCCTCTGACACTGCCTGGTATAGAGGTCCTGGATGGCAGGGAGCTCGGCCCCAGTGATGTACTGGGCCGTACGCACTACCCTCTGTAGCGCCTTGTGATCGAGGGCGGTGCAGTTGCCATACCAAGCGGTGATGCAGCCAGTCAAGATGCTCTCAATGCTGCAACTTTTTGAGGATGTGATAGGCCATGCCAAATATTTTCAACCTCCTGAAGGGGAAAAAAGGTGCTGTCGCGTGTGTGTGTGTGTGTGTTTATGAGCAAGGTGCTTGTGCAGGTGTGTGTGCGTGCCTGTGAGCATTTGCGTGCTCTAACGATGTGTTCACCATCCCTCCTCCTCATCCTATCATATCCACCCCAGAGATCAAAGGTTCCCTAATCGCTATGGTGATATGAAATGATGGGCGCTCATTCAGCGGTCAGCCATATAAATGAGACAAGGATGGTTTGCTTCAACATTCCGCTTCATCATCATTTTTAAGCCTTTTGTCGAGAACATACTTGGCTTTTACATTAGGGATGGTGTGTGTGTGTGGTATTTGTGTGTATGGATGAGGCGTTAACGTGAACTCTATTTTACAGTTCCTCAAACATTGATAACACCACGTTAACATTGTAAATATAGATTTACAAGTTATTAATCAGGGTGACAAAACATTCATTTTTATTTCTCTATTTACATTGGTAACCAGTTTATAATAGCAATAAGGCACCTCGTGGGTTTGTGGTATATTGCCAATATACCACAGCTAAGGGCTGTATCAAGTGTTGCATAGTGCCTAAGAACAGCCCTTAGCCGTGGTATATTGGCCATATACCTGCCCCCTCAGGCCTTATTGCTTAATTATAAACCGGGTAGTTTGGGTCCTGGATGCTGATTGGCTAAAAGCCTTGGTATGTCAGACAATATCCCACAGTGTCATGTCTACTCCCGCTCCCCCTCTCCGGCGTTCGAAGTCGCTGGTTTACTAATCATTGGCTCTGAAAACCATCATTACGCGCACCTGCGCCTCATCATGAGACTCACCTGGACTCCATCACTTCACTGATTACTTCCCCTATATCTGTCACTCCCTTAGGTTCATTCCCCAGGCAGTATTGATGATGTGTTTCATGTCCAGACGCTACTCCTGTTTTGTATCGTTGGATGTTCATTGTTTTATTAAACTTTCCACATGCACCTGCTTCTCGACTCCCAGCATCATCGTTACAGAATACTGCCTAAACAAATGGAAGCGGCAGGAAATCAGGACATCTCCCAGACGGTCGACGAACAGGGATACCTACTTCGTCAACACCACGACCAGCTGGCGCAACTGGGGACAGCTATGGAAGAGGTTCTTCACAGTCTTCAACGTCTCGAACATACCCGAGAGGCGTTGCCTTCAACTAGCAGAGGATACTCTGCCACCAGTTGACCCAGCGAGCCAGCACACCAGTCTATTCAGCAGCCCGCCCAGGTCAGCGATGCCCGTTTGTCCCTCCCGGATAATTATGACGGAACCCCATCTAAATGCCGTGGCTTCCTACTACAGTGCTCCCTCTATTTTGCGCACCAGATGGGAGCCCCCACCACGAGAGGTCCAAGGTTGCCACGGTTATTTGTCTGCTGACTGGGTGGGCATTGGAATGGGCCACAGCTGTCTGGGAGAGAGGAGAGGAGGAGCTGGATTCGTATGAGGGGTTCATGGCTCTGTTCAGAGGTATCTTAGATAATCCGCCGGAGGGCAGAGAGGGGGGTGAGCGCCTACTCCAACAACGGCAGGATGGCCAGACCGTGTCCTCCTGTAGCTCAGTTGGTAGAGCATGGTGCTTGCAATGCCAGGGTTGTGGGTTCGATTCCCACCGGAGGCCAGTATGAAAAATTTATGCACTCACTAACTGTAAGTCGCTCTGGATAAGAGGGTCTGCTAAATGACTAAAATGTAAAAATAAAAATGAGTACGCGTTCACCTTCCGGACAGTAGCAGCATCCAGCAGATGGAATGAGCTGGTGCTCCATACGTTATTCAGAAGAGGACTGCACGAGGAGGTCCAGACGGAACCTCTCCTTGGACGCACTCATCGCGATGGCCATATGTCTGGATAACCTACTTCGGGAGTGTCGGTACCCTCATCGCTTCTCTCCCTCCCTCAGTGAACACTCTGTATCAGAGCCTGAACCCAAGGAGGTAGGGGTCACATGCCTCCCCATGGCGGATCGACGCAGACGGGGACAGCTGGGGCTCTGTCTCTATTGTGGTCAAGGAGGGCACCAGCTCCAGCAGTGTCCAGTACCTCCCAACTCGGGATCCACGAGAGCAGAGGGATGGTCACGTGATCTTCCACCTCCTGGGGCAGGTGTGAGTATCCCCTCTACATCACTTTTTTTGTGTCGATCACACAAACTGACTGTCCCTCATGTACTGTTTCTACAGCGCTAGTGGATTCCGGTGCTGCGGAGTACTTTATTGACCAGACCTCCTCTCTTAACATCACCTCATACCCGCTCTACTTTATTGACCAGACCCTTGCCTCCTCTCTTAACATCACCTCATACCCGCTCTCCTCTCCGTTTCCGGTTCAAGCCCTTGATAATCGGCCACTAGGATCCGGGACCATCACACACATCACCACACCACTCACCCTCACTGTGGAGTCCATCTATCAGAGAACATTCCCTTCATCACTAGTGCACCAGCTCACAAGATCATCCTCAGCCTCCCATGGCTCCCATGGCTCCAACGCCGTAACCCCACCATCTCATGGTTGAGGTTGAAAATCACGGACTGGGCACCCGAATGGCGGAGGACCTGCTTTCCCGGCCCCACGTTGGTTGAGAGTCCTGTGGTTGCCTTGGCTGAGACCAAGGCCATGGAGGAGTACATCCTTGAGGCACTCCAACAAGGTTTAATCCGCACATCCACCTCTCCTGCGTCTGCAGGCTTCTTCTTTGTGGCTAAGGATTACACCCATGTATTGATTACAGAGGACTAAATGAGATCACCACCAAGTACCGTTACCCTCTCCCATTGGTTCCGGCAGCCATCGAAGAGCTCCGCGGGCCCGGTTCTTTACCAAATTGGACCTGCGGAGTGCTTACAATCTCATCCACATCCGGGAGAGGGATGAATGGAAGACAGCTTTCAGCACGATGTCTGGTCACTACGAGTATTTGGTGATGCCTTTTGTCTTGGCCAATGCTCCATCAGTGTTCCAGGCATTCGTCAACGAGGTGATCCGGGACATGCTCGGATGCCAGGCGGTTGTGTATATCGACGACATCCTGGTCTACTCGGCCACCTTGGAGGATCATATCGCTCAGCTGTAGTATCCATCGGGATGCTGAATGGGCCAGAGTCTCAGACAGACTCACGGTCCGATGAGGGGGATCTCTGAGGATCTGAACCCGAGGTAGAAGCCACCAGAGAGGAAGACAGAACAAATGATGAAGGTGCAGGTAACTCCCGATCCGATCTCGAATCGGAAGCACCCAGGGAAGAAGGCGCCGGAACCTCTGGATCCAGGGCGGCGAAGCTGTTTCTAGTCTGTGTCCAGTCTGGGCTTCCCATAGCCAAGGAGGCCCCCATTGCCAGAGGTTGCTGCATTCGACTTCCACGGCGAGTGACATATCTCCATGGCTGGTTGGTAGGATCGAGAACAGGAACATCCACCAAGTCATCTGGAAGCAACCTACTAACTCCATTCTCCAGGGAAGGGGGAGACCCCTTTGGGGAGAGTTCCCTGCAGAGCACCGGCCAGTCGGCTGTGGAGAGCCGACACGGCGGTGACACTTCCACCAGGCCAGAGTGGCGTACGGCTACTTGGGTAGAAGAGAAAGGGAAAAGTAGACGTGCGTGGATTCCGCAGTAGCTTGTGTAAGTTCAATACTTGTTTGCTAAGAGTAGCCACTTCGCCCCTGTAGTCCTCTGCAAGCAAACAGTTGCTACATTGAAAGTCTGGGAGGTCCACATTGTCCCGGAATAGAGCAAAATAAACACAGCTCCTGCAGCGTTGAAAACATTTGTTAGCGTCCTCCATTTGAGGCTATAGGCTAGCTAGGCGAATCAGTTTACAGTGCATTCGGAAAGTATTCAGACCCCTTCACTTTTAACACATTTTGTTACGTTACAGCCTTATTCTAAAATGGATTTAAAAAAAGAAATCCCTCATCAATCTACACACAATACCCCATAATGACAAAGCAAGTTTTTTAGACATTTTTGCAAATGTATTTAAAATAAAAAACTGAAATATTACATTTACATAAGTATTCAGACCCTTTACTCAGTACTTTGTTGAAGCACCTTTGACAGCGATTACAGCCTCGAGTCTTCTTGGGTCTGAAGCTACAAGCTTGTCACACATGTATTTGGGGAGGTCTCCCATTCTTCTCTGCAGATCCTCTCAAGCTCTGTCAGGTTGGATGTGGAGCGTTGCTGCACAGCTATTTTCAGGTCTGTCCAGAGATGTTCTATCGAGTTAAAGTCAAGGCTCTGGCTGGACCACTCAAGGACATTCAGAGACTTATCCCGAAGTCACTCCTGCGTTGTCTTGGCTGTGTGCTTAGGTTTGTTGTCCTGTTGGAAGGTGAACCTTCGACCCAGTCTGAGGTCCTGAGCGCTCTGGAGAAGGTTTTCATCAGGGATCTCTCTTTACTTTCCTCCGTTCATCTTTCCCTCGATCCTGACTAGTCTCCCAGTCCCTGCTGCTGAAAACCATCCCCACAGCATGATGCTGCCACCACCATGCTTCACCGTAGGGATGGTGCCAGGTTTCCTCCAGACTAGACGCTTGGCATTCAGGCCAAAGAGTTCAATCTTGGTTTCATCTGACCAGAGAATCTTGTTTCTCAAATCAAATCAAATCAAAATGTATTTGTCACATGAGCCGAATACAACAGGTATTCACCTTACAGTGAAATGCTTACTTACAAGCCCTTAAGTTAAAAAAATATTTACTAAATAAACTAGCATTATGGCTAATGAATCCAGGTAACATCTCCAGCCCTCTCCTATAGGGCATTATTTAAGCAATAAGGCCAGAGGGGGTGTGGTAGCTGACCAATATACCACAGTTAAGGGCTGTTGTTAGGCACAACGTGAAATTGAGTTTGATGTTATATGTTAATAAAAGCCTTATGACTTTTATTTTGTCATTTGCCGTGGTATATCAAGAACAGCGTAGTGATACTTCAGATAGAACAGTAAACAAGTATTTTGCGACATACCCATGGTAGCCTATCGTCTGACATACACACGGCTGGAATGCTATTTTAGCTAATCAGCATCCAGGATCCAAACTACTCGGTAGATCCCTGTGGAGAGACATTCCTCTTTCATCTCCTCTGAACTCTCTGACAGAAATTCTGTCTATTAAATGTATACATAGTTGAGATGTCATCCATGGGGTGTTGTCTGAGTTAGGCTGGAGGTAAGTGATTTTGTTGTTGTGTGCTGCGGCCTTATGGTGCTGGCCTTCACACATCTGTGTGGACCACAGTGCGTGGTATAGGCAGAACGTAGTGTCAGAGAAAAGAAAAGGCTGTATTATGTCATGGTTGTCCTGGTCTGGGACTCCACCGCTCTCTCTGCGCTCTCTCTGTGAATTGTTCTCTCTCTCTCTCTCTCTCTCTCTGCTCTCTCTCTCTCTCTCTCTCTCTCTCTGCTCTCTCTTTTAATCTCTCTCTCTCTCTCTCTCTCTCTTTGAATTTCTTTCTCTCTCTGTCTCTCTGCTCTCTCTTTGAATTTCTCTCTCTCTCTCTCTCTCTCTCTCTCTGCTCTCTCTTTTAATCTCTCTCTCTCTCTCTCTCTCTTTGAATTTCTTTCTCTCTCTGTCTCTCTGCTCTCTCTTTGAATCTCTCTCTCTCTCTCTCTCTCTCTGTCTCTCTCTCTCTCTCTCTCTTTCTCTGCTCTCTCTTTGAATCTCTCTCTCTCTCTTTCTCTGCTCTCTCTTTGAATTTTTCTCTCTCTCTCTCTCTCTCTCTCTCTCTCTCTCTCTGGTCTGTCTTTGACTTTATCTCACTCTTTGAAGTTATGTCTCTCTATCCTGTCTTCCTGTCTTTATCTCTCTCTCCTCCCTGTCTCTCTTGGTTTTTCTTTCTCTCCTTCTCCCTCTCTTTTGCCTGTGTTTCTTTGCCTTAGCCTGCTGATTGTGTGGGTTTAATGTTACAGACAGTCAACTTTGCACCCCGCTCTCTCTTGGCTGGGCTGACGTAACTAAGGGAATCCAGCGGTGGGTATGGGCTGAGGCCCCAGCTAATTATCAGCTGGATGGATTCCTCCAGTGTTGTGGCATCCGCCTGTTTCCCACAGTAACCTGACGTGAGACAGGAGAGGCCTAAAGCTTCCTGCCTCCAGCAACTCTCAGCTCCACCACATCCCCATGGTATGGGGTATACAGTGTGTGTGTGTGTGTGTGTGTTTGTATGTCGAGTGTGTGCATGCTTGTTAGTATGTGTGTGTGAGAGTTGAGTGTACGTGTGTGCAGAGGCGTCATGCCCATAGGGGGCACAAGGTCACGTGCCCCCTCAGATTTGTCACGTTTTATAATTTTTTAAGCCCACGCTTTAGCACCATTATCTATAAAAATATCTGTCATCAGTATTTTGCAGAGGGGGCACACTGACAGGACCAGGCAAAGAGTTACCATTTCTTAAAGAATCAATGTGCAACATTCATTGAAATGACAATTGAACAGGTAAAGAGGTATGCTTAGATAACCTATGCAGAAAAATAGACATAATTTTGACATAGAATTAGGCATCATGATTATGGCTCTAGATTGCAGTAAAAAACTGTTTCAGGTGTTTGAAAAATGCTAAATTCTCCACCCCCTCCATCATCACGTACTTTGTGCCCCTTCTACAATAATGGGTGCATGACGCCCCTGTGTGTGTGTGTGTGTGTGCTTGCAGTCGTCTACTCTGCTGTTTAACACCAAGCCTGCTGCTCTCCTTCTGTCATCACTTCACTTTCCCTTTCTCAGTTCCTCGTCCCTCTCTCCTGGTCTGGCTCTCCATTTAGACCTTTCACTAAACACTGCAAACCTCTGGACTTAAGATTGTAACTCATGCCTGTACATGACTGGTCCATGTCTGCCCTCGCTCTCTGCACCACCTGAAAATCAGACCTGGATGCCCTGAAAGCCTGTAATTAGGCCAAACCAGAGCCATATATATAGAGAGTTGGGTCAACCTTTAGAATGTTGAATATTGTTCTAATTCTAGACATTCAGTTACATAGCATTGTTTAAATATTCCCTGTGTAATGTTAATGGGGAGCTAACTTGGCTGCAATAGAATGTTGTAGTGTCATGTAAATGCATCATAATGCAAAAACCTCAATGTCCCAACTCTCTAAATACATGGCTTTTGGCCAAACTATAAGTGGAGAGGGTTAGGAAGTTACCTCCAAGAAAATTGACCACTTCCAAACCAGTAAGGGTCATAGATGAAAGTTGTGAAGGTTGGCATTTATTGTCATGAATCTTGCCCTGGAGCCAGCTCCGCAGAGTAGTCACTAGCTGGCACAGCCACACGGTCATAAAATCTGATTTTAAACCTAACCCTAACCTTAAAGCGGCAATCAGCAGTTAAAACACTGACAAAGCATCTTGGTAAAAAGCTGAGGGATGGGGCTGAAGAAATGTAACCACTCTCAAATTCCTAGACAGAGCTATAGATGCAAGGACTGACCATCCATTACATCAACATTATAGTTTTGAGGCTTTACGGTCTTTGTTTACGTTGTTTACAAACATTGTGTGTGTGTGTGAGTCACAAGCCTATCTCAGCCTACCCCCTAACGGTTCCTCACATTAATCACAGCTTGTTATGTTAAACAATCTATATCAGTACAGCACAAACCTATTATGTTTAATCATTAATGTATTATTTCTAAGCTAGGCATCACATCTAGTTGTAAGAGAATAGATCCCCACACTAGTGTTTAAGAGCAGTTGGAGGCTACTGAAGGAGTGTTGTATGGCGTTGAAGCTCGTTTGGAGGTTTGTTAACACAGTGTCCAATGAAGGGCCAGATGTATACAAAATGGTGTCCTCCGCATAGAGGTGGATCCGAGCGTCACCAGCAGCAAGAGCGACATCATTGATATACACAGAGAATAGAGTCGGCCCGAGAATTGAACCCTGTGGTACCCCCATAGAGACTGCCAGAGGTCCAGACAACAGGCCCTCCGATTTGACACATTCAACTCTATCTGAGAAGTAGTTGGTGAACCAGGCGAGGCAGTCATTTGAGAAACCAAGGCTATTTAGTCTACCAATAAGAATGCGGTGGGCAAATTGCAGCGGAGGGTGCAGATTTGGTGGCCGGGGTAGTGGTAGCCAGGTGGAAAGCATGGCCAGCCGTAGCAAAATGCTTGTTGAAATTCTCGATTATTGTAAATTGATCGGGTGGTGACAGTGTTTCCTAGCCTCAGTGCAGTGGGCAGTTGGGAGGAGGTGCTCTTATACTCCATGGACTTTACAGTGTCCCAAAACTTTTTGGAGTTAGTCCTACAGGATGCAAATTTCTGTTAGCCTTTCCCTAACTGCTTGTGTATATTGGTTCCTGACTTCCCTGAAAAGTTGCATATCGCGGGGGCTGTTCGATGCTAATGCATCTGTTCTGAGGGGGAAGGGGGGGGTTCTTTATCCTATCCCAGGAATACCTGGGATAGGATAAAGTGTTCCTTCTAACCCCCCCCCCCCCCCCCCCCCCCCCCCCCAAAATTGTAAAGTGGTTATCCCACTGGCTATAGGGTGAACGCACCAATTTGTGAGTCGCTCTGGCTAAGAGCGTCTGCTAAATGACGTTAATGTGCCCTTGAGCAAGGCACTTAACCCTAATTGCTCCTGTAAGTCGCTCTGGATAAGAGCGTCTGCTAAATGACTAAAATGTAAATGTAAAATGTTATTGTTTTGTACACTCAGTGTATATCCTTACATGCTGACCACGCGTCGTGTGCGTGAGCGTTGCAAAATAAATGTACACATACATGTTATTCAATCATTGCACCCACACTGCTCGCCAGCGTCTGCATGGCCAGGCGCTAAAATAGAACTCGGTTGTATTTGTGACGCTCAACGCGCTGCATGTCCTGCCTCTCCCATCTCCTCATTGGGTTATAGGAGCATCTACCCGCGTGGGCGATTGAAAGACACACTCCAGTCCAGTTGGTGGTGGTAATGCACCTTTTAAAGTTGGTTGCCAAACGCAATATAAAGTATAAAGAAGAAGAAGCCTGAAGGATGAGAGATTACTAGAAAACACATTTTTACCGTTTTATCTGTGGATTAATTGTCGGAGTAGAGGACCTCGTGCATTTCAGGTAAAATAACAACCCAATGTTTATATCCCAGGACAAATTAGCTAGCAACAGCAACTAGCTAGCTAAATTGCCATAAATGTTTAATGCTTTTCGACCTGTCACCAAATTAATATAATTGGTTGAGTTTATTTTTATATTTCAACCTGCTTGTCCTGATCGCGTCTGGTGTGGGGGGACAAAATCAACTTGCGCGCGATGTTGGACGCACCCGTGCGTGCGGTTCTGGTAGTATGTTACTCTAGCCCAGTAGTTCCTAACCTTTATCGGTTACTGCACCACCAACTGAATTTTGCTCTGCCGGAGTACCCCAGAAGTACCCCCTCATGTGCATTTTATCAGTATGCCTATGATTTTACATTTGTCATTTAGCAGACGATTTACAGTTAGTGAGTGCATACATTATTTTTTTCATACTGGCCTCATGAGTCTTCTCAAGTACCCCCTGTGGATAGGCCAAGTACAACCCATGGGTCCTAGTATCCCTGGTTGGGAACCATTGCTATAGCCTATGTCTTACAGGGGTGTTTCTGCCTGGAGGAGCAAGCTTAAATTATTACTGTTGACACACAGAGCCTGTCAGCAACTGGTGAGAGATTGATCAGGATTATAAACATAGAATAGCTCATGTCAGTCAGGCCGAGGAAGAAAGGGAATCTGCCCTTCATCACCAGGAAACAGACTAAGGGAGGGTGTGTCCCTGTCAGACTGGTTCATTTGTACAATTTTAATCGCCAAATAGGTTGCAGGTGAAAGAACAGAAAGCCTAATGGGTAGAGCATTGGTTTTGCCCTTAAGAATAAATATTGAGACAACTGTACAGCATCCTATCGAACTATTGTAATGACTTTGTCACAATACCCCATAATGTCAAAGTGGAATTATGTTTTTCGACATTTTTACAAAATAATAAAAAATATAAAGCCGAAGTGTCTTGAGTCAATAAGTGTGTGTATTAGCTACACTTCCTGGGTTCCAAACACATTAAGACATTTATATTACACGTAAAACAAAATATGAAATGGTACATCATATAACACTGTCACACCACCACATATCCACAACACAAAATGTATGATACCACTATACAACAATATTACAATGTACGTGTGCGCGCTAGCGCGCGTATGTGCGTGTCTGTACCTGTGTGTGTCTCTTCACAGTCCCCGCTGTTCCATTAGGTGTATTTTTATCTGTTTTTAAAATCTGATTTTCCTGCTTGCATCTGTTACCTGATGTGGAATAGAGTTCCACGTAGTCATGGCTCTATGTAGTACTGTGCGCCTCCCATAGTCTGTTCTGGATTTGTGGATTATGAAGAGATCTCTGGTGGCATGTCTTGTGGGGTATGTATGGGTGTCCGAGCTGTGTGCTAGTAGTTTAAACAAACAGCTTGGTGCATTCAGCTTGTCAATACTTCTTACAAAAACAAGTAGTGATTAAGTCACTCTCCTCCACTTTGAGCCATGAAAGATTGACATGCATATCATTGTTAGCTCTCCGTGTACATTTAAGGGCCAGCTGTGCTGCCCTGTTCTGAGCCAGTCCCTCTTAACCTCTTCTTAACCTGACCACACGACTGAAGAGTAGTCCAGGTGCGACAAAACTAGGGCTTGTAAGACCTGCCTTGTTGACGATGTTGTCAAGAAGGCAGAGCAGTGCTTTATTACGGACAGACTTCTCTACATTTTAGCTACTGTTTTGACCATGACAGTTTACAATCCAGGGTTACTCCAAGCAGTTTAGTCACCTCAACTTGCTCAATTTCCACATTATTCATTACAAGACTTGGGAGGTTTTCCAATGCCTCGCAAAGAAGGGCACCTATTATGTATGTATGTGTATATATATATATATGTGTGTGTGTATGTATATATATATATATTAAAGCTGATCTACCCCTAAAAGATTAAAAAGAAAAACTATATGAAAAAAAGTATTATTAAAAAATAAGGGCACCTATTGGTAGATGGGTAAAAAAATTGCTTATACTGAATATATCCCTTTGAGCTTGGTGAAGTTATTAATTACACTTTGGATACACTCTGACACTACAAAGATACAGGCGTCCTTCTTAACTCAGTTGCTCGAGAGGAGGGAAACCGCTCAGGGATTTCACCATGAGGCCAATGGTGACTTTTAACACAGTTACAGAGTTTAATCTGTGATCAAAGAAAACTGAGGATGGATCAACAACATTGTAGTTACTCCTCAACACCAACCTAATTGACAGAGTGAAAAGAAGGAATCCTGTATAGCATGGCTCTCCAACCGTGTTCCTGGAGAGCTACCGTCCTGTAGGTTTTCGCGCCAACCCTAATCTAGCACACCTAATTCTAATAATTAGCTAGTTGATAAGCTGAATCAAGTTAGTTACAACTGGGATCAGAGTGCAAACCTAAATTAGGGTAAATCTCCAGAACTCTGCTGTACAGAATACAAATATTCCGAAACATGCATCCTGTTTGCAACAAGGCACTAAAGTAATACTGCAAAAAATTTGGCAAAAAATAATAAAGTGTTCTGTCTGAGACAAATACAACACATTACTGAGTACCACTCTCCATATTTTCAAGCATAGTGGTGGCCTGCATCATGTTATGGGTATGATTGTAATTGTTAAGGACTGGGGAGTTTTTCAGCATAAAAAAGAAACTGAATGGAGCTAAGCACAGGCAAAATCCTAGAGGAAAACCTGGTTCAGTCTGATTTCCACCAAACAAGGCCAAATCTATACTGGTTGCTTACCAAGAAGAAAGTGAATGTTCCTGAGTGGCCGAGTTACAGTTTTGGCTTAAATCTATTTGAAAATCTATGGCAAGACCTGAAAATGGTTGTCTGGCAATTATTAAAAACCAGTTTCACAGAGCTTGAAGAACTTTGAACATAATAATGGCCAAACATTGCACAATCCAGGTGGGGAAAGCTATTAGACACTTACCCAGAAAGACTCAGTTGTAATTAATCGCTGCCAAAGGTGCTTCTACAAAGTATTGACGCAGGGGCTGTGAATACATATGAAGACACTGAATATCTTTGTACTACTCTTCATTTCACTCTGAGCGTCTTGTGCCATCTAGCGTCCATGAGATGCAATCGTCAAATCAGCAAAAGTTTCACAACTTTTAGTTTTAACCCAACAGCGCTTCCTAATGGAGGATGTTAAGACTGTGGGATGTTAGACAATCGTGCAACATAAAATACACTAGTTAGTTACCCCACTCCAAAACACAATTTAAATATTTAAATCGACTGAAGCTGTTTCATAAAACACAAAGTGCCTTTTATATGGGGGAGTCTGCCCTGCCCTTTAGAGTTAACCTATAAAATAAATAACATTCAGACCAGAAACATTGGGAGTAATTTAGTTAGTATTGAGTTTATTTACAGCTGAATTCAGTGGGAAAAGCTATATCCCTTGTGCAACGAATTAATGAAATTCATAAACATCTTGCAAAAACAGTATTGATTATAAAATAGTTCATATAAAAAACATTTCAAATGACCACAAATGCATAGGCATTCAAATATATTCTTAAAGCATTACAGACTGGTATATGGAAATATCATCATAACACACCATTTAACATTAATAACATAATATCTGGAGATATCTATATATATATATATATATATATATATATATATATTAGTACCAGTCAAAAGTTTGGGCACACCTACTCATTCAAGGGTTTTTCTTTATTTTTACTATTGTCTACATTGTAGAATAATAGTGAAGACATCAAAACTATGAAATAACACATATGGAATCATGTAGTAACCAAAAAGTGTTGAACAAATAAAGTATATTTTATATTTTTGAATCTTCAAATAGCCACCCTTTGCCTTGATGACAGCTTTGCACACTCTTGTCATTCTCTTAACCAGCTTCACGACGTAGTCACCTGGAATGCATTTCAATTAACAGGTGTGCCTTCTTAAAACGTTAATTTGTGGAATTTCTTTCCTTCTTAATGTGTTTGAGCCAATCAGTTGTGTTGTGACAAGGTAGGGGGGGGGGGGGGGGGGTATACAGAAGATAGCCCTATTTGGTAAAAGACCGAGTCCATATTATGGCATAGAACAGCTCAAATAAGCAAAGAGAAACGACAGTTCATCATTACTTTAAGACATGAAGGTCAGTCAATACGGAAAATTAAGAACTTTGAAAGTTTCTTCAAGTGCAGTCGCAAAAACCATCAAGCGCTATGATGAAACTGGCTCTCATGAGGACCGCGACAGGATTGGAAGACCCAGAGTTAACTCTGCTGAAGAGGATACGTTCATTTGAGTTACCAGCCTCAGAAATTGCAGCCCAAATAAATGCTTCCCAGAGTTCAAGTAACAGACACATCTCAACATCAACTGTTCAGAGGGGACTGTGTGAATCAGGCCTTCATGGTCAAATTACTGCAAAGAAACCACTACTAAAGGACACCAATAATAAGACAAGACCTGCTTGGGCCAAGAAACACCAGCAATGGACATTGGACAAGTGGAAATGTGTCCTTTGGTCTGGAGTCCAAATTGAGATTTTGGGTTCCAACCGCTGTGTCTTTGTGAGACGCGGTGTGGGTGAACGGATGATCTCTGCATGTGTATTTCCCACCGTAAAGCATGGAGGAGGAGGTGTTATTGTGTGGGGGTGCTTTGCTGGTGACACTGTCTGTGATTTATTTAGAATTCAAAGGCACACTTAACCAGCATGGCTACCACAGCATTCTACAGCGATACACCATCCCATCTGGTTTGGGCTTAGTGGGACTATCATTTGTTTTTCAACAGGACAATGACCCAACACACCTCCAGGCTGTGTAAGGGCTATTTTACCAAGAAGGAGAGTGATGCATCAGATGAACTGGCCTCCACAATCCCCCGACCTCAACCCAATTGAAATGGTTTGGGATGACTCGGACCGCAGAGTGAAGGAAAAGCAGCCAACAAGTGGTCAGCATATGTGGGAACTCCTTCAAGACTGTTTGAAAAGCATTCCAGGTGAAGCTGGTTGAGAGAATGCCAAGAGTGTGCAAAGCTGTCATCAAGGCAAAGGGTGGCTATTTTAAGATTCTAAAATATAAAATATACTTTGATTTGTTCAACACTTTTTTGGTTACTACATGATTCCATGTGTTATTTCATAGTTTTGATGTCTTCACTATTATTCTACTATGTAAAAAATAGTAAAAATAAAGAAAAACCCTTGAATGGATAGGTGTGTCGAAACTTTTGACTGGTGGTGTATGTATGTATGTATGTATGTATGTATGTATGTATGTATGTATGTATGTATGTATGTATGTATGTATGTATGTATGTATGTATGTATGTATGTATGCATGTATGTATGTATGTATATATATATACATTTTTTTTTTATTCCAGGTTAGCAGTAGCTACTCTCTCATCCAAGACTCTTGAAAAAAAAATAAGATCAACTGATGTGGCAGATGCCAGAAGCAAGCTTAGGCACAACGTCTCATTGCAACAAAAAAAGAAAACTATGCAAAACTATCAAACTACCAAAGCATAAGACTGTCAACAGAGGTGATTGAGTCTAGTTGAGTGAAATGGCATTGGCTGGGGGCTGTACAGTGCTTTTAGCGAGAGGGAGTTAATATAAGGAACCATGCCGGTTTTTGTCAGAGCAGGGGACTGATTGAACCAGTACCTGGGCTTAAGAAGACGATTAATATGACGAGATCTCCTCTGATGCCCAGGATCTTTCAAGTCAAAATCCCACTAACCAGCTCTGCAAGCGTTATGTAAAAATGAGTTCGGTACTCACCAAAATATGGAGTTTCTCAGAGCAACTATTAGGAAAAAAAAAAATCTCATTTTTGACCAAGTGCGCATGCACCAAATCCACCTTCGGCACCTCCAATAAAATGACTCATTACTGCCACGCACAGGTCGGCTGATCCTGCAGCAATACAGACCTTTTTTGGAAGTAAATACCGTGCGTAACGGCAGTAATGACGATAGTTGCTCTGCGAAACGCCATATTGCGGTGAGTACCGAACGTATTTTGACATAACGTTTGCAGAGCTGGTTAATGGGACTTTGACTTGAAGGATCCTAGGCGTTAGAGAAGATCTCGTCATATGCATGGTCTCCTCAAGCCCAGGTACTGGTTCATTGACTCATGAGACATCATAACCACCATTTCAATCTCATGACATCACTGACAAGAGGACGACAATGACAACAGGGCATCATATGCCAAAGCACCAAGAAACTGGGACCCTCTTAAGGCGAGATAGGTGGAAATGCTCTGTTTTGGTGCTTTAATTGGACCAAGGGGGGTTGGCACTAAAGAGGGAGAGGTCTATAGTAGGGTCACTAGCAGCAGGAATAGGGTCAGGTAGAACAGTAAGGTTTAGGGAATAGTTCGGTAGCTTGACCTCCATCTTCTCTGTCTCAGGGCTTCCATAGAGGCTGAGGAGACAGGAGTGTAGTAGACCAGCTACTGGTCGACAGGGGGCGAGGGTAGGCCAACAGGGGTGAGGGTAGGCCGACAAGGGGCGAGGGTTGGTAGGATTCAGGGGAGAGGGCTCCAGGGGGTATCAGAATCCCGATGGCGTCAGGACGTTCATGTCCCGGGGTTTGAGTTTGTGTGGGCGAGTCTGGGGGGGTCTCTTGCCCTCGATGCCGCTGATCTCGATCTTGGGGGGGTTGAACTTGGCAGGGTCGTCCACCATGAGGTTGACCTGGGTCTTGATGCCCTCCATGGTGTTGGACTTCGGCACGCCAAAGTATGACTGTAGTGTGAAGCCTGAGGGAGAGCAGAGGAGACAAGGATGTTCCTCAACTGACAAAAAGGTATTTAGACTTGACAAGGACTATAGTAGGCCGTCATTGTAAATAAGAATTTGTTCTTAACTGACTTGCCTAGTTAAATAAAGGTAAAAAAAAAAAAAAAAAAAAGTTGATCTATTCACACATTCTCTCTTGAGAACACAGTCCACAATGACAGCTCAGCCAACAGTCATAATAATAGAGACTCCTGAGGGACTGATTTCTCACCTGTGTTGGTTTCTGAACCGGGGTCAGTAGAGGACTTCTGTACTACTGGGCGAGAAGTTCCAAAGAAGCTCCACCTCTCCCCTCCGGCTCCTCCTCCCTCGTTGCCTCCCATTTCTGGGCCGAAGTTAGGACTGCCGAGCTCCGGTGTGGCGAGAAACGGTGCCGGACTCAGCCTGTTGAACCAGCTCCTGTGCACCCACACATATTAACAATATTAGAGACATGGAACAGTTGTACTCAAAAGTGCCATCTGAAGTTAATCTTTGCAGCTATTGCTTATTCTGAAAGTGGATAAGTTCTATTCTACTACATACCTGCGGTTGAGTATCGGTGAGGAGTGGGGACTGACGCTGGGGGTAACGGAGGGGGTCCCGGAAGGGGTGCCACAAGGGGTGGATTGAGCTGATGTCGAAAGCCTGTCCTCCTTGAAATCCCCACTTGGCATTCTCAGCTTCTGCAGAGACAAAGAGGTAGAAAGATGCAGCTTAGAGATGTTGTTCAGTAGCTCCCTGTCTGCAGCCCATGAGGGAGCGAGAGGTGTGTGTTCTGCGAGACATTTACAGACAACAACACACATGACAAGACCCAGAGCAGGACTGTGACATTGAGGCGAGTCAAATGATGGCTGACCACAAACACACAAACCAAAGGCCAGTTTGGCCAGTTCCCCCTCCCCTGTTTGTTTCTGCGTCAAACTAAGGGTTATTGGAAACCGTTGACCGCCCTTGACCTCAGAGAGATAGCCACTCAGGGGGCAGTGAACAGAAGATTCTCTGGCGGGCCAACCGGCTACACAAAGTCCACTGGACCGGCACCCAGACGAATGGCCTTTGAATACCCCTCTCTATGCAGGGATCCCATTCCCATCTGTCCAGAATTAGATGCTCGCTGCATGTCAAGTATTTTAATTATGTAAGTGTAGTGTATGTATAACTCAAACGCATCAAGCCAGGGAGTGTTCTTCCTAGGCCAAACAAGAGAGGCAAACCACCTGTCCTGCACCCACCCACCCACCCAGAAAGAAACCAAACCACCGTCAAGACCTGTCACCAAACATCCCTATTCCCCATATTATCCATAGCAGGGTAACCCTGCCAATATGGTTCCCCAGCTAGGTAGCAATATTCACAGAAGTCTCAGAAGACTAGGCAATCTAGGGAGAGTTTCCCATAGAACCATGCCATGCCATAGGCTAGTGAAAAAGCTCCAATCTTACCGTTTTGAGTCTGTGGATTTTGGTTACTACCATCTCTGGAATGATATTCTCAATGTTCATCATCCTCCATTCCTTCTGGGAATATTGGGATGAATATCCCATACCTCTGTGTGTACTATGCTCCTGCATTTTCTCTGTCTGTTCTCCCAGTTGCAATCCTTGCTCTTGAGTTCTGCTCACTGTACTGCTCATCATTCCAATGTGGCTGATGCACTGTCTGTCCCCTCTTGGTTTGCTCTGCTCCTAACATTCTATCTATGGGTTTCCTCTAGGGTTTCAGCACCTGACCGAAACATAACCTCTTTGGAACCCTGCCCATCAAATCCAAATCTGGTGTCGACCACAGCTCCAGCCGGTTGGTCAGGGACCACATTTTTATGTCACACCAATGTACCAGTCAAAGACCCGGGAGGGGGGGTAAATCCCTGACCATATAACATTGATAGAGCACACCTTTTAAGTAGGCAGGGCAATCTAGATTTGGTGATTTCTGATATATCATCAAAAATCAAACGCAGCACGTTTTTGGACTCATTCCACTGTTTTTACATGATTAAGTACAATACCATTGGAAATTAATGTTGAAAGTTCAATTTATATTCCTAAAACTTAAGGTGAAAATGTCGCTGCTTCCTGTTGACAAGACATTTTGATAAATAGCCTAATGTGAAAACACAGCTTTAAAGTGTCCAAATCAAAAACCAATATGTAGAAACAGTTTGTGATATATTGAAAACATAAAATGTACCATCTACACTGAGTATACAAAACATTAAGAACACTCCATGACAGACTGACCAGGTGAATCCAGGTGAAAGCTATGATCCCTTATTGATGTCACTTGTTAAATCCACTTCAATCAGTGTAGATGGAGGGGAGGAGACAGGTTATAGAAGGATTTTTAAGTCTTGAGACATGGATTGTGTATGTGTGCCATTCAGATGGTGAATGGGCAAGACAAAATATTTAAGTGCCTTTGAACGTGGTATGGTAATAGGTGCCAGGCGCACTGATGTGTCGAGAACTGAACCGCTGCAGGGTTTATCACGCTTAACAGTTTCCACCACACAAAGGTCACACAGCCAACTTGACAACCGTTGGATCATTGGAGTCAACATGGGCCGGCATCCCTGTGGAATGCTTTAGACACCTTGTCCATGCCCCGACGAATTGAGGCTGTTCTTATAAACTAAATATTAGGAAGGTGTTCCTAATGTTTGGTGTACACATACATGTGCAGCAAAAGTAATCACATTAACGTTGTATGTATGTGTGTGTGTGTGTGTGTGTGTGTGTGTGTGTGTGTGTGTGTGTGTGTGTGTGTGTGTGTGTGTGTGTGTGTGTGTGTGTGTGTGTGTGTGTGTGTGTGTGTGTGTGTGTGTGTGTATATATATATATTTTTTTACAAGTACCGTGTAGCTCAGTTGGTAGAGCATGGCGCTTGCAACGCCAGGGTTGTGGGTTCGTTTCCCACGGGGGGCCAGTATGAAAATGGATGCACTCACTAACTGTAAGTCGCTCTGGTTAAGAGTGTCTGCTAAATGACTAAAATGTAAACTCCAAGCACCAAAAACCCTGTTGTTTTGACAAGTGGCAATAAATCACTCATTGATTAGGGGGTTACATCTGGTTGTACGCGCTGTTGAAACTAACAACTAACGTTAGCTACAAAAAAAGTATATATTGCCTTGATATTAGACCGGAGTCGAGCGGTCAGACTGGCAGAAACTGGCTCTAGCCAGTTAGCTAGTAAGCTACAGTAGCTTGTTAGCTAACGTTAGTTCGCTAGCACAAAGTGTCCCTGTTTCTGTTGCCGGTATAACGTTAGCCAGCAGTTAATAATTATTACCTAGTCAGCTATATGGCTATTCATTGTATGTTAAATTACGTTAACGTTAGTTTCAGCTTTTTTGTTGCTGCTAACGTTAGGTAATGTTCACTTACGGTAGGCCTCGGTTTCTTTTACTCCTGTTAGGTTAACTTAGCGAACGTTACAGGCCTCGACATACAGCAGGATATTGTCAATGAAACAAATACATAGATCTGATTAAATACCTTTTCATGAGAAGATTCCTTTGACTTTCCAGTACGATCCACTCTGTCATTTTATCCATTATTCGTATTTTTTCTTCAGGGTTAATTGACAAATAAAGCACGGAGACGGCGGTACAATGATGTGTAGTTAGCTACAACCCGAAAAAGAATCCCCTTTGTTAGAGTCTGATTGGCTGTTTCAGGAAAATATGGGCGCTCGTGTCATTTTAAGGGTGTATGTAAAGCACAGAAAACTAAACTCTAGAACAGACGTATTCTTATTATACCTCAGTGGAACAGACGGCATTAGCTACGGTTTTACTACTAGTGTCAAAAGAACATAGAACCCCGAAATCGAATCGAGAACCTGGCAACAAATCAGATGATCTAAAAACAAATCCATCACACAAGGAAATAGGCCTGCTTTATTGAGGGTGCCAATTTCTATATCCAGTAGCATTTATCAACTTTATTAGTGCTGTTTGTTTTACACTAAGGGTAAAATGTTTAAAAGCTATTGTCGAGCCATTATATGTGTTGATGAAAATTATTCACCCATATATGTGGATACCATTCACCTATAAAATAACTGAATATAGATTATGAATATAGTACTAAAATGACTACATAACATGAGTTGATATTGATTGAATTCATATATGTAACAGGGTTGGTTATGCTACTACTTGCTACTTTAGATACATTTATTTTAATGTTTTTGTATTCAGATTGGTTGGATGACTTTACATGTCAATATAAACTGGGTAGTTTGGCTCCTGGATGCTGATTGGCTGAAAGCCATGGTATATCAGCCGTGGTATATCAGACTGTATACCACGGGTATGACAAAACTAATTACATTGGTAACTGGTTTATAATAGCAATACGGCACCTCAGGCATTTCTGGTATATGACCAATATACGACGGCGTTGTGCATAAGAACAGCCCTTAGCCATAGTATATTGGCCAAATACCATACCCCCTCGGGCCTTATTTCTTAATTATACCACAGCATTGTTGAATACTTGTTTCTGATAGGCTAGAAGGGCATTCTAGAATGGGCATTAAAACCAGATAATGGACAGTTGGAAAAGATATTGGGACACCTTGCAGTCATGACGCAATATGCCCTTGGCCACTCTTGGAGATTCTATCCAGTCAGATATTTACATGCCAGCGGTAGGTCACATTCTAAAGCAATGTATTCTATTAATGTACATGTGTACAAGTTCAGTATGTACTGTATATATGCATAGGTGCTGCATGCAATAGGGGAAGCTAAGCTTATATGTAACATACAGTATGTGCATATTCAAGAATAGCATGCAATCGGTTGGCTCTATAGAGACATCTTTTGTTTACAAACAAATGGCATGTTCGAGCGATGCGCACCCATCCTCGCATCAAAGTTAACAGTGAGTGAGTGATGACTATGAAAACACACCAGACTGGTGGCTATAGCTAAGCTCAACAAGTATATTATTCTTTTGGCTTTATCTAGCGCTATTTGTGATATTTTACCTTGGCTTGCTAAGTAATCAATCCTCTGATGACATCTGCAATGTTGTAGATGATAACCATCTGCATCTGAAATTGGATGTTGTCGTATTCACTTCAACGTAAACAAGCCCCTTTAATGACGCAGCCTGGAAATGGGTATATGGAATCCAAACCATTGACACTTGTGTACAACATGTTTGGCCAGTCTCATTGGCCGCTGAGGGGGTGGGGTGTTTGCCCATGCCTAATCATACACCACAGAGACAACAACTGCACTGGCAGGCAGACACACATGAGGGTTGCATTCAAGATTTATAAGATACACGTGTTAAAAAAAAAAAGATCCAAGCACACTCTGGATGAAGACAGCAATAGCTATGCATGTTTCTAGTTCTTCAAGATTGATTGCTCTTATATAACACTATGTCCTGCTCCCATCCACCTATGGTATGTCAGGTAGCATGACTCAGAGTCTGCACTGATCAAAGGACTGGAATTACACCAACTATTTACAAACATTAGTTTTTCTCAATCGCGTACAAGCAATTTTTGGTTCTGCGTTGAAACGTATCTATAGCAGAACAGAATTATGAAATACATTTACAAAACTTCTGATCATTTTCTTGCTTTAGTACCTGACTTACATATCTTATACCACCTTTTGCTAAACTTTAAATACAATTGTCATCAGTGAATACAAAATGGTATGTCAGATAGCATGAGGCTGCACTGACATTAACTTATGCATCCCCCCCCCCCCCCCGCAACCCTCCAGTCCCTGTCATACTCACAGGCATCGGCCCCTCAGCCAGGCGGTGGAATTGTGTGTCCTCAACAGAGAGGCCCTTGTGGGGGGTGTAGCCAGCTTCTGTCAGCCCTGCCTGGAGCTCAAACCTCTGGAGGCTCTCCTGGGTCTGCTCTGAAGGACCAGGGATGGGTTCACAGTCAGTAGTAGGACATACAAGTCTGGTGTGGTGTACTAGTCAAGCACAGCATCATTGAATGCAATGATATTATGTAATCCATCTGATCCCATTGTGGAATATATCTATCTATGTCATCTCTATCATGTAGAGCAGGGATGGGCAACTTTTATGGGGGTGGGGACAACAACAAAAAAACGGACCCCCCCTCCCCCTATTCTGACATTTCTACAGTATTCCATATAGTATGATAAGAGTGCATCAGGATTTGGGTTGTCTCACTGTGTTAACATGTTAGATGTGTAGATACATTGTAAAGTTGACAGGTGTCTCACTGTGTAAGCATGTTGGATGTGTAGATACATTGTAAAGTTGACAGGTGTCTCACTGTGTTAGCATGTTGGATGTGTAGATACATCATAAAGTTGACAGGTGTCTCACTGTGTTAGCATGTTGGATGTGTAGATACATCATAAAGTTGACAGGTGTCTCACTGTGTTAGCATGTTGGATGTGTAGATACATCATAAAGTTGACAGGTGTCTCACTGTGTTAGCATGTTGGATGTGTAGATACATCATAAAGTTGACAGGTGTCTCACTGTGTTAGCATGTTAGATGTGTAGATACATTGTAAAGTTGACAATGTGAGTTTGTTTGTTTTCCCACTTACTGATCATGAGTGTGTTCATGAGAGAGGAGGCTTTGGCCTTGACCACAGGGACAGGGGGCTTGACCGGTGCGGCAGAGAAGGTCAGTGTCTTCCCAGTCCCACTCTCGTCCTCCTGGACACAACAGGTCAATAGGTTGAATATTAACACCATGCTACGTGCATTGTGGGGGGTCATTCTCCCAGCGACGGTTGATTAAACTCTACAGTCTATAGTGATAACATTTACATTTACGTCATTTAGCAGACGATAACCTTGGCCGGGTTGGACATTGAGCGTTACAGTTGCCGTTACACAAAACGTACTATTACACAACTTATAAACTTCTATACTGTATGTAGTAACAGGATAGATACGGTATTTCTTATCTCAAACAGGCCTAATTAGGAGATACAGTGGGGAAAAAAAGTATTTAGTCAGCCACCAATTGTGCAAGTTCTCCCACTTAAAAAGATGAGAGAGGCCTGTAATTTTCATCATAGGTACACGTCAACTATGACAGACAAAATGAGAAAAATAAATCCAGAAAATCACATTGTAGGATTTTTAATGAATTTATTTGCAAATTATGGTGGAAAATAAGTATTTGGTCAATAACAAAAGTTTCTCAATTCTTTGTTATATACCATTTGTTGGCAATGACACAGGTCAAACGTTTTCTGTAAGTCTTCACAAGGTTTTCACACACTGTTGCTGGTATTTTGGCCCATTCCTCCATGCAGATCTCCTCTAGAGCAGTGATGTTTTGGGGCTGTCGCTGGGCAACACGGACTTTCAACTCCCTCCAAAGATTTTCTATGGGGTTGAGATCTGGAGACTGGCTAGGCCACTCCAGGACCTTGAAATGCTTCTTACGAAGCCACTCCTTCGTTGCCCGGGCCGTGTGTTTGGGATCATTGTCATGCTGAAAGACCCAGCCACGTTTCACCTTCAATGCCCTTGATGATGGAAGGAGGTTTTCACTCAAAATCTCACGATACATGGCCCCATTCATTCTTTCCTTTACACGGATCAGTCGTCCTGGTCCCTTTGCAGAAAAACAGCCCCAAATCATGATGTTTCCACCCCCATGCTTCACAGTAGGTATGGTGTTCTTTGGATGCAACTCAGCATTCTTTGTCCTCCAAACACGACGAGTTGAGTTTTTACCAAAAAGTTCTATTTTGGTTTCATCTGACCATATGACATTCTCCCAATCCTCTTCTGGATCATCCAAATGCACTCTAGCAAACTTCAGACGGGCCTGGACATGTACTGGCTTAAGCAGGGGGACACGTCTGGCACTGCAGGATTTTAGTCCCTGGCGGCGTAGTGTGTTACTGATGGTAGGCTTTGTTACTTTGGTCCCAGCTCTCTGCAGGTCATTCACCAGGTCCCCCCATGTGGTTCTGGGATTTTTGCTCACCGTTCTTGTGATCACTTTGACCCCACGGGGTGAGATCTTGCGTGGAGCCCCAGATCGAGGGAGATTATCAGTGGTCTTGTATGTCTTCCATTTCCTAATAATTGCTCCCACAGTTGATTTCTTCAAACCAAGCTGCTTACCTATTGCAGATTCAGTCTTCCCAGCCTGGTGCAGGTCTACAATTTTGTTTCTGGTGTCCTTTGACAGCTCTTTGGTCTTGGCCATAGTGGAGTTTGGAGTGTGACTGTTTGAGGTTGTGGACAGGTGTCTTTTATACTGATAACAAGTTCAAACAGGTGCCATTTATACAGGTAACGAGTGGAGGACAGAGGAGCCTCTTAAAGAAGAAGTTACAGGTCTGTGAGAGCCAGAAATCTTGCTTGTTTGTAGGTGACCAAATACTTATTTTCCACCATAATTTGCAAATAAATTCATTAAAAATCCTAAAATGTGATTTTCTGGAAAACAAATTCTCAATTTGTCTGTCATAGTTGACGTGTACGTATGATGCAAATTACAGGCCTCTCTCATCTTTTTAAGTGGGAGAACTTGCACAATTGGTGGCTGACTAAATACTTTTTTTCCCCACTGTATATAGGTTCTGTACCTCAGCAATCCTCTTGAACTTCCTCTGTGGGATGAGAGGGTCATTCCATGGGTTGTTGACACACATGTCAGGGGGAGGGGAGTGCATGGGAGCGTCCAGGGCCTCGTCATAGCTAAAGGCTCGTCTGGACATACCAATAGGGGACGAGAACCCCCCAAAGAATCCCCCCGATACACCAGACTCCAGCGCTGGAATTGGAGAGAACGGCAAGAGAAACATTAGAGCAGCATTTAATAACCTGACCTTATTTATTTGATTGCTAGTGGACCATTTGTGTGTCAAATGAAGAAGCACCCCATCACATTGACTCTCTTATGGTGTTGGGAATCATAGAAACGTTACTAGTCATCAATTACATTTGCTTTTATCTTTGATGATATATATCACATGTGATCAATGAAGGAGGATGTTCATCATGCATTACCTGGTATATCACCCTGTCTGGATCCCATTCTGCAGTGGGCTATGGAGGACTAGGTTATCTATGAGAATGAAGGTGACTGTGGAGATCTTGACAGGCTTCCTAACCTGCAGAGGTCAGCATAAAACCCAACATGAATTAATCACGGGGCAGAGATCCAGAGGCCTGGGCCCGTATCCACAAAGCATCTCAGAGTAGGAGTGCTGATCTATGATCAGTATTACCTATTAGATTATAATGAATTAAAATAAAAGGACAGGTGGGGACCTGATCCTAGATCTGCACTCCTACTCTTTGTGGATACGGGTCCTGATACAACAACAAAAAATGCTTTACTAATAATGTTATACAATACAATGTGATGTGTGAATCACTGAGGTTCAACACACTAATAAAGGTTGGGTTTTATGTTTGTTTTGGGAAGAGCACACTGTCCTGGGAGGGGTTCCGACCCCCAAATAGACCCGAGTCTGGTTACAAAAGGTCACTACGTCAGAGAGTCATGTCGCGGGAAGACAAGAAGTCACACACGTCACACTACCATGTTACTGTGTCCACACCAGATGGTGAAGGTGAAGCAATGTTTCAATTTACAGTTGTAGGCTTTTATGAGAGAAGATTAGGCAAGTACCTACACTACCGTTTAAAAGTTTGGGGTCACTTAGAAATGTCCTTGTTTTCGAAAGAAAAGCAACTTTTTTGTCCATTAAAATAACATCAAATTGATCAGAAATACAGTGTAGACATTGTTAATGTTGTAAATGGCTATTGTAGCTGGAAATGGCTGATTTTTAATGGAATATCTACATAGGCGTACAGAGGCCCATTATCAGCAACCATCAGTCCTGTGTTCCAATGGCACGTTGTGTTTGCTAATCCAAGTTTATCATTTTAAAAGGCTAATTGATCATTAGAAAACCCTTTTGCAATTATGTTAGCACAGCTGAAAACTGTTGTGCTGATTAAAGAAGCAATACAACTGGCCTTCTTGAGACTAGTTGAGTATCTGGAGCATCAGCAATTGTGGGTTCGATTACAGGCTCAAAATGGCCAGAAACAAAGAACTTTCTTCAGTCTATTCTTGTTCTGAGAAATGAAGGCTATTCCATGCAAGAAATTGCCAAGAAACTGAAGATCTCGTACAACGCTGTGTACTACTCCCTTCACAGAACAGCGCAAACTGGCTCTAACCAGAATAGAAAGAGGAGTGGGAAGCCCTGGTGCACAACTGAGCAAGAGGACAAATACATTAGTGTCTAGGTCCTCAACTGGCAGCTTCATTAAATAGTACCTGCAAAACACCAGTCTCAACGTCAACAGTGAAGAGGCGACTCCGGGATGCTGACCTTCTAGGCAGAGTTGCAAAGAAAAAGCCATATCTCAGACTGGCCAATAAAAATAAAAGATGAAGATGGGCAAAAGAACACAGACACTGGACAGAGGAAGATTGGAAAAAAGTGTTATGGACAGACGAATCGAAGTTTGAGGTGTTCGGATCACATTTGTGAGACGCAGACCAAATGAAAAGATGCTGGAGGAGTGCTTGATGCCATCTGTCAAGCATGGTGGAGGAAATGTGATGGTCTGGGGGTGCTTTGGTGGTGGTAAAGTGGGAAATTTGTACAAGGTAAAAGGGATGTTAAAGAAGGAAGGCTATCACTCCATTTTGCAACGCCATGCCATACCCTGTGGACGGCGCTTGATTGGTGCCAATTTCCTCCTACAACAAACTATGCAATAACTATTTAGGGAAGAAGCAGTCAGCTGGTATTCTGTCTATAATGGCGTGGCCAGCACAGTCACCGGATCTCAACCCTATTGAGCTGTTGTGGGAGCAGCTTGACCGTATGGTACGTAAGAAGTGCCCATCAAGCCAATCCAACTTGTGGGAGGTGCTTCAGGAAGCATGGGGTGAAATCTCTTCAGATTACCTCAACAAATTGACAACTAGAATGCCAAAGGTCTGCAAGGCTGTTATTGCTGCAAATGGAGGATTCTCTGACGAAAGCAAAGTTTGAAGGACACAATTATTTTTTTTTCAATTAAAAATCATTATTTCTAACCTTGTCAATGACTACATTTCCTATGCATTTTGCTACACTGCTCAAAAAAATAAAGGGAACACTAAAATAACACATCCTAGATCTGAATAAATGAAATAATCTTATTAAATACTTTTTTCTTTACATACAGTGGGGAAAAAAAGTTTTTAGTCAGCCACCAATTGTGCAAGTTCTCCCACTTAAAAAGATGAGAGAGGCCTGTAATTTTCATAATAGTTACACGTCAACTATGACAGACAAAATGAGATTTTTTTTTCCAGAAAATCACATTGTAGGATTTTTTACAATTTTATTTGCAAATTATGGTGGAAAATTAGTATTTGGTCAATAACAAAAGTTTCTCAATACTTTGTTATATACCCTTTGTTGGCAATGACACAGGTCAAACGTTTTCTGTAAGTCTTCACAAGGTTTTCACACACTGTTGCTGGTATTTTGGCCCATTCCTCCATGCAGATCTCCTCTAGAGCAGTGATGTTTTGGGGCTGTCGCTGGGCAACACAGACTTTCAACTCCCTCCAAAGATTTTCTATGGGGTTGAGATCTGGAGACTGGCTAGGCCACTCCAGGACCTTGAAATGCTTCTTACGAAGCCACTCCTTCGTTGCCCGGGCGGTGTGTTTGGGATCATTGTCATGCTGAAAGACCCAGCCACGTTTCATCTTCAATGCCCTTGCTGATGGAAGGAGGTTTTCACTCAAAATCTCACGATACATGGCCCCATTCATTCTTTCCTTTACACGGATCAGTCGTCCTGGTCCCTTTGCAGAAAAACAGCCCCAAAGCATGATGTTTCCACCCCCATGCTTCACAGTAGGTATGGTGTTATTTGGATGCAACTCAGCATTCTTTGTCCTCCAAACACGACGAGTTGAGTTTTTACCAAAAAGTTCTATTTTTGTTTAATCTGACCATATGACATTCTCCCAATCCTCTTCTGGATCATCCAAATGCACTCTAGCAAACTTCAGACGGGCCTGGACATGTACTGGCTTAAGCAGGGGGACACGTCTGGCACTGCAGGATTTTAGTCCCTGGCGACGTAGTGTGTTACTGATGGTAGGCTTTGTTACTTTGGTCCCAGCTCACTGCAGGTCATTCACTAGGTCCCCCCGTGTGGTTCTGGGATTTTTGCTCGCCGTTCTTGTGATCATTTTGACCCCACGGGGTGAGATCTTGCGTGGAGCCCCAGATCGAGGGAGATTATCAGTGGTCTTGTATGTCTTCCATTTCCTAATAATTGCTCCCACAGTTGATTTCTTCAAACCAAGCTGCTTACCTATTGCAGATTCAGTCTTCCCATCCTGGTGCAGATCTACAATTTTGTTTCTGGTGTCCTTTAACAGCTCTTTGGTCTTGGCCATAGTGGAGTTTGGAGTGTGACTGTTTGAGGTTGTGGACAGGTGTCTTTTATACTGATAACAAGTTCAAACAGGTGCCATTAATATAGGTAACGAGTGGAGGACAGAGGAGCCTCTTAAAGAAGAAGTTACAGGTCTGTGAGAGCCAGAAATCTTGCTTATTTGTAGGTGACCAAATACTTATTTTCCACCATAATTTGCAAATAAATTCATTAAAAGTCCTACAATGTGATTTTCTGTATTTTTTCTGTATTTTCTGTATTTTCTGTATACTTTATCCTATCCCAGGTATTCCTTAAAGAGGTGGGGTTTCAAATGTCTCCGGAAGGTGGTGAGTGACTCCGCTGTCCTGGCGTCGTGAGGGAGCTTGTTCCACCATTGGGGTGCCAGAGCAGCGAACAGTTTTGACTGGGCTGAGCGGGAACTATGCTTCCGCAGAGGAAGGGGAGCCAGCAGGCCAGAGGTGGATGAACGCAATGCCCTCGTTTGGGTGTAGGGACTGATCAGAGCCCGAAGGTACAGAGGTGCCGTTCCCCTCACTGCTCCATAGGCAAGCACCATGGTCTTGTAACGGATGCGAGCTTCAACTGGAAGCCAGTGGAGTGTGCGGAGGAGGGGGGTGACGTGAGAGAACTTGGGAAGGTTGAACACCAGACGGGCTGCGGCGTTCTGGATGAGTTGTAGGGGTTTAATGGCACAGGCAGGGAGGCCAGTATGACCTCCCTACAACGCCTGGGCATGCTCCTGATGAGGTGGCGGATGGTCTCCTGAGGGATCTCCTCCCAGACCTGGACTAAAGCATCCGCCAACTCCTGGACAGTCTGTGGTGCAACGTGGCGTTGGTGGATGGAGCGAGACATGATGTCCCAGATGTGCTCAATTGGATTCAGGTCTGGGGAACGGGCGGGCCAGTCCATAGCATCAATGCCTTCCTCTTGCAGGAACTGCTGACACACTCCAGCCACATGAGGTCTTGCATTAGGAGGAACCCAGGGCCAACCGCACCAGCATATGGTCTCACAAGGGGTCTGAGGATCTCATCTCGGTACCTAATGGCAGTCAGGCTACCTCTGGCGAGCACATGGAGGGCTGTGCGGCCCCCCAAAGAAATGCCACCCCACACCATGACTGACCCACCGCCAAACCGGTCATGCTGGAGGATGTTGCAGGCAGCAGAACATTCTCCACGGCGTCTCCAGACTCTGTCACGTCTGTCACGTGCTCAGTGTGAACCTGCTTTCATCTGTGAAGTGCACAGGGCGCCAGTGGCGAATTTGCCAATCTTGGTGTTCTCTGGCAAATGCCAAACGTCCTGCACAGTGTTGGGCTGTAAGCACAACCAACACCTGTGGACGTCGGGCCCTCATACCACCCTCATGGAGTCTGTTTCTGACCGTTTGAGCAGACACATGCACATTTGTGGCCTGCTGGAGGTCATTTTGAAGGGCTCTGGCAGTTCTCGTCCTGCTCCTCCTTGCACAAAGGCGGAGGTAGCAGTCCTGCTGCTTGGTTGTTGCCCTCCTACGGCCTCCTCCATGTCTCCTGATGTACTGGCCTGTCTCCTGGTAGCGCATCCATGCTCTGGACACTACGCTGACAGACACAGTAAACCTTCTTGCCACAGCTCGCATTGATGTGCCATCCTGGATGAGCTGCACTACCTGAGCCACTTGTGTGGGTTGTAGACTCCGTCTCATGCTACCACTAGAGTGAAAGCACCGCCAGCATTCAAAAGTGACCAAAACATCAGCCAGGAAGCATAGGAACTGAGAAGTGGTCTGTGGTCACCACCTGCAAACCAGTCCTTTATTGGGGGTGTCTTGCTAATTGCCTATAATTTCCACCTGTTGTCTATTCCATTTGCACAACAGCATGTGAAATGTATTGTCAATCAGTGTTGCTTCCTAAGTGGACAGTTTGATTTCACAGAAGCGTGATTGACTTGGAGTTACATTGTGTTGTTTAAGTGTTCCCTTAATTTTTTTGAGCAGTGTATATTTCCTATTCAAACTAATTTCATGTATATTTTCATGGAAAACAAGGAAATGTCTAAGTGACCCCAAACTTTTGAACGGTAGTGTATATTGCAATGGACTTTGTTTTCTTATTGCAAGTTGCAACAGACCAATGCTGTTTGCACAACATGCACCCCTATAGGAATTATCCTGGTACTTGGTGGCCTAAGCTCTCCGTGATCTACCACCAATGTTATCAACAGATCAGTAACAAATGCTACTATTTTAACCCCATTCCCAAGATTCTATGAGGTGAATTCGCTGAATCGGTGGAGACCCCACGGAAAACACATACAGTGAGCTCCATAATTCATTGGACAGTGACCATTGTTTTGTTATTTTGGTTCTGTACTCTAGCACTTTGAGTTTGAAAGGATACAATGACAATGAGGGGGAAGTGCAGACTGTCAGGTTTAATTTGAGGGTATTTTCATACATATCGGATGAACCGTTTAGAAATGACAGCACCTTTTGTACATGGTCCCCCCATTTTAAGGTACTACAAGTATTTGTTAAATTGGCTTCACAGATGTGTGTCGTTAGGCAGGTGTATTCATTTGTGTCGTTAGTGAATGCAGGAGAGCTGTTGATGAATAGTATTGATTCTAGACTTTGCTATTGCCTTTGGAGGTTGTTGTTGGGGTGTGACAACATGAGGAAGACAGCAGTGTCGATGCAAATGAAGCTGGCCGTCATAAGGCTCAGAAATGAAAATCAATCAATCAGGAACATTGCAAAAACCCTGGCCATGCCCAAGTCAACAGTTTGGTTCATCATTAACAAGAAAAAAACAACCGGTGAACTCAATTATGTCAAAAGACCCGGTAGACCGAGGAAGACCACTGTAGTGGATGACCGGAGAATACTCTCTATGGAGAAGAAAACCCCCCTGACAACAGCCCAACAGATCAAAAACACTCTCCTGGATGCAGGTGTAGATCTACCATACGTAGAAGACTACACCAGCAGGACTACAGAGGGTACACTACAAGATGCAAACCACTGATAAGCCTGAAGAACAGAAAGGCGAGATTACAGTTTGCTAAAAAGCGCCTAAAAGAGCCCCAAGAGTTCTGGAAAAAAGTATTGTGGACAGATGAGACAAAGATTAACATGTACCAGAGTGATGGAAAGAGGAAAGTGTGGAGAAAAAAAGAGAAATGCCCATGACCCAATGCATACCACCTCATCCGTGAAACATGGTGGAGGGGGTGTTATGGCTTGGGCCTGTATGGCTGCCAGTGGAACAGGCTCACTTGTCTTCATCGATGATGTGACTGCAGACAGAAGTAGAACAATTAATTCTGAAGTCTACAGAAATATTTTATCTGCTCAGATAAAACCAAATGCCTCCAAACTCATTGGACAGCACTTTATCATGCAACAAGACAATGACCATAAACATACTGCTAGAGCAACGAAGGGGTTTTTGATGGCCAAAAAGTGGAAAATCCTTGACTGGCTGAGTCAATCACCGGATCTGAATCCAATTGAACATGCATTTTACATGCTGAAGAGGAGACTGAAGGCAATAAGTCCCCGAAACAAGCAGGAACTGAAGATGGCTGCAGTACAGGCCTGGCAGAGCATCACCAGGGAAGATACCCAGCGTCTGGTGATGCCGATGCATCGCAGACTTCAAGCAGTCATTGCATGCAAAGAATATGCGACCAAATATTAACAATGATTACTTTATTCTACATTATGTTAAACTGTCCAATGTTTTTTAATGCCTGAAAATGGGGGGGACCATGTACAAAAGCTTCTATAATTTCTAAACGGTTCATCCGATATGTATGAAAATACCCTCAAATTAAAGCTGACAGTCTGCACTTCACCCTCATTGTCATTGTATCCTTTCAAACTCAAAGTGCTAGAGTACAGAACCAAAATAACAACAAAATGGTCACTGTCCAATGAATTATGGAGCTCACTGTATATAGCCTACCATAGCAGGCTGCTGTGTAAAAGGTAAGGAATAGAGAGGAAACAGTAATGGGAGGTAAAGTATTTGCAGAACATGAGAAACATGCGATTGTCATGATCGTTAAAGTCTGCATAACTTTATCCTATACTGAAATTGACAACGTCAGCAGTAGCACTTGCCAGCTGGACAGTGACTTGCACAAATACAATAGTGATGTGGAGTTCGAACGATTCGTTCTTTTTGAACGACTCTTTTTACTGACTCGAGTCATTATTCGTTTTTCAGAGTGACTCTTTCATTTTAGTCGTTCGTTTGACCTGCTGGCCGCAATTAATTCAAAGCAGGATCCTCCGGTTCAGAGACGTGCTCCGACAACCAACAGTCCATCATGTGCGCGCAGAAAAATAGATCATGCTGCAGGCAGCATAAAGAAGGAAAATAACTAATAAATGATTGCATGGTGTTAAAAATAATGCATGCAATCAATTGATTATTGAATGTTATTGATGGACACAGCTTTGTAGAACCAAAACATACACAGCCTGCCTCTGCTCAGCACTCGAGAACGAATCGTTTGTGTGGCTGCTGCAGTTCGTGAACGATTGCCTATAGCAGGTGTAATCAACCCTGGTCCTGGAGTGCCGCAGGCACTTCATGTTTTTGATTTAACTGACCTGGAAGACCATGCAGATGTGTTTAATTTAGGCAATCACTGAACTGATCAATTAGCTCAGTTGGTCAGGTTGGACTGGGCGTAATATATGGTATTTTATGTTTTTGAATAATACAAGTTATACATTTGCTTTTTAAGTAGTGCTTGGCCCTAGGGTGGCAATATATACATTCTAAGTGATTTCATAAGGTCTTTCTCCATTCCGATTGTTTTATACTGTTCAATTCAACAAAAAAGAATTTTCAGCATTTTCATCAATTTCTACATTTCCACACTGCCATGTAGGGCTGCACGATATGGAATCATTTAAATAGAATGATTATTCAAATGACATAGTTAGAATATAATAGTGGGCACTTTGAATACAGTGTTGTTTGAAATGCCAGGGAGGAGTTATTGTAACATGCCAGGGTAGGAACTAGTGTTGATAAGTGTTTCCTAGGGGACCCTATCATCTTTGGCTACATTGAATGGTTTCTCTTAGCTACTTCATATAGCTAACATATTCATGCTTCGCATATTCCTCTTTGATTTAGAAGATACTGTTGCACGAACAACATGCAGATTTAGGTCTACACCATCACTGGTATTATCAGGCTGTATAGCTAATTATGTTTGCTTTGACTCCGTACATCTATTAGCTAGCTAGCTAGCTAGTCAGCCAGCTAACTAGCGATTAGTGGCTAATAAGATTTAGTCCCAATTTGCTAAGAAAAGAGAAATTAGCTGTTTGCAGATGTAAGAAACACAAACTAATAGTGTCATTATAGAACGCTAGTGGATTTATATTCAAAAGCAAAGTGAAAACAGCATCCTTGCCATCAACATTGTTGCATGTGCTGCATTGACCATGCAGACTGAACGCAAGTGTCTAGTGGTCGAGGAACTAGGGGCTATGCTAGGTCTGTGTGGAAAGCGGCATGGAGAGAGCGTAGAGATTACTCAAGTAGCGAAGTAAACTATAAAAATGGATGTTACACACAGCATATCACATTTTAACAAACCAAACATTTAAATACTGTTATAGAAGGTAAAGTAAAAACCCGAACCGCTCGATGCATCAATACCGGCCCAGAGTTGTGCACCACACCTGACCAACTTAACTATATCAGTCGGAACAAAATCCTGCAGTACCTGCCCGATATTGGCCAGCCTTCGTGCCCAAACCCATTCAGTGTGACACATGTAAATGATTTGGTAATGTGTCAAGATTGAACTGTGACTGAAGGAGTGGGATGGTTGTTTGATTTATTTTTGTATTATGTCGGGTCCCCTCCCATTCTGCCAAGAGTCGTTCACAATCTAGTCCGGTTGCGGCCGCATCTAGACCTTGTTTCAAAGGTATCAATAAATAATCTTATTTGTATGCCTAGCAATAACAAATGTACATTGTTTGAATCACAGTTTTATACGTTTCTGTCACATATGACAGCTCCAATAAGCCCCCTATTGTGAACGAGATGGCTTGTAGAATCATGATTCTTTCGAGTTTTTAGATAATCGTTCGCCGATAGGGGGTCCTGCGTGCTCTGGGCATTAGGCCTACTGACTCAAATGAACGAAATGAGTCGAAATATTCGTTCTTTTGACTGAACGAGTCGAAAAGATCAGAGTCAGTAAATAGAGTCAACTTCCAATCACTAAAAGACAACGTGAAAGGCAGGTAGAATAATGGAGTTACATTTATTCGATCGGATACATGCGCCTTAAATATATTTATATTGATATCCCATGAATATTATAGGCATACTTATAATACAAATATATCATTATCCTTGATATTAAGGTAGGCTACTATTGCTGTAGGCTATTAAAATAGCATTACACATAGGCTACAACCTATCCACCGAACGCAATAAAAAAACATGTAATAATAATAATAATATGCCATTTAGCAGACGCTTTTATCCAAAGCGACTTACAGTCATGCGTGCATACATTTTTGTGTATGGGTATGTATAGATCATAGTGGTTATTACAGAAACATGACAAGATTATTATTATTATTATTATTATTATTATTATTAAGATGCGGTTATAATTTATCAGGATTTTTCCTCACCTATGATGACGATGTACCTGCTCTGCCTCAAGAAAGTCCACTCACTGTCGCAGCTGCGCTGTGTTTGAACCGATTTTGGTGAACAAACAGACACCGGCCGCCTTGTCCATGACTTTTGGACGGGCACGAAAATGAAGTGCAGTGACAAGCGGTCAAGCACCGCACCAATTAATGAGCAGACAAAAAAATAACGGAAGTGATCATGCTGGGATGGAAATTCTAAAAGTGAAAGTCCTGACTCCTCCCCCGTGCATAGATTTGTCTGTCTTGATTCAAGACATAATGCAGAGACCAGAGAGACGTTTTGAAATGCATTTTATTTTGTACATTGCTCTCACCTCACAATAACATCCCAATTATTACAATTATATTTATATATTTGAATGTGTAGTAAACATGTTATTATACACATTTCAACTTGCTTTGTTGTATCCCTCCATACATTCACCCATACATTCACCCATACACTCACCCATACATTCACCCATACAGTGTAATGACTAGAAAACCAACTTACTTCCCCTTGAGTGTGCACATCATGTGGTTGAAGTTCTGTAAAGTTACTTTAGACTCTCTACCACTATAACATAACCTTAATGATGGCAGCACACACAGTCACACAATAACCTGGTTTCCCCAATGCAAATAGGGGTTTAGACATATAGGGGGCCAGCCAGATACCTGACGACGAACAAGATCGACGACGACCACATCCTCATATATTTTGGATTAGAATCATAATATGATTAGCCTGCTTAATTGCTTATACATAACTTAAAACGTTCTAAAGTAAAGGTCTACAAGTGTTTTCCATTTATCTATGTATCAGATGTCAGAACAGAATTCTAGGCCTGAGGAACTGACAATCCAATCTTGAACTTGCTAGACTGCTGAATTTCACTCTGTACCCAAAGTAGCAGATGCCTCACTGTTCTCATTGTTCAATTGAAAGTTGTCTCAGGTTCATCTGGACCAACATCTGCAATGATGCATGTATAGGTATTTCAGAATGACTATATAATGTTGAGACCTTTGAGCCATGCCTTTTAAAGTCATGTTCTACCACCATACTATTGGCCTTGGCTTTTTTAGCTACTTGCCTTTTTACCATCAGGCCTTTTGCATTTTCACATGACCATTTCAACACCAAAGCTCTGCATTACAACTTTTACCTTGACTGGATCCTGGAAGTCATGTCTCCTCTTTTACCTTTTCAAAGTCAACTTGCTACGACAAAATTACTGCTTATACATAACTAAATGATGAACACCCTCCTCTTAGTTTACTGCAAGGAATCCAGGTGACATTATAACCCAGGGTTTCCCAAACTCGGTCCTCGGGACCCCAAGTGGTGCCCGTTTTGTTTTTTGCCCTAGCACTACACAGCTGATTAAAATAATGAACTAATCATCAAGCTTTGATCAATTGAATGAGCTGTGTAGTGCTAGGGCAAAAAACAAAACGGGCACCCCTTGGGGTCCCGAGAACAGCGTTTGGGAAATGCTGTAATGACCTGTCAACTTTGATTGAACCCCACATTACACTCTTAGAAAAAAGGTGCTATCTAGAACCTGAAAGGGTTCTTCGGCTGTCCCCATAGGAGAACCCTTTGAATAACTATTTTTGTTCCATGTAGAACCTTTTTGGTTTCCAGGTAGAACCCTTTTGGGTTCCATGTAGGACCCTTTCCACAGAGGGTTCTATATGGAACCCAACATGGTTCTACGTGGAACCAAAAAGGGTTGTCCTATGGGCACAGCCGAAGAAACCTTTTTTCTAAGAGTGTAGGGTGTACAGGAGCAATAAATTCAGCTCTAGCTTTGGAGGATGCAATGAAAGTTCTTATGCATTACATCATTGTGGAATGGACAAGATAACGTCAATCTCTAAGATTGTAACTGATTTGCACCAGAAAGTGAGGAGACAACATTAGAAAGTGAGGAGACAACATTAGAAAGTGAGGAGACTACATTAAAAAAGTGAGGAGACTACATTAGTCTATTAGTGTGTGGTCTGCGTCTGGGGGCCATGGCGAGTAAAGTCAACTCAGAGACCCTAACCCTAACCCCTACACCATGGAATGGGAACACATTCTCAACATGGTTAATATCAAACCCAAAATAACCACAGCACCCCGACGGTCGGTCCGTCTCACTGGATCGGGTTCCCTGTGATATTTGTGAGCATGGGTAGGAGCGTCTAGGACCATGGCATGTGATAGTCTACAGGCAGAGGAACGTCTGTACAAGACGGAGAGAACACCGATTTATTAGATGCTGGAAAGGACATCTGCATTCTGTATGATCGTGCCTGCGTTCCAAATGGCACCCAATACCTTTGACGAGAGCCTCAATGGGCCCTGGTCAAAAGTAGTGTACTAAATAGGGAATGGGGTACGATTTGGAATACAGTTGTACTGTATCTGCTAGACTTAGACTACCAGTCAAAAGTGTGGACACACCTACTCATTCAAGGGTTTTTCTTAATTTTTTATATTTTTTACATTGTAGAATAATAGTGAAAACATCAAAACTATGAAATAACACATATGGAATCATGTAGTAGCCAAAAAAGTGTTAAACAAATTTCAGATTCTTCAAATAGCCACCCTTTGCCTTGATGACAGATTTGCACACTCTTGGCATTCTCTCAACAAGCTTCATGAGATAGTCACCTGGAATGCATTTCAATTCAGAGGTGTGCCTTCTTAAAAGTTAATTTGTGGAATTTCTTTCATTCTTAATGCATTTCAGCCAATCAGTTGTGTTGTGACAAGGTAGGGGGGTTATACAGAAGATAGCCCTATTTGGTAAAAGACCAAGTCCATATTATGACAAGAACAGCTGAAATAAGCAAAGAGAAACAACAGTCCATTATTACTTTAAGACATGAAGGTCAGTCAATACGGAACATTTCAAGAACTTGAAAAGTTTCTTCAAGTGCAGTCGCAAAAACCATCAAGCGCTATGATGAAACTAGCTCTCATGAGGACCGCCACAGGAATGGAAGACCCAGAGTTACCTCTGCTGCAGAGGATACATTCATTAGAGTTACCAGCCTCTGAAATTGCAGCCCAAATAAATGCTTCACAGAGTTCAAGTAACAGACACATCTCAACATCAACTGTTCAGAGGAAACCGCTGTGTCTTTGTGAGACGCGGTGTGGGTGAACGGATGATCTCCGCATGTGTATTTCCTACTGTAAAGCATGGAGGAGGAGGTGTTATGGTGTGGGGGTGCTTTGCTGGTGACACTGTCTGTGATTTATTTAGAATTCAAGGCACAATTAACCAGAATGGCTACCATAGCATTCTGCAGTGATATGCCATCCCATCTGGTTTGGGCTTAGTGGGACTATCATTTGTTTTTCAACAGGACAATGCACAACACACCTCCAGACTATGTAAGGGCTATTTTACCAAGAAGGAGAGTGATGGAGTGCTGCATCAGATGACCTGGCCTCCACAATCCCCCGACCTCCACCCAATTGAGATGGTTTGGGATGAGTCGGACCGCATAGTGAAGGAAAAGCAGCCAACAAGTGCTCAGCATATGTGGGAACTCCTTCAAGACTGTTGGAAAAGCGTTCTAGGTGAAGCTGATTGAGAGAATGCCAAGAGTGTGCAAAGCTGGCATCAAGGCAAAGGGTGGTAATTTGAAGAATCTCAAATATAAAATATATTTTGATTTGTTTAACACTTTTTTGCTTACTACTTGATTCCATTTGTTTTATTTCATAATTTTGATGCCTTCACTATTATTCTAGAATAGTAAAAATAAAGAAAACCCCCTGGAATGAGTAGGTGTGTCCAAACTTTTGAATGGTACTGTACGTCAGAAGTAGTCACAAGATATAACTTCCTCAACCTTACCCAAGTCATCTGCCCTTCTGAGATATAACTTCCTCAACCTTACCCAAGTCATCTGCCTTTCTGAGATATAGCTTACTCAACCTTACCCACATCATCTGCCTTTCTGAGGTATAACTTCCTCAACCTTACCCAAGTCATCTGCCTTTCTGAGATATAGCTTACTCAACCTTACCCAAGTCATCTGCCTTTCTGAGATATAGCTTACTCAACCTTTCCCAAGTCATTTGCCTTTCTGAGATATAGCTTACTCAACCTTACCCAAGTCATCTGCCTTTCTGAGGTATAACTTCCACAACCTTACCCAAGTCATCTGCCTTTCTGAGATATAGCTTATTCAACCTTACCCAAGTCGTCTGCCTGTCTGAGGTATAACTTCCTCAACCTTACCCAAGTCATCTGCCTTTCTGAGATATAGCTTATTCAACCTTACCCAAGTCATCTGCCTGTCTGAGGTATAACTTCCTCAGCCTTACCCAAGTCATCTGCCTTTCTAAGATATAACTTCCTCAACCTTACCCAAGTCCAAGTCATCTACCTTTCTGAGATATAACTTCCTCAACCTTACCCAAGTCCAAGTCATCTGCCTTTCTGAGGTGATTTCCACAATGTTTTGGAAAGTGTAGGCTATGTTGTGGGATTTTCAAGCATATGATGCCGTCTGCAGGCTGTGTAGTATAGGCTACCATATTTGTGTGCAGTGTACCTGCAAGGCGGCATGGCATGAGAGTGCAAGCTTTCCTTCTGTAAGCTAGACCAGTCTCAGGCCTCTGTGTTTACACTGCTCCTCTGCAGCCACAAGATGGCACTATTTAAATGATTCTCCAGTGAAACTCAAGATATCTTGAGAAAATAGCTTTTTAACATCTCTTTTTATCATTTGAGAAAACACCTGTGCAAAACATAACAAAATAGAAGCCTAACAGCCCAAAATAGACATGAAATGTAAATAGAAAAAAAGTACAAAATAGAAAGATCCTAAAGATGGAGGGGATGAGACAGGTTAAAGAAGGATTTTTAAGCCTTGAGACATGGATTGTGTATGTGTGCCGTTCAGAGGGTGAAATGGCAAGACAAAATATTTAAGTGCCTTGGAATGGGGTATGGTAGTAGGTGCCAGGCGCACCGGTTTGTGTCAAGAACTGTAACGCTGCTGGGATTTTCAACAGTTTCCCGTGGGTATCAAGAATGGTCCACCACCCAAAGTACATCCAGACAACTTGATACAACTGTGGGAAGCATTGGAGTCAACATGGGCCAGCATCCCTGTGGAACGCTTTCGACACCTTGTAGAGTCCATGTCCCGACAAACTGAGGCTGTTCTGAGGGCAAAAGGGGGTCAAACTCAATATTAGGAAGGTGTTCTTAATGTTTTCTCCACTCAGTGCATGTACGTATATGTCTTAATATTTAATATTATTATTGATTCTTTCTAATTCTCTGTGGAAAAATATGATGTTAATTTAGTCTGTTTAGTAACTGAATAGAATAAATGAGGAAATTAAAGAATGAATAGGAATATAATCTCAACCACTAGAACTATTGTGTCTATGAATGGGATGTACAGTATTTTCAATTATCATTGGTTATATTTAGTATCATACTTCAGACTTCTTTTTGTCTGAGATGTGGGTGTTAGAATGTTTTGTGTTTGTTGTGTGCGTGCCTTGCATGCATGTTTCCATGGCTGTGAAGAGGGGGTATTAGGGTGTTTCAGACCGTTCCATTGTGAAAAGGCACTTTTCTTTTCTTCTGGTGGGTTGAGACCTTTTGTTGTTGTCCCCCACAATGAAATTGGAGGGGGACTATGGATCCGTCTTCATCGGTTCGTACTTCTCAGTGTATGTGTATGGAAGATCAAACCCATAACTTTGGTGACGTACGCAAGCACCGTGCTTTCACCAACTGAGACATTCGAACCAATGAGAATGACATCTCCACATGGTCAACACTGTAGGGAAAGTATCTAAACAAAAGTCCATTCTGACTGAGGAGGCCTGTGGTGAAGTAAGGTTAACCACTAGCCACACGCTGCCTTTATACATGGAAGTTAATTAGGGCCTCTCATACGCTCTAGAGGCACTTCATGATGATGTAAAAGCACTTCATGATGACCACCTATAGGTTTTTCTATTTGGAATTAGGCTTTAGACGCTGACAGGTGCTTCCTCTCCAGAATGTTCACAATGTTCACATTGTTCTTAAAAAGTAGTGCCTTGAACCAAAGGGTATTTTAAGCACTTTTCATTAAAGCTACAGAAGACACAGCATACATGAATGGAGTGTGTGTATCATAGCTCTCAAATCTCGTGTGTTTGGTTTTTCATCCAGACTTGGTTTTCCATTCAGATGGAAAAGGCGTTATAGAGTTGCTGTGGGCAGATATAGCCATAGCTAACCCTGCTCTTTTTCTATCTCCACTGTAGGCAGTCTTCTGTCAGCTCACGCTTCAATATTTGATATGAATGAATATTTAAACAAATATATAGCGATGCAGAGTGTACGTATCCGGCCCACCAGTTATAGGTGAGCAAAGGCACACAATGTTTCTGCTGTCTTATTCTGATGAGAGAGGGGAGAAACATTTCAAAAGGAGGATGTCACACTTAGAAAGCGTTTGCTTCATTTGCATTGCAGTACCATATCAAGGACAATGATCATTTTCAAAAAGGCATACACATCAAACAAAAACAGTGATGTTTTTAAAGTAATACATTGGTTTTATTGTCTGTTATCTTTTTGGACTAATACCATATAGCTAACTGTCTGCTGTCATCGGAAACATCTTAAATGTCACCTACAGACAGGAAAGACGCTCACACACCATCTTACTGTTTATTTTTCTTGCTTTTTTTTCAGCTCAGAACAAAAGCAGGATATCAGTATCAGCATCATCAGTATGAAGCTGACCACAGCTCCAATCCAAACCACTACACAGCAAAAGCCCCCTCCCTACACAGAAACCACAGAGAATGAAACCACAGAGGAACACTTAGCTACAGCGTCATCATCTCTTCCTCCACAGAGGAGAGAGGGCAGATTATTATTGCTCTAATTCTGGATGTGACTGTGTAAGCGATTTACTGAATTGGACTGAAATGTGTGTTTTCATCTAATAGATAACTAGTGACTACAAACACAAGGTCAGTCAAAACACAAACATAATGTACATCAGTCACCTTATCTTATTCCTTTTGGACGGGGTTGATCAGGTTGCACAAACAGTGTGTGTGTGTGTGTGTGCGCGCATGTCTGCCAGTGCAGTTGTTGTCTCTGTAGTGTATGATTAGCCTGTGTATGCTTGTGCGTGTGTAATACTCTTCTTCTCATTCTATGGAGAAAATAGTTTTGTCCTGCTTCTCTCTGACTGCAAGTGGAGCCATTTGCTTTATACAGTGAATAAAACTAGAGCCATTGATGTGCTTGTAGAGACTATTTGCTAAGTATCATCATAACTGTAGTATCATTAATGAACCTGTCAGGATCTTACCAGCTGTCCTCAGCCTGCCCTCTGCTGGTTTATTCTCACCAGGGTTGGACACTGCAGATCCTGAGGGGTTAGCCATAACCCTAAGCCTAGCTTCATGTCCAAACCCCAGCTCAACCTTGACCCTAGCTTCATGTCCACACCCCGGCTCAACCTTGACCATAGATTCATGTCCACACCCCGGCTCAACCCTAACCCTAGCTTCATGTCCACACCCCGGCTCAACCTTGACCCTAGCTTCATGTCCACACACAAATGATCACACCCCTGAAAACAGTCTTAGGTTTACAATCATGAGAGACACGGACACTGTATTAAAAACATGTTTTTTTATCAATTCATTATACAAATACACAGAGGTATAAAAAGTGTGCAGGTATGATCAATCATGTATTTACTGTATACAGCAACACGAATACGTCCTTAAGCACACCACAGATAATAAAATACAGCAATTTTCAAGAATAACATAACGTAATCAATACATAATCACATCGTTTTCTTGGCTGAATATCACTTATTATGGTTAATGAACAGTCTGTTGGTGTCATATTTTTCATTTGGAACAGTCTATGGGCTAGATCTATATCTATAATTCAGTGCCATTTGTCATAGATCAGCATCTATTTGCCATCATGTCGATTCAACAGGCATCTACTGTCATAGTGAAACTGTGGTGTCTTGTCATTGTACATCTCCTGTCATATAAATCTATAGTCTGTTGATGAGGTTCAGTGACTGGTAGCTCTACATATCTGTGATGGCAGGCAGTATGCAGGCTCGTACACGGGCCTCCTTCCAGACACAACAACAATCTGAGCTCTCCCTCTCTCTCTCCTCCTTCTCCTTACTCTCTCCCTCTCTTCGTCCCCCCCATTTTCTTTGTTTAATAATGGGCTACTTATCCTAGCCTGTAGCTGTTCTGCAGATACCTGTGTAGGTGTGTATCTATGTGGGGGCTGTGTGGTTAGGTCAGAGGGGGAGGGGCCACAGTCAGGGGTGGCTGTGTTACTGAACCCAGGGCAGCTGCTCTTACGTTGCTGCTGGAGGTCAAAGGGCAGGTCAGAGGGGCAGGAGCGGGGGTAACTGTGTGCCCGTGGGCGGGACTGGCCCTCAGACACCACCCCTTGTCTCCTTAAACCCAATTCCCTGATTGACAGGTGGAGTGGCCGGGGCTGCCGTACAGGAACTCTAAGGGGTCTGACGCACCAAGGCAACCAAACGCAGGCTCATTACAGTTGGAATCTTTCCCCTGTCCACCGCATACAGTGATGAAGTCAGAGTACATCCCAGGCCTTTCCTTCCCATGGGCCTTTTCCCTGTGACAAAATGCAGTGGCCTTTGGAGAGTTTTCATCTTGCACAGCAAGCTGCGGCAGCCTCGACCTCTGGTGCAGCGAGTCCTGCTTGCGAGGGTTGATGATGTCATTGGTGTGAAAGGAGGTGGGGTGAGCCAGGTGGCAGATGGACAGCAGGTAGTCCTCTGAGGAGAGGGTGTGTGGGCAGGGCCCTGGGTGGGTGGTAGGCTGGGCAGAGTGAAGGGTGTTGGACTGGTTCGTCTGGTTCATGTGGTTCATGTCTCTGACCAGATCCTCGTAGCCCTCTCTGATAGTGGGCAGCTGTAATCTCCTCTTCTGGGATACCGGTTTGGACATAGGACGCATGGCTGCTGGGAGAGACCGACAGAGAGAGAAGTCAATCACCAAGAGATAATGTTTGAATAATATCGGAGTGACTTTGTCTTCATGGACGTGGGGTCTGACATTTGGGAAATGGGTAGGTTATGCATACTCTGATTTAATCATATTTGATAACTGGTCCTTTCAATGCTCCCCACAGAACCACATCAACACCACTTCTAGACCTGATAACCTTAGCCCCACAGAACCACATCAACACCACTTCTATACCTGGTAACCTAAGCCCCACAGAACCACATAAACACCACTTCTATATCTGGTATCCTAAGCCCCACAGAACCACACCAACACCACTTCTATACCTGGTAACCTAAGCCTCACAGAACCACATCAACACCATTCTATACCTGGTAACCTAAGCCTCACAGAACCACATCAACACCATTCTATACCTTGTAACCTAAACTCCACAGAACCACATCAACACCATTATATACCTGGTAACCTAAGCCCCACATAACCACATCAACACCACTTCTATACCTGGTAACCTAAGCCTCACAGAACCACATCAACACCATTCTATACCTGGTAACCTAAGCCTCACAGAACCACATCAACACCATTCTATACCTTGTAACCTAAACTCCACAGAACCACATCAACACCATTATATACCTGGTAACCTAAGCCCCACATAACCACATCAACACCACTTCTATACCTGGTAACCTAAGCCTCACAGAACCACATCAACACCATTCTATATCTGGTAACCTAAGCCTCACAGAACCACATCAACACCATTCTATACCTTGTAACCTAAACTCCACAGAACCACATCAACACCATTATATACCTGGTAACCTGGTAACCCAGGTTCCCTTGGAGAGTTCATCAATGAGCTTGACGCCTTGATAAGTTCCTTTCCTGAGGATGGCTCACCCCTCACAGTTCTGGGTGACTTTAACCTCCCTACGTCTGCCTTTGACTCATTTCTCTATGCCTCCTTCTTTCCACTCCTTTCCTCTTTTGACCTCACCCTCTCACCGTCCCCCCCTACTCACAAGGCAGGCAATATGCTTGACCTCATCTTTACTAGATGCTGTTATTCTACTAATCTCACTGCAACTCCCCTCCAAGTCTCCGACCACTACTTTGTATCATTTTCTCTCTCGCTCTCCTCCAACACTACTCACTCTGCCCCTACTCAGATGGTAATGTGCCGTCGAAACCTTCGCTCTCTCTCTCCCGCTACTCTCTCCTCTTCCATCCTATCATCTCTTCCCTCTGCTAAACCCTTCTCCCTCCGATCTCCTGATTCTGCCTCCTCAACCCTCCTCTCCTCCCTTTCTGCATCTTTTGACTCTCTATGTCCCCTATCCTCCCGGCCGGCTCGGTCCTCCCCTCCTGCTCCGTGGCTTGACGACTCATTGCGAGCTCACAGAAGAGGGCTCCGGGCAGCCGAGTGGAAATGGAGGAAAACTAGACTCCCTGCGGACCTGTTATCTTTTCACTCCCTCCTTTCTACATTATCTTCCTCTGTTTCCGCTGCTAAAGCCACTTTCTACCACTCTAAATTCCAAGCCTCTGCCTCTAACCCTAGGAAGCTCTCTGCCACCTTCTCCTCCCTGCTGAATCTTCCTCCTCCTCCCCCTCCCTCCTCCCTCTCTGTGGATGACTTCGTCAACCATTTTGAAAAGAAGGTTGACGACATCTGATCCTCATTTATTAAGTCAAATGACACCGCTGGTCCTGCTCACACTGCCCTACCCTATGCTTTGACTTCTTTCTCCACTCTCTCTCCAGATGAAATCTTGTGACTTGTGACGGCCGGCCGCCCAACAACCTGCCCGCTTAACCCTATCCCCTCCTCTCTTCTCCAGACCATTTCCGGAGACCTTCTCCCTTACCTCACCTTGCTCATCAACTCATCCTTGACCGCTGGCCATGTCCCTTCCGTCTTCAAGAGAGCGAGAGTTGCACCCCTCCTCAAAAAACCTACACTCGATCCCGCCGATGTCAACAACTACAGACCAGTATCCATTCTTTCTTTTCTCTCCAAAACTCTCGAGCGTGCTGTCTCTAGCCAACTCTCCTGCTATCTCTCTCAGAATGACCTTCTTGATCCAAACCAGTCAGGTTTCAAGACTGGTCATTCAACTGAGACTGCTCTTCTCTGTGTCACGGAGGCTCTCCGCACTGCTAAAGCTAACTCTCTCTCCTCTGCTCTTATCCTTCTAGACCTATCCGCTGCCTTTGATACTGTGAACCATCAGATCCTCCTCTCCACCCTCTATGAGTTGGGCATCTCCGGCGCTGCTCACTCTTGGATTGCATCCTACCTGACAGGTCCCTCCTACCAGGTGGCGTGGCAAGAATCTGTCTCCGCACCACATGCTCTCACCACTGGTGTCCCCCAGGGCTCAGTTCTAGGCCCTCTCCTATTCTCTCTATACACCAAGTCACTTGGCTCTGTCATATCCTCACATGGTCTCTCCTATCATTGCTACGCAGACGACACAACATTAATTTTCTCCTTTCCCCCTTCTGATAACCAGGTGGCGAATCGCATCTCTGCATGTCTGGCAGACATATCAGTGTGGATGTCGGATCACCACCTCAAGCTGAACCTCGGCAAGACAGAGCTGCTCTTCCTCCCTGGGAAGGACTGCCCGCTCCATGATCTCGCCATCACGGTTGACAACTCCATTGTGTCCTCCTCGCAGAGTGCAAAGAGCCTTGCCGTGACCCTGGACAACACCCTGTCGTTCTCTGCTAACATCAAAACGGTGATCCGATCCTGCAGGTTCATGCTCTACAACATTCGCAGAGTACGACCCTACCTTACACAGAAAGCGGCACAGGTCCTAATCCAGGCACTTGTCATCTCCCGTCTGGATTACTGCAACTCGCTGTTGGCTGGGCTCCCTGCCTGTGCCATTAAACCCCTACAACTTATCCAGAACGCCGCAGCCCGTCTGGTGTTCGACCTTCCCAAGTTCTCTCATGTCACCCCGCTCCTCCGCACACTCCACTGGCTTCCAGTTGAGGCTCGCATCTACTACAAGACCATGGTGCTTGCCTACGGAGCTGTGAGGGGAACGGCACCTCCTTACCTTCAGGCTCTGATCAGACCCTACACCCAAACGAGGGCACTACGTTCATCCACCTCTGGCCTGCTAGCTCCCCTACCTCTCAGCCCAGTCAAAGCTATTTGCTGCTCTGGCACCCCAATGGTGGAACAAGCTCCCCCACCACGCCAGGACAGCGGAGTCACTGACCACCTTCCGGAGACACTTGAAACCCTACCTCTTTAAGGAATACCTGGAATAGTATAAAGTCATCCTTCTACCCCCCCCCACCCCCCATTAAAAAAAAGAAGGAAAAAAAAGTGGTTGTCCCACTTGCTATCATAAGTTGAATGCACCAATTTGTAAGTCGCTCTGGATAAGAGCGTCTGCTAAATGATGTAAATGTACATGTAAATGTAACCTAAACTCCACAGAACCACATCAACACCATTCTATACCTGGTAACCTAAACTCCAAAGAACCACATCAACACCATTCTATACCTGGTAAACTAAGCCCCACAGAACCACATCAACACCATTCTATACCTGGTAACCTAAACTCCACAGAACCACATCAACACCATTCTATACCTGGTAACCTAAACTCCACAGAACCACATCAACACCATTCTATACCTGGTAACCTAAGCCTCACAGAACCACATCAACACCATTCTATACCTGGTAACCTAAACTCCACAGAACCACATCAACACCATTCTATACCTAGTAACCTATGCCCCACAGAACCACATCAACACCATTCTATACCTGGTAACCTAAACTCCACAGAACCACATCAACAAAATTCTATACCTGGTAACCTAAGCCCCACAGAACCACATCAACACCATTCTATACCTGGTAACCTAAGCCCCAAAGATCCTCCTATTTCTTTATACTTATCCCCGCTCTCCTCTTCTCTCCTCTGTTTGCTCAGGAGGAGCTGTGTAAATAGGTCCGTAAGACAAACACACCGTGACCATAGCTACATAAACACACTGGTATATAAGTACCATAGATACCAGACCAGCCAGCCAGAACCCGCCAGAACCCACCAGAACCAGCCAGAACCACATACTGTAGCCTATATTTTCTCATGCCACCCATATTGTTTCAGCCCTGACTGCAGGCCGCAGAGTATTTCAGTCCTGACCTCAATATCAAAAATAGCTCCAGCCAAACCCTAAAGCCAGCCTCTCCCAGTATCCCTCAAGGTGGAATAGCTGCTAAATATAGAACCACAACTAGCTGGTATGCAGTGACTCAGAACCATACTAGCATCCTTCCTATACATAGCAAAGATACAGGTAATTGCCTAAATAAAGGAAACACCAACATTAAGTGTCTTAATAGGGCGTTGGGCCCCCATGAACTGCCAGAGCACCTTCTTTGCAGCTTGGCATAGATTCTACAAGTGTCTGGAACTCTATTGGAGGGATACAACACAATTCTTCTATGACAAATTCCATAATTTGGTGTCTTGTTGATGGTGGTGGAAAACGCTGTCTCAGGCGCCGCTCCAGAATCTCCCTTAAGTGTTCAATTGGTGACTGAGACGGCCATAGCATCTGGTTTACATCGTTTTCATGCTCTTCAAACCATTCAGTGACAACTCGTGCCCTGTGGATGGGGGCATTGTCATCCACTCCCATCAGGATAGAAGTGCTTCACCATAGGTTGAAGGTGATCACTCAGAATGGCTGTGTATTTATTGGTGTTTACCTTGTCCTCTAAGGGGTTGAGTGAACCTAAACCATGGCAAGAAAATAATAATTATAATAATAATTAGTCATTTAGCAGACGCTCTTATCCAGAGCGACTTACAGGAGCAATTAGGGTTAAGTGCCTTGCTCAAGGGCACATCGACAGATTTTTCACCTAGTCGGCTTGGGGATTAGAACCAGCGACCTTTCGGTTACTGGCACAACACTCTTAACCACTAAGCTACCAGAGCTGCCAGAACTCTCATTTACTCAAGTGTTTCCCTTATTTTGGTAGTTACCTGTATATTAGCATCCTGTGTATAACCTAATACAGTAGTTACACCTGTAGGTTTAATGGACTTTGGCACAACTGCTTGGCAGACTCACCTGTAATAAAAGGTGTAGTGTATATCCAAGTCTTTTCTCTGCTCCTGTAGCGTGTCTGTAACAGGGTTCTCTCGTTAACTCTTCAGGAGAATGTGTGAATGAACATCTGTGCAGATAAGATCTGGCTGCGTAGCTTTAAAAAAAGAGAAGTAGCGATGCTGGTCTCTGAGCGTGCTCTGTGGCTCTAACTGTCTCTGACTGTGTCTGTCCTGAGGTAGCAGTAGACTGCAGATTTATCTCCTCCCTCTCTCTCTCCCTCAGTCTGCCCTTCCCTTATTCTAAATATAGCATCACCATCCGTTTCCTATCCCTGAGCACTGTCATTGGATGATTTTGTTGATGAAAGGAAACAGAAAGAGAGGGATAGATGAAGAGATTGAGATTATATATATATATATTATTTTATTTTTTATAAAGAGAACAGAGGTAAAAGTGGGGGCAGGTTGAGAGAGTTGTGGTAACAGAACATTTCTCAATCTAGCCCTGTTTATTACCAGGCTGTAATTAGCTCAGGTACAAAATAAAGCTGGTATACTACACCAATGTTTCTCTGATAAAAAGTGTCCTGCTTAGACATAGAACCCCTATAAAGTGGTAGAATGTAGCCTCAGTATCTCTGATAATATTACTGATGCCATAATGTCTCCAGGTGGCCTTATGATGTGTGTGTGTGTGTGTGTGTGTGTGTGTGTGTGTGTGTGTGTGTGTGTGTGTGTGTGTGTGTGCGTGCGTGCGTGCGTGCGTGCGTGCGTGCGTGCGTGCGTGCGTGCGTGCGTGCGTGCGTGCGTGCGTGCGTGCGTGCGTGCGTGCGTGCGTGCGTGCGTGCGTGCGTGCGTGTGTGTGTGTACGTACACACACCCTCCATATGTATCCTGGAGCATAGAGCAGAATTAAAAGATTTAGCTTCACTGTCCAAATACATATGGAGGGTGTGTGTACACACACACACACACACACACACACACCCTCCATATGTATTTGGACAGTGAAGCTAAATATTTTAATTCTGCTCTATGCTCCAGGATTTGAGATGTTTCATATGAGGCGACAGTACAGAATGTCACCTTTTATTTGAGGGTATTTTCATACACATCTGTTTTACCATTTAGAAATGAAAGCGCTACATGTATCTAGTCCCCCCATTTGAAGTCATAAGTATTTGGACAAATTCACTTATAGTATATTAAAGTAGTCAAAAGTTTAGTAGTCCCATATTCCTTGCATGTGTCACGGTTTTGGCCAAGGCTGCTCCTTCTCCTTGTTCGGGCAGGCTTCGGCGGTCGTCGTCTCCGGAGTACTAGCTGCCACCGTTCTATGTTTCGATGTTTGTTTGGTTTGGTCTGTTTTGTTACACCTGTTCCTTGTTAGTGTTAATTATGTGTCCTATAAGTTCTCTTGGGTTTTGTCATGTGTTGTGTGTAATTGTTCTTTGTCAACTTGGGATGCTAGTTCATTTATCTCTCGGTATTGTTTTGAAGAGAGTTCCGCACAGTGTGCGCCTTTTGTTTTGTACTATTACCGGTGTGCGTAAAGTTCGCTTGCCTGCCGGGTTGTATTTAGCCGTGTTGGCTTGTTCTTTTGTTGTCTTCACTAAAGACGTTAGTACGAAGCCTCTGTGTGTCCTGCGCTTGATTCCACACCACATCTACGCTCAACCTTGACAGCATGCAATGACTACATCAATCTTGTGACTCTACAAATTTGTTGGATGCATTTGTGGTTTGTTTTGGTTGTGATTTTCCCAATAGGAAGGAACTGAATGGTGAATAATGTATTGTGCCATTTTTGGAGTCACTTTTATTGTAAGTAAGAATATAATATGTTTCTGAATACTTCTACATTAATGTGGATGCTACCATATTTATGGGATAATCATGAATGAATCGTGAATTATGATGAGTGAGAAAGTTACAGAGGCACATAGATCATACTCTCAAAACATGTTTTGCTGTAGCCTCTGAACGGCATCTAACTCATCATTATTCAGGATTTATTCAGGATTTTTCTTAATCATGGCATTATCAGGATTAATTTAGAAGTGTTCATAAACATCTTATCTACTCACAATTACTCAAGTCATCATTCAGTTACTATTGGGCAAAACAGAACCCAAAACACATCCAAAACAAACTGCAAATTCATCCAACGAGTTTGTAGAGTCACAAGCTTGATGTAGTCATTGCGTGTAAGGAATATTTACCCTGATCAGCCAGTACCGTCAAGGAGCTGTTGAAGAGTTTTGAATCGGCTTTGAATAGTCAGAGGTACTACTTTAACCTATTACACCCTCTTCTGAACATTAACTATTATTGACAGTATATGAACTCTGTACAGTGGACTCTTCAGAAGCCAAGTCTACCCAGGTCACTCTGTGTACGTGTATCCTAGGGATTTGTCTGCCGTTAAAGGGGCTGACTAAACTTTTTTTGGGGGTCGCCTGTCCAAACAGTGCAAAAAAACTTAACGACTAAAACCAGATATAAAGTATGTAGAAAAGATCATGGACCTATACAGTTATATAATACAATCTTTGAGAACTAACAATCACCCAAGTAAAAGCTAGACAGTCAGGGAGAATTGAAAATTCCCAAAACAATTAATTTAGCAGTATAGATTTTGTTATGTTTGAGCGTAAGAACACAGCATTAGCCATGGGAAAATGTACAGAACTGCATGTTCTCTCAGCTCCATGGCAAAATGTGTAGAATTGCAGGAAATACAGTGGGGGAAAAAAGTATTTAGTCAGCCACCAATTGTGCAAGTTCTCCCACTTAAAAAGATGAGAGAGGCCTGTAATTTTCATCATAGGTACACGTCAACTATGACAGACAAAATTAGAAACAAATTCTCCAGAAAATCACATTGTAGGATTTTTTATGAATTTATTTGCAAATTATGGTGGAAAATAAGTATTTGGTCACCTACAAACAAGCAAGATTTCTGGCTCTCACAGACCTGTAACTTCTTCTTTAAGAGGCTCCTCTGTCCTCCACTCGTTAACTGTATTCATGGCACCTGTTTGAACTTGTTATCAGTATAAAAGACACCTGTCCACAACCTCAAACAGTCACACTCCAAACTCCACTATGGCCAAGACCAAAGAGCTGTCAAAGGACACCAGAAACAAAATTGTAGACCTGCACCAGGCTGGGAAGACTGAATCTGCAATAGGTAAGCAGCTTGGTTTGAAGAAATCAACTGTGGGAGCAATTATTAGGAAATGGAAGACATACAAGACCACTGATAATCTCCCTCGATCTGGGGCTCCACGCAAGATCTCACCCCGTGGGGTCAAAATGATCACAAGAACGGTGAGCAAAAATCCCAGAACCACACGGGGGGACCTAGTGAATGACCTGCAGAGAGCTGGGACCAAAGTAACAAAGCCTACCATCAGTAATAATAATAATAATAATAATATGCCATTTAGCAGACGCTTTTATCCAAAGCGACTTACAGTCATGCGTGCATACATTTTTTGTGTATGGGTGGTCCCGGGGATCGAACCCACTACCTTGGCGTTACAAGCGCCGTGCTCTACCAGCTGAGCTACAGAGGACCACAGTAACACACTACGCCGCCAGGGACTCGAATCCTGGAGTGCCAGACGTGTCCCCCTGCTTAAGCCAGTACATATCCAGGCCCGTCTGATGTTTGCTAGAGTGCATTTGGATGATCCAGAAGAGGATTGGGAGAATGTCATATGGTCAGATGAAACCAAAATATAACTTTTTGGTAAAAACTCAACTCGTCGTGTTTGGAGGACAAAGAATGCTGAGTTGCATCCAAAGAACACCATACCTACTGTGAAGCATGGGGGTGGAAACATCATGCTTTACGGCTGTTTTTCTGCAAAGGGACCAGGACGACTGATCCGTGTAAAGGATAGAATGAATGGGGTAATGTATTGTGAGATTTTGAGTGAAAACCTCCTTCCATCAGCAAGGGCATTGAAGATGAAACGTGGCTGGGTCTTTCAGCATGACAATGATCCCAAACACACCGCCCGGGCAACGAAGGAGTGGCTTCGTAAGAAGCATTTCAAGGTCCTGTAATGGCCTAGCCAGTCTCCAGATCTCAACCCCATAGAAAATCTTTGGAGGGAGTTGAAAGTCCGTGTTGCCCAGCGACAGCCCCAAAACATCACTGCTCTAGAGGAGATCTGCATGGAGGAATGGGCCAAAATACCAGCAACAGTGTGTGAAAACCTTGTGAAGACTTACAGAAAACATTTGACCTGTGTCATTGCCAACAAAGGGTATATAACAAAGTATTGAGAAACTTATTTTCCACCATAATTTGCAAATAAATTCATAAAAAATCCTACAATGTGATTTTCTGGATTTTTTTCCCTCATTTTGTCCGTCATAGTTGACGTGTACCTATGATGAAAATTACAGGCCTCTCTCATCTTTTTAAGTGGGAGAACTTGCACAATTGGTGGCTGAATAAATACTTTTTTCCCCCACTGTATGCTTTAAAACTGCAAACATTTCTCTCAGCTCCATGGAGAAATGTGTAGAATTGCAGGAAATTTGTTTAACCTCTTAAGGATCGTACCTTTTTTTCAATTTTCGCCTAAAATTGCCTGTAGCTCAGGACCTGAAGCAAGGATATACATATTCTTGATACCATTTGAAAGGAAACACTTTGAAGTTTGTGGGAATGTGAAATTAATGTAGGAGAATATAACATATTAGATCTTCTCAAAGATAATACAAACAAACAAAAAATTTATTTTTTATTTTTTGTTCCATCATCTTTTAAATGCAAGAGAAAGGCCACAATATAATATTGCAGTTTAGGCGCAATTTAGATCTTAGCCACTAGATGGCAGCAGTGTGTGTGCAAAGTTTCAGATTCATCCAGTGAAGCGTTGCAATACTGGACTTTTTTGTACCAAGTCTGCCCTAATGTGCTGAATTGGTCAATTGATACATTTTCAAGTACATAACTATAGAGAACATACAAAAATGATATGGTAATATAAAATGTAAGTTTACACACTCCCAGGAATGTCATACATAATGGATCATTAGCTTATAAACTAACATGATGGATCATTAGTTTATACACTAACTTTCGCACATCTAGATGGCCGGGCGGGGTGGGTGTGGAGCCAGAGACAGCAGGGGTTCAAACTGTAGAAACCAGTTCCTACATTTGAATATAAAAATGGATTTTATAAAATAAAACTATGCTACATTTTATCTCTGGGACCCTTAGGATGACAAATCAGAGCAAGATTACTGAATGTAAGTACATTATTTACCTTCAGAGGTGAATGTATCAAACTAGTTGCCGTGATACGTTTTTCGTTGTTGTGCACTCTCCTCAAACAATAGCATGGTATCTTTTCACTGTAATAGCTACTATAAATTGGAAAGTGCAGTTAGATTAACAACAATGTAAGCTTTCTGCTCATATAAGACATGTCTATGTCCTGGAAAGTTTGCTGTTACTTACAACAGTCATGCTAATCACATTAGGGCACGTTAGCTCAACTGTCCCGTATACGGGACACCGATCGCGTAGAGATTACAAATGCCAAAATATTCTCTCAAATTCAGCCATGCTGATGGGCAGACATCACTGGGTTTCAAGGAAATCTGTTTCTTGGAGAGATTAGGCAACAGAGGGCAAGAAGGCAATGTCATCAAGGAGTTACTCAAAGCTGGGACCGAGAGACTGAAAAACAGCTTCTATCTCCAGGCCATCAGACTGTTAAATAGCCACCACTAGCCGGCCTCCGCCCAGTACCCTGCCCTGAATTTAGTCACTTTTACTAGCCGGCTACCTTAGAGACTGCTGCCCTATGTCATAGTCATTGAACAATGGTCACTTTAATTATGTTTGCATACTGTTTTACCCACTTCATATGTATATACTGTATTCTAGTTAAGGCTCATCTTATATAACTACTGCTGTACACACCTTTTCAATTCATATACTGTAAATACTGTCTATACACACCATTATATACATATATACTGAGTGTACAAAACATTAGGCTCACCTGCTCTTTCAGTGACAGACTGAACAGGTGAATCCAGGTTAAAGCTGTGATAACTTATTGATGTCACCTGTTAAATCCACTTCAATCAGTGTAGATGAAGGGGAGGGGACATGTTAAAGAAGCCTTGAGACAATTGAGACATGGATTGTGTATGTGTGCCATTCAGAAGATGAATGGGGAAGACAAAGGATTTAAGTGCCTTTGAACAGGGTATGGTAGTAGCTGCCAAGCGCACCAGTTTGAGTGTGTCAAGAACTGTAACGCTGCTGGGTTTTTCACGCTCAACAGTTTCCCGTGTGTATCAAAAATGGTCCACCACCCAAAGGACATCCAGCCAACTTGACACAACTGTGGGAAGCATTGGAGTCAACATGGGCCAGCATCCCTGTGGAACGCTTTAGGCACCTTGTAGAGTCCATGCCCCAACGAATTAAGGCAATTCTGAGGGCAAAAGAGGGTGCAACTCAATATTAGGAAAGTGTTCTTAATGTTTTGTACACTCAGTGTATATTTATATTCTAGATTTTGACGTTGATCTTTTTTGATATTTCTTAATTTCGTTATTTTTATGTGTTGGATTTGTGTGTATTGTTTTGTATTGCTAGTTATTACTGCGCTATTGGAGCTAGAAACTTAAGCATTTTGCTGCACTTGTAATAAAATCTGCTAAATATGTGTACGCGACCAATAACATTTGATTTGATTTGACCTCCACACACAGAGGGGAGGGAGAGAGAGAATGAGTACCTTGTCAGTGCAGACAGTGTTCTTTGAGGATTTGTACTTTTCCATTCATTCATATCCATTAATTCCAGTTAGGACAACAAATGCCACATGCCTTTTTTGCCCTTAGAGAGAGGTTCATAAGTTATGAGTTGAGAACAGTGTGAAATGGGAGCTGGCAGAGAGTGTTGGTGTGTGTTTGGGTTGAGAATAGTGTGAAATGGGAACAGGGCAGAGAGTGTTGGTGTGTGATTGGGTTGAGAATAGTGTGAAATGGGAACAGGGCAGAGAGTGTTGGTGTGTGTTTGGGTTGAGAATAGTGTGAAATGGGAACAGGGCAGAGAGTGTTGGTGTGTGATTGGGTTGAGAACAGTGTGAAATGGGAACAGGGCAGAGAGTGTTGGTGTGTGATTGGGTTGAGAACAGTGTGAAATGGGAACAGGGCAGAGAGTGTTGGTGTGTGATTGGGTTGAGAACAGTGTGAAATGGGAACAGGGCAGAGAGTGTTGGTGTGTGTTTGGATTGAGAACAGTGTGAAATGGGAACAGGGCAGAGAGTGTTGGTGTGTGTTTGGGTTGAGAACAGCAGTGGCTGGGGGGTTCTGGATGTCATAGGAAATTATTGGTGGTGGTGCAGCCTCACCCTTAGGCAGAGAAACACTTTGTGTGTGTGTGTGTGTGTGTGTGTGTGTGTGTGTGTGTGTGTGCATATGAAGAGATGACTTATACTCAGTCTTTACATCCCATCTATAGAAAGATCCCTTTCTTTTTTAGACTCTCTAATGTGAGTAGTCATAAGAGAGAGCAGCTAGCGAGTACCTCACTCTAAATGCTACTCTGATTCATAGAAGATTTACACATACCACACACACACACACACACACACACACCCCACACAGGCAGTGGTTAGAGAAGGATATGGCCATAAATAAAAATGTTGCATGCTGTCAGTACAGCGTGACCAGCATGACTTAATCTAGCCCTGATGAACAGGAGGTAGCACAGAGGATACAGCCTGACTCAAAGGTAACAATACTGATGGTTCTCAACAACAATATGATCCCATATATGCTCCAAGATCAATACGGAACAGACATTCATTCATAAAGAACAGGAAAAAATGAATTCATAGGAATGCTGCAACATGACATCACAAACTCTCTGTTATGTTTGACAGGCTGAGAAACAATATTGAAGTCAAAGTGAAAATTGTCACACATAAATGGGCTTTAAAATAACCAAATATATCCCCCCCTCCTGAGAATAGAAGATCAATTAATTTGGAAAGAGGAGAGCGAGAGGGGAGAGAGGAGAGGAGACAGAGGAGTCAACCTGTTGTCTGCGGCATTGTGTGTGACAGACGTGTGGTGAGCCATTGATGTCTACCAGCAGGATGCCACTTACCAAATGGCTTTTCTATGAAACTGTGATATAACCAACCTCGTTGTGTTTCATGGAACTGGACTCTGTTTTTGGGAGGGAAACAAACATCCTTATGTGTATCAGTTTGAACTAATGACCAGCTAGTATCCTAAATAGCCACATCTCTTACGTCTTCCAGAGTTATAAATTGCACAGAAACAACAATAGGCGTCTTTCAGTCTTCCTGTGGCTAATGCTCCTACATTGAGGAGAGATGTCACTGTGATTATTTGGAAAGGTCAAAGCACCAACAAATGATAAACAAATATGAAATTACCAGTTAATGCTAGAATCCTTAGTTGCTACACTGAACAAAAATATAAACGCAACATTCAACAATTTAAAGATTTTACTGACTTACAGTTCATATAAGGAAATCGGTCAATTGAAATCAATTCATTAGGCCCTAATCTATGGATTTCACATGACTGGGAATACAGATATGCATCTGTTGGACACAGATACCTTAAAAAAAAGATAGGGGCGTGGATTAGAAAACCAGTCAGTATCTGGTGTGACCACCATTTGCCTCATGCAGCACAACACATCTCCTTCACATAGAGTTGATCAGGCTGTTGATTATGGCCTGTGGGAATGTTGTCCCACTCCTCTTCAATGGCTGTGCGAATTTGCTGGATATGAGGCAGGAAATGGAACACACTGTCATACACGTCGATCCAGAGCATACCAAACGTGCTCAATGGGTGACATGTCTGGTGAGTAGGGCTGTTACGGTGACCGTATTACCGCCACACCGGCATTCATGAGTCAGTAAAATTCCACATGACCGTTGAGGCATGGTGATCTTCTCTAATGCACTCTGGACATGCGTTGGTAGTAGCCAACTTGCTAACGACCATCAGGTCCTAATGGCCAGGACAGCCTTTCTAAGGGGATGATTAATTCAAAACATCCATTCGCATATTAGAGCTTATGCATATGCATAGGTCTATATATGAGCCCCCCCCAAAACAACTGATTTCAAATTATGATTGTGCTGTTATACAATACATAGCCTACTGCATATTACACATGGCAGAAAAACACCCCCAAAAAACTGATTTAAGATGTCTTTGGTGCATAATTGGTCTAGCATATACTCCAAAATTAAAGACATTTGAGTAATGGCCTTTGACTGTGGACTGTATTATTATGTATACTGGATGGACTGGTTACCTTCTGCTACTCTCAAAAATGTATATCCATGAGTCTGGGAGAAAACGTATAGCCCTAGGCAATGCTGTTGGTTCATTGATTGTGCAGGGCGGCTTACAGTTAGCCTACAATTATAGTGCATTTGTATTTCATTTTGAATAGCCTAGTAATAGGGATTTTTTTATATTTTCTTAATTAATCGGGTGACACATTACCTTTAGCTATACAGAATTCTCACCACCATGCGTTTCCAATCTCCTCCTCTCTCTCCTTTATTCCTTTCTTGAGCCATGCAGAGGGGCTGTCCACAGTTTAGTGAAATATGTCATTGCAAAAACATGTTACTATCGATGTTTCGAACAGATTTCACTTGGTTTCCCAAATTAAGCACTGGGTAGCTGCAGGAACATGGTTGGAGAGCCCAAGGCATACAGAGTTTGGGGCGGAATATCACCTGTCAGGCAGTGAGAGCATGCTCCTCAAACAGTGGATGATGCGTGGAGTGAAATAAGTGTTCTTATATTTACTTCTCAGCTGCTCATATTAAGCACATGCTCTGCTATAAAACCGAAGTAGCCTACCCAGCATCATTGAAAAACCACCCAGCAGGAAAGCGCGTGGCCTCCATACGTTATTCGAGTGCATAAGGGTGTATTTTCTTCCCCTGACCCTGTTCCTGCCCATTTGATAATGGGCCATTCTATATCGAAAATAAATTTTACATATTAGTAAACACAAGATTCAATTGAGAATAGTCTGATGGGTGAAAACATGATCACTTGATGAGAGAACAGCTGTGCAGCCTGAGGCAACTTTCTCAAATCATCAATAGCGTATAGCCACATAATGCTGCTCATATACAGTATCTTTTGATTTCTAAGGAATTCTAAGGTTTGTATCATTCACAACTTAAGTTGCCAAATAACTCTAAATCTACCGTATAATAATACTTTTTACACTCAATTTAGCCACTTCCTATGTGCTCTAGCTCCGGAATGGGAAAAATATAATTCATATTTTATTCAGCTAAGTTCAATTATAATTTTCTGTGTCCACACACTTTTGTATATACATTTGTGGTCAAAGGTTCTGAGAATGACACAAGTATTGGTCTTCACAAAGTTCGCTGCTTCAGTGTTATGAGATATTTTTGTCAGATGTTACTATGGTATACTGAAGTATAATTACAAGCATACAAGTGGTCCTCTGTAGCTCAATTGGTAGAGCATGGCGCTTGTAACGCCAGGGTAGTGGGTTCGATCCCCGGGACCACCCATACGTAAAAATGTATGCACACATGACTAAGTCGCTTTGGATAAAAGTGTCTGCTAAATGGCATATTATTATTCCATAAGTGTCAAAGGCTTTTATTGACAATTACATTAAGTTTATGCAAAGAGTCAATATATACCCTTCTTTTTCAAGACCTCGGCAATCCACCCTGGCATGCTGTCAATTAACTTCTGGGCCACATCCTGACTGATGGCAGCCCATTCTTGCATAATCAATGCTTGGAGTTTGTCAGAATTTGTGGGTTTTGTTTGTCCACCCGCCTCTTGAAGATCGACCACAAGTTCTCAATGGGATTAAGGTCTGGGGAGTTTCCTGGCCATGACCCAAAATGTTGATGTTTTGTTCCCCAAGCCACTTAGTTATAACTTTTGCCTTATGGCAAGGTGCTCCATCATGCTGGAAAAGGCATTGGTCATCACCAAACTGTTCTTGGATGGTTGGGAGAAGTTGCTCTCGGAGGATGTGTTGGTACCATTCTTTATTCATGACTGTGTTCTTAGGCAAAATGGTGAGTGAGCCCACTCCCTTGGCTGAGAAGCAACCCCACACATGAATGGTCTCAGGATGCTTTACTGTTGGCATTACACAGGACTGATGGTGGCGCTCACCTTGTCTTCTCCGGACAAGGTGTTTTCCGGATGCCCCAAACAATCGGAAAGGTGATTCATCCGAGAAAATGACTTTACCCCAGTCATCAGCTGTCCAATCCCTGTACCTTTTGCAGAATATCAGTCTGTCCCTGATGTTTTTCCTGGAGAGAAGTGGCTTCTTTGCTGCCCTTCTTGACACCAGGCCATCCTCCAAAAGTCTTCGCCTCACTGTGCGTGCAGATGCACTCACACCTGCCTGCTGCCATTCCTGAGCAAGCTCTGCACTGGTGGTGCTCTGATCCCGCAGCTGAATCAACTTTAGGAGACGGTCCTGGCGCTTGCTGGACTTTCTTGGGCGCCCTGACGCCTTCTTCACAACAATTGAACCTCTCTCCTTGAAGTTCTTGATGATCCGATAAATGGTTGATTTAGGTGCAATCTTACTAGCAGCAATATCCTTGCCTGTGAAGCCCTTTCTGTGCAAAGCAATGAAGATGGCACGTGTTTCCTTGCAGGTAACCATGGTTAACAGAGGAAGAACAATGATTTCAAGCACCACCCTCCCTTTAAAGCTTCCAGTCTGTTATTCTAACTCAATCAGCATGACAGAGTGATCTCCAGCCTTGTACTCGTCAACACTCTCACCTGTGATAACGAGAGAATCACTGACATGATGGCAGCTGGTCCTTTTGTGGCAGGGCTGAAATGCAGTGGAAATGTTTCTTTGGGGATTAAGTTCATTTTCATGGCAAAGAGGGACTTCATCTGATCACTGATCATCAAAACTGAGGCAGCAGACTTTGTGAAAATTAGTATTTGTGTCATTCTCAAAACTTTTGACCACGACTGTATAGCGTAACTAATAAATGCCTCATGAGCTTAGTTCGACTGTCGTACTCCATCAGAACCCAAAATATAAGCTTGTTTTACTCCAATGTTTGTAAACAATGTAAATGTAAACAAACTACCTCTGGAAGCAACGCCAGCACAAGAACTCATAGTCTGGAGCTTCATGAAATGGGTTTCCATAGCCGAGTAGCCGAACACAAGCCTAAGATCCCCATGCACAATGCCAAGCGTCGGCTGGAGTGGTGTAAAACTTGCCGCCACTGGACTCTGGAGCAGTGGAAACGCGTTCTCTGGAGTGATGAATCACGCTTCACCATCTGCCAGTCCGACGGACTAATCTGGGTTTGGCAGATGCCAGGAGAACGCTACCTGCCCCAATGCATAGTGCCAACTGTAAAGTTTGGTGGAGTAGGAATAATGGTCTGGGGCTGTTTTCATGGTTCGGGCTAGGCCCCTTAGTTCCAGTGAAGGGAAATATTAATGCTACAGCATACAGTGACATTCTAGACGATTCTGTGCTTCCAACTTTGTGGCAACCGTTTGGGGAAGGCCCTTTCCCGTTTCAGCATGACAATGCCCCCGTGCACAAAGCAAGGTCCATACAGAAATGGTTTGTTGAGATCGGTGTGGAAGAACTGGCCTGCACAGAGCCCTGATCTCAACCCCATCAAACACCTTTGGGATGAACCGGGAACGCCGACTACGAGCCAGGCCTAATCGCCCAACATCAGTGCCTGAACTCACTAATGCTCTTTTGGCTGAATGGAAGCAAGTCCCCGCAGCAATGTTCCAACATCTAGTGGAAAGCCTTCCCAGAAGAGTGGAGGCTGTTATAGCAGCAAAGGGGGGACCAACTCCATATTAATGACAATGATTTTGGAATGAGATATTCGACGAGCAGGTGTCCACATACTTTTGGTCAAGTGGCGCAGTGGTCTAAGGCACTGCATCACACTGCTAGCTGTGCCACTAGAGATCCTGGTTCGAATCCAGGCTCTGTCGTAGCCAGCCGCGACCGGGAGACCCATGGGGCGGCGTACAATTGGCCCAGCGTCGTCCAGGGTAGGGGAGGGAATGCCTGGCAGGGATGTAGCTCAGTTGGTAGAGCATGGCGTTTGCAACGCCAGGGTTGTGGGTTTGATTCCCACGGGGGGCCAGTATGAAAAATAAAAAAATTATGTATGCACTCGCTAACTGTAAGTCGCTCTGGATAAGAGCATCTGCTAAATGACAAAAATTTAAAAGTAGTGTGTGTCTATGCATTTGAGAGTGGTTACATTTCTCCAGGCCCTTTCCTCAGCTTTTGACCAAAACAGAGGTGAGGGTGACCACTTTGTTCTTGTTTCAGTTAGGGACTCTAGCTTTAAATGTTAAAAGAAAATCTTAAAACAACAAACAGAAGAACAGCACATCTGGCTAAGAACAACCTGTTCTTGGTCTGTAACAAACATTTGATCTGGATTGATAAGTGGACGCTCAACAAGAATGGGACACAATGTAAACCATTACTGTGAATTACCTCCTCACCGACCCGTGTTTCTTATTGAATTCTGAGAAAGGCTAAAGAACATTCTTCTACAGCAGAAATGTACTAATCTAATATCTATGTTCTTGTTCTGTTCTTGTTGTTCTGTGCCCGTGCTGATAAGATCAGGGTGAGAGAGATTAGAGGAACCACTGCTGCAGATTTAGGGACACTTAATTCACTAACATGAAATCAACTCTCTATTTGTGGTGTGTGTGTGTGTGTGTGTGTGTGTGTGTGTGTGTGTGTGTGTGTGTGTGTGTGTGTGTGTGTGTGTGTGTGTGTGTGTGTGTGTGTGTGTTAACAATACAATTTTGAACATCCACTCACATCAGACTACATTAGCTCTACTCATTCTGTTGAGTAGCCCACTTGTCTTACCACCGAGGCTACAAGGTTACATTCTGAATGGAAATGCAATGGACATATCACACATGCTAAATCACACATTATAAATAGCAATGTTTCACAGGCCAAGTCATCAAGGCTCTCCCCTTTGTCTCCAACCCTTTCATAGCTGTTGTTCTTCATGTGTGATGGGATAATGTCATAGTGATGGGAAACACAGTAGTTAATGTGATGCCTGTCACACTACATACTGACTCACATATCCATGACCTATATACAAGGATACAACACAGTATTCTCTCTCACACACATACACACACAAACGTATTGCCTTGAGGTACACCAAGGACACAAACATGTTGGAGAGAACAGAGGTCAATACTATGGTTAACTTCCCCTTATGTTAGGACTGTCGCCACAGTCCACGGCTGTATGATGGGTCAGTTAAGATTACAAGCTCAACCAGAGGCTAGCTAAAGGAACCCGTGGAAATGTGATTAGTTCAAGAGAGAGAGAGAGAGGAACTCGTGAACAGGGAGGAGGTTACTATGAGACAAAGCGCTGCGACTATGTCAGAGAGAGAGATAAAAGGAGCTCAATTTATGTGTCCTCTGTGTCGCCAGCATCAAGGTGAGGAAGGTGTGTGTGCATGTGTGTGTGTATGTGCGCATGCATGCGTGGTGTGTGTGTGTGTGGTCGAGGCCATCTGAAGCCCTACATGGGAGTTCAGCGCACTTGTGTTTCTACAAAGGGTTTATGGAGCACAAGAAAGGCATGTTTTGTTATTAAAAGCAATGTCAGTGTAAGAGCTATGCCATCTCCTATTAATACATATTATTTAGAGCAATATGTTAATGTAACAGCATAACACAGCACAGGTAGACAGAGAAGTAGATAGAGAGGTGAAGAAGCCAGTACATGGACATGCACTGAGTGGACAAAACATTAGGAACACTTTCCTAATATTGAGTTGGACCCCATTTTGCCCTCAGAACAGCCTCAATTCGTTGAGGCATGGACTCTACAAGGTGTTCGAAAGCGTTCCACAGGGATGCTGTTCCATGTTGACTCCAATGCTTCCCACAGTTGTGTCAAGTTGGCTGGATGTCCTTTGGGTTGTGAACCATTCTTGATACACCTGGGAAACTATTGAGCATGGAAAACCCAGCAGAATTGAAGTTCTCAACACAAACTGGTGTGCCTGGCACCTACTACCATACCCGTTCAAAGGCACTTAAATCTTTTGTCTTTCCCATTCTCCCTCTGAATGGCACACATATACAATCCATTTCTCAATTGTCTCAAGGCTTAAAAATCCTTATTTAACCTGTCCTCCCCTTCATCTACACTGATTGAAGTGGATTTAACAAGTGACATCAATAAGGGATCATAGCTTTCACCTGGATTTACCTGGTCAGTCTGTAGTCCCCTGTAGCTCAGTTGGTAGAGCATGGTGCTTGCAACGCCAGGGTTGTGGGTTCGTTTCCCACGGGGGGCCAGTATGTAAATGTGTGCACTCACTAACTGTAAGTTGCTCTGGATAAGAGCGTCTGCTAAATGACTAAATTGTCAAATGGAAAGAGCAGGTGTTCCTAATGTTTTGTACACTGCTTACTCTGCTTCCCTCTAGTGGTCAGTGATTAGACGAGACAGCGAGAGAGAGACTCATTGTAGACATTAGAACAGGAATATCATGCAACACCTGATAAGCAAAATACCACAGGCACTTGAACTTTAATAAATATTAAACATTAAGTTCTGATTCATATGTACAGGCAGATCCGTAGGTGATTTTGCAGCAGCTGCAAGACAAATTGCTCCGATAATAATAAAACTTGCCCTGAAAGCTTCTATTGTGAAGCAGTAGCTCCAAATAGATTTGTATCATTTTTCGTTCTTTGTTTTTGCTCTTTGAATATGTAGTGAATGGATAAGGTCTCTGTGACTCTTTGCTGGGCATTGCTTTCAGCACCAACAAGGATAAAAGCATTGCACCACCACTACTGACCATATCAACTCACAGACCTGATTATGATGACGGATTTCCTTCAATTAACCATCCAATTCACCTTAATAACCCCTACTGCATTTGATACTGTATATTATAAGAGATATATGGGGCTCTATTTTCGGCTGGCACTAGCGGCAAACGCATGTTAGTTTGCAAATTTGTCATGTAAAAACTGGCGCACTGCCATTTTCCAGCCCTAACGCCAGGCTCGGCAATTTACCTGTCTTCTATCAGCTCTCTTGCACTCAGATGGGCGGGGTGGAACTATTTGAGGAGTGTCCTTAAAAACATGATCAAAAGTCCTAATTTCAGGCAGCGCTGACGGGGATATTTAAGACCAACCAAAAGCTGATTTTAGCAGTTGGTTATGGCATGAATTTTGACAGCGGAAACGCAGCCTATCCAGCCGTGACGCATTTGCGCATGGAACAAGAGTAGCCCAATGTGCTTTTGGTGCCTATGTACTTCGTATTTAGAAACATAAAAAACGAATGTTTTTTCCCATTTCGTTTATTTTTTTTATTTTTTTTACCAAGCATAGCCTCCCCTCCTCTCAATTAAGACTTGTTTTGTCTGCCCAATGAAATCCGAAGTAGTCAAGACTGTCGATAAAAGGTTTGGCTCCTGAGACCGCTTGGAAATAAATCTTAATCACCAAAGCTTTATTAAAATATCAAGTTTGAGATGAGTAAAACAGTGAGCTGACATTCCCTTTTTATCTATTCATTGTAGGCAGGCCCACATTATTTTAGACATGTAGGTCCCGTTTTGGACTTGTGTAAAACCCCCGCCATAATGTAGGCTATGTATCAATGCCCATCATGAAACGAGAGATGAGAACCGCGGTGAATACCGGTGACGCTCCTATTTAAAAGTTATCTGTAACCTGTAATAAGTGCTTGTTTTCGGTTTCATATGTTCAAAACCCAAGCCCTCCCTTAGGCCTACTATAAGGAAGGCTGGTTCAACAGCAATGCTTGTCTTTTTTTATCCTTTAGATGTTATGAAATGTTCACATTTTAAATGTATTTATTGTTGTTTTAAAAAGAAACGTATTGTTTTTCCGTTTAATCTTATTACAACCAAACGTATTAGAATGATTCACCTTCCTGGTTTTATGGTGACAACGTCCATGGCGCGCTTGCAATGCAACTTCTGGAGATGTGTGAATGCGATCTGATCTGTAAAATGGTTCCGATTATGTTCATAAAACATAGGCCTATTTAGGAGCAGTATAAAGGTGAGTGGACATTCTCTTTCTCTTTATATTGGACCTTTGTCCAGCTACTGTGAAAGGTTTGGACATGCGTAAAACGCTCCATAGTCTGCGTTGTTTTAATATTATAACAAGTTGTTGTTTTGTTTAGAATTTGATTAGAATTAGTCATTCTCTTTTTAGGCCTTATAAACAGTTAATTTAATCTTGTTTATTGACAATGTTTGGCATGACCATGCTCTGCCATAATGCAATTTACAGTAGACTTAGCTCCTATATCAGTGTGAATGCTATTGAAGCCATTCAATTACTTACAACAATGTGGACGGCAAATGGGTTCAAGTTAACATATTTAGCAAAGATGGGTCTACATTTTGTTATTTCGTTATGTAAGCCATTTAACAAACTATAACGGACTAACATTGGAATCGGAGTTGATTCCAAGGCAATACATAAAGGCCGTAAATACACAACTTGAAGCAACCACATATTTCGCATGGAGCATGTTCTGATTGTCCGGTGAGGGCCCAAACTTCGACACACCGACAACTTGTTTATTCATCAAAACCCAGCCCTTTCGCGCCAACGCCAGGGAGTGCACAGATAATTGTGATAGTGAAAATAGCTAAACATTTCTGACACACTCGAGAGCCTATAGCGCTACCGCCTGCGCTTAGATTTACCATAACGTTAGGTTTGATAAAATGGAGCCCATGGAATCATTTAAAAATCACACATATTCCAACAGAGCACCAATAAAATCCAATAGAGTTGTCAGCAATGGCCCTCCATAGTCCCCCAGAGCTCTTGTTCATTGACGCCCCGAGAAGCAGCAGAAAGGGGCATGTGAAAAAGAATCCACTGAGTCTGACATACAGTCGATGTGTAATGGACATGGCATTGGCAGCACTGCGCTAACCCATTAGCTTCCAGAGTTTTACACGACCAGGAGAAGGGATATTCTGGGGGATATGAGATATGTGGGTTCATCCCAATAGTCTAAGCTAGGCTTCTTCTCTGTATCTCATCTGCACAGATCTAAAGGGGGAAAAACAGGGTAGGTGAATGCACTACGGTGGATATCCACCAGGTATTTGCTTTCACCATTCCAACTCTTTCTCATCCGTGCAGACGACGTAAAGGAGACGAAAGGGGAGGAAACCACTTTAGACTATTAATATGGACCTCTGGTGAACTGATGTGGCATAGTCTGTTTTTATATCTCCAAACCTCCAGAGTGTCTGTCTGCCCTGTACAGTGCCCTGATTCAGAAATGTTGTGTCCCAAATGGCAGTCTATTCTAGGGTTGAATATTTTCCCGGTATTTTACAAATATTCCATCCCGAGAATAAATAACTTTTCTCCTGCTGAACCCGGTATTTCCCGCCCAAACCGGAAGTGTCTGGATTTTATTAGAGCTTTGATCAGCATGAAAATTCAAACCTGATGCTACCTGAGCCTGACGAGCCATATATTAAATACCTTTTATGAGCCCTACATTAACAACATTTAATGAGCCCAAGCCCAAAAAAGCCCAAATGATTGTGCCATTATCCAATACATATACTGTATGATATAGGCTACTGCGCATTACGCACGACATAAAAACATATAAAAGCCCATAGATGTAGTTCTCTAGGGTAAATAAATGAAACTAGCTGCAGTAGGCTCATCTTATTGAGTGTGAACTGGAATTACGCACATCGTTCAAACATATACATTTTAGTCATTTAGCAGACGCTCTTATCCAGAGCGACTTACAGGTGCAATTAGGGTTAAGTGCCTTGCTCAAGGGCACATCGACAGATTTTTCACCTAGTCGGATCGGGGATTAGAACCAGCAACCTTTTGGTAACTGGCACAACGCTCTTAACCACTAAGCTACCTGCCACATGATAACGCAAAAGTGAACATTCGATTATGGTGCAGCACATGCGGCCTACAAAGTTACAAGTATAAACTAGCAAATTTGATTTTAATTTTGAAATATAATAGTTTTATAATTGTAATTTGTATAATTAGTACGCTGACGCATATATATCTTTCATAATATTTCCTCTAATGTTATTAGCCTACCTCCTCTTTCTCTCTCTATTGTTGCTCCATTCCTTCCTCGTTTTCAACAGTTAAATGAAATACGTTTTGTTGTCTTTATCTTAATCATTCTAATAACATCCTTGAATAATATAGGACTAGAATTAGATGCAGAAGGCTTTCACTTCTCTTCAAGAAGATTGAATGGTTATGGGTCTAAGTAAATAACTGATATAGTCCACCGCCATCGCGCGTTCGCTCTTCTTTCAAACTACCCGTGAGTTCTATTGGCTGCTGTATTTAACATTCAGCAAAAAAGAGCTTGCTTCCCTCTTTGAATAGTCTAATGCTATAAGAAATGCAAAAAAAAGATGTCCAGCAAGCTATTCTATTCTAGCTTTTCCTGCATGAGACTCCTAAGAGCTAAGGAGAGGCTAGCGGAGCACATGTGCTTGCGTATTGCGCAAGAGACAGAGGCTATAAAATAGAAGCTTATTATGTATAACCCATCATTAATTAGCTAAATATAAGGCTGTGTTGAACATATTACCTGAAAGAGGTAGGCTAGGACATCTACAGTGCCTTCGGAAAGTATTCAGACGCCTTGACTTTTTCCACATTTTGTTACATTACAGCCTTATTCTAAAATGGATTAAATAAATAAAAATCCTCAGCAATCTACACACAATACCCCATAATGACAAAGCGAAAACAGGTTTTTATACATTTTAGCAAATGTATTAAAAATAAAAAACAGAAAAACCTTATTTACAGAAGTATTCAGCCCCTTTGCATTGAGACTCGAAATTGAGCTCAGGTGCATCCTGTTTCCATTGATCATCCTTGAGATGTTTCTACAACTTGTGGTCCACCTGTGGTAAATTCTATTGATTGGACATGATTTGGAAAGGCACACACCTGTCTATATGAGATCCCACAGTTGACAGTGCATGTCAGAGCAAAAACTAAGCTATGAGGTCGAAGGAGTTGTCCGTAGAGCCCAGAGACAGGATTGTGTCAAAGCACAGATCTGGGGAAGGGTACCAACACATTTCTGCAGCATTGATGGTCCCCAGGAACACAGTGGCCTCCATCATTCTTAAATGGAAGATGTTTGGAACCACCAAGACTCTTCCTAGAGCTGACCGCCCGGCCAAACTGAACAATCGGGGGAGAAGGGCCTTGGTCAGGGAGGTGACCAAGAACCTGATGGTCACTCTGACAGAGCTCTAGAGTTCCTCTGTGGAGATGGGAGAACCTTCCAGAAAGACAACCATCTCTGCAGCACTCCACCAATTAGGCCTTTATGGTAGAGTAGCCAGATGGAAGCCACTCCTCAGTAAAAGCACATGACAGCCCACTTGGAGTTTGCCAAAAGGCACCTAAAGACCTGAAAATAGCTGTGCAGCAACGCTCCCCATCCAACCTGACAGAGCTTGAGAGGATCTGCAGAGAAGAATGGAAGAAATTCCCCAAATACAGGTGTGCCAAGCTTGTAGTGTCATACCCAAGAAGACTCAATGCTGTAATCGCTGCCAAAGGTGCTTCAAGTAAATGTGATATTTCAGTTGTTTATTTTTAATAAATTAGCAAACATTTCAAAAAACCTGTTTTTGCTTTGTAATTATGGGGTATTGTGTGTAGATTAATGAGGGGAAAAAACAATTTAATCAATTTTAGAATAAGGCTGTAATGTAACAAACATGTGGAAAAAGTTAAGTGGGTCTGAATACTTTCCGAAGGCACTGTATATATAGGGCTATATATCAATCTAGAACATGATTATCTATTTTGGATGCAATTTCAATGGAGTTGATGGAGAGAGAGAGAAAGAAAGACTGCAAGAGAGAGCTCGTGCACTGATTTAAAGCAATGATATTCAGGTTTTAAAACTCTGTAGCTGCAATAAAAAATACAATCATCTTTACAATTAAAAAAACAAGGTGACCCCCGAAAGCCAGATGGAGATGGGTAAATTAAACGCGCATTTGGTCTTTATTTTACTGTAGCATAGGCTATGCTGCAGCAAATGTAGGCCTACCTGTCACAAGTTACCATAATGAGATGATCGGTCTACATGCATTGTGAACTGCTCTCCATACTGAGATGGGTCTGTCCCCACCCTGAGCATTGATTCATCATGCATAGGCCGTAGAGAAGCCAGATTTAGACATTGCAATTAATTTAAGTTTCATTTCGTAGAGAAGCCAGATTTAGACATCACATATAATTTAACAGTTCCATTTCGTAGAGAAGCCAGATTTAGACATTGCATATCATTTAGCAGTTCCATTTCACGCCATGCTGTTTATATAAATAATTTATTATGATTGACCTGTTTCTTGCAGTTATTTATCCTGAGAAAAGCGAGTGGTTTGGGGCAGTAAATCCCGGTAAATCTTGGTAACCGGGTTCCCGCCATTCAACCCTAGTCTATTGCCTTTAAAGCACATTACTTTGGACCAGGGGCCATAGGGACATACCCCTAGAAAAAGACACATATGGACACTTCCTATCTAACATGTCTCATTAAATGGGATCAGACTGGTATTTATGTCTGTTTGACTTAAAGAGGGGGCATATCAACTGCAGTCATAGGCTGTAATCTAACATGGTATGTTAGACTTGTTTGGGATGAGCAAGCTTACCTGGGTTCTGGCATGGTGCTGGGGAATAAGACTTCATTTAAATAAAATCTACTTCGAGCTTTGTCGACTTTAATGGCCTGAAGGTCCAACGTTTCACGCCCTGAGCTTATCCAGGTGTGTGCTGCTTATTAAAGAGAAATACATATTTACTGTATGTGCCTTGCTCTGAAAACCTAAGCACACTGGGGGAGGTTTGGAGAGATAAAAGTTTCCCTTGTTATGGTGCAGGTTCAAGAGGATGTACGGTCCACAGCACATCTGGCTCTACTCTCAGCCTTACAACAAGACCAACCACTTTTATTCAAAACAACTGTGCAAACATCTGGCTTTGGTTCTCTCTCCACATAGTTCAGTTTGCCGTGTGGCTGGCTGGTGTGTGTGTGTAACAGAACAGGGCGGTATGTATGTCTGTACCGTGGCTCTGGATGTGTGGTGGGTAATTGCCTGACAGAGAGCACCAAGGCAGGTTGAGGGTTAAACAATAACTCCAGTCTGTTAGCAGACATAGGTAAATCTCTATAAGAGAAATCAGGGAGGGTAAGGGTCAAAGGTTAAGGTTTGAGGTCATCACGCAGCGCCCCTGTGGGCCCGCTTCATCCTCAACAGAAAGTTCCTCTTCTCCTCCAGGAGTTCCTGGATGCGTTTGTTCCGTGTTCTCTCCATGAGGAACACACGGCTTCGTCTGGGGATCAGGTTGTTTTGGGAGATGTCATTGTCCACTCCGATGATCCGGTTGTAGGGATCGTCGATGGAGTTGTTCTCGCTGGTGTCCTCCTGGCGGCTTGGCGGCCACGTGGGTTTTTTGGTTGTTGTTGTTGTCATCGTGGCGATGGTTGTTGTGGGAGGCGGGGCTGTCGTTTGCTCTGTTGTGGGAACAGTGGCCCTCATAGATATGTACTCTGTGAAATCCGACAAATCAGGGGTGGTCATATCTATGATGTCATCGCTGGGGACGGTAGGAATCATCACTGTCATCATTGTGACGTCATCTTCATAAGGCATGGTTCCACTGGGCATTGTGATATCACCATAGGGCGTGGTTCCGCTGTGCATTGTGACATCATTGCCATAGGGCATGGTTCCACTAGGGATTGTGACATCATCACCACTGGGCATTGTGACATCAGTGTATGGTATGGTTCCACTGGGCGATGTGACATCCTCAAAGTAGTTGGTTTCAGTTGGCTTTATGACATCATCCATGGAGAATAGGCTGCTGGGAGTTGTGGTTGATGCACCTGTGGTGTCGTTGCTGACAAAGGTGACGTCAGTGAAAGGGCTACTGGGAGTTGTAGTGTATGTGCTGGTTCTGGTGGAGAGGGTGAATGAGGGGTACTTCCTGGTTGTGTCTCTGGGGGTCACACTGTGCTCTGGGGTCATGGGGATGGGGTATGTGGTGTAGTATGGGTGGGGTGCTGTATAAGTGTCTGTGGTGCTCATTGGGCGTGGCGTGGTATAAGGTATATGTGTTATACTTCTTGGATGAACCGTGGGCTGAAAGGGGGTGTTGTTGTCCTTGGGTTGAGGCAGAGGCCGGGGGCGAGGCAGGGGGACAGCTGTGACCCGGGGAGGGGCGGTGGTGCTCAGGCTGCTGTCCGTCACGTTGCTGCAGGATTTGCAGCACATGCGCTTGTAGCCAGGCAGAGTGCAGTAGTGGATCAGCACCTCCATGCGACAGAACACTGACCTGTCTCCATGACAACGCTGCTTGCCTGTGGGGGAGAGAACACAGAGCTGAGACTGGGCGGGGCTGGAGATGGTGCTGTGGGAGTGTGTGTGTGTGTTTACAAACGGTTTAGTAAAGTAGTAGAGGTAATAAAGCCAGACCATTAACAACTAGAGCAGGAAGGAGGAAGGAGGAAGGAGGAAGAAGAAGAAGAAGAAGAAGAAGAAGAAGAAGAAGAAGAAGAAGAAGAAGAAGAAGAAGAAGAAGAAGAAGAAGAAGAAGAAGAAGAAGAAGAAGAAGAAGAAGAAGAAGAAGAAGACCCAAGCAGCATTGACAGCAGAGTCAATAGATTAGTCCATAGCAACTAAAAGGGAAGAAGAAGAGTGGAGTGAGTTCTTTGTTGTTGTGGTGCTGGAACAGTAACCTGGCTCCAGTGTTGGGGAGTAGTGAACTACATGTAGTTTAACTACATTTTGCATTAGCTTTGTGGTAGTTGAACTAAATTCAAATCTAGGTAGTGTTTTCAGTATATATATTTTTGCAATGTAGCGGTGTAGCTCACTACTTGTACTACACACTACTTTAAAACATATATATACAGTGGGGGAAAAAAGTATTTAGTCAGCCACCAATTGTGCAAGTTCTCCCACTTAAAAAGATGAGAGAAGCCTGTCATTTTCATCATAGGTACACGTCAACTATGACAGTCAAATTGAGAAAAAAAAAATCCTGAAAATCACATTGTAGGATTTTTAATGAATTTATTTGCAAATTATGGTGGAAAATAAGTATTTGGTCACCTACAACAAGCAAGATTTCTGGCTCTCACAGACCTGTAACTTCTTCTTTAAGAGGCTCCTCTGTCCTCCACTCGTTACCTGTATTAATGGCACCTGTTTGAACTTGTTATCAGTATAAAATACACCTGTCCACAACCTCAAACAGTCACACTCCAAACTCCACTATGGTCAAGACCAAAGAGCTGTCAAAGGACACCAGAAACAAAATTGTAGACCTGCACCAGGCTGGGAAGACTGAATCTGCAATAGGTAAGCAGCTTGGTTTGAAGAAATCAACTGTGGGAGCAATTATTAGGAAATGGAAGACATACAAGACCACTGATAATCTCCCTCGATCTGGGGCTCCACGCAAGATCTCACCCCGTGGGGTCAAAATGATCACAAGAACGGTGAGCAGAAATCCCAGAACCACACGGGGGGACCTAGTGAATGACCTGCAGAGAGCTGGGACCAAAGTAACAAAGCCTACCATCAGTAACACACTACTCCGCCAGGGACTCAAATCCTGCATTGCCAGACGTGTCCCCCTGCTTAAGCCAGTACATGTCCAGGCCCGTCTGAAGTTTGCTAGAGTGCATTTGGATGATCCAGAAGAGGATTGGGAGAATGTCATATGGTCAGATGAAACCAAAATATAACTTTTTGGTAAAAACTCAACTCGTCGTGTTTGGAGGACAAAGAATGCTGAGTTGCATCCAAAGAACACCATACCTACTGTGAAGCATGGGGGTGGAAACTTCATGCTTTGGGGCTGTTTTTCTGCAAAGGGACCAGGACGACTGATCCGTGTAAAGGAAAGAATGAATGGGGCCATGTATCGTGAGATTTTGAGTGAAAACCTCCTTCCATCAGCAAGGGCATTGAAGATGAAACGTGGCTGGGTCTTTTAGCATGACAATGATCCCAAACACACCTCCCGGGCAACGAAGGAGTGGCTTCGTAAGAAGCATTTCAAGGTCCTGGAGTGGCCTAGCCAGTCTCCAGATCTCAACCCCATAGAAAATCTTTGGAGGGAGTTGAAAGTCTGTGTTGCCCAGCGACAGCCCCAAAACATCACTGCTCTAGAGGAGATCTGCATGGAGGAATGGGCCAAAATACCAGCAACAGTGTGTGAAAACCTTGTGAAGACTTACAGAAAACGTTTGACCTGTGTCATTGCCAACAAGGGGTATATAACAAAGTATTGAGAAACTTTTGTTATTGACCAAATACTTATTTTCCACCATAATTTGCAAATAAATTCATAAAAAATCCTACAATGTGATTTTCTGGATTTTTTTTTCTAATTTTGTCTGTCATAGTTGACATGTACCTATGATGAAAATTACAGGCCTCTCTCATCTTTTTAAGTGGGAGAACTTGCACAATTGATGGCTGACTAAATACTTTTTTCCCCCACTGTATATGGGTGAAGTAGGCAAAACGTTTCTTTCTTTTTCATACCTGCTTAATTCTCACTTGAAACATTGTTTTTGTGTTTAATAGGCAAAATTACACATTCTGTTAACATATGACCCCAAAGTGATCTGTTCTTGTAATTTATAGTCTATGACATTTCTGATTTACATGAAGTTAACTACTTTTTCAAAGTAAATTTAGTTTAATAAACTATATTTTTCTTAAGGGTAGCTTTTGTGTAGTTTAACTTTTTTTTGTGTGAAGTAATTGGTAGCTTGGTAAACTATATTTTCAGAGTAGCTTCCCCAACACTGCCCGTCTCTTTGCAGACCAAACTAAATGTTTCTGACATCTCATCTGTCTTTCTTTATTCGTTTCAGATCAGTGTAAATTTACTATATCAATATCACTTCATTCATATTTTTTTATGCAGGATAAGAGGCTTGATCTTCTTTAATCTGTCTTTCATTATTCATGGCAATATCACTTAATTAGACAATGTTTTACCCTTTGTAAGGTTGGAGCAATCTTCGAGTTGCGTTATACCTCACACCAAGTCAAACCATCACAAACTCAGGAGGAGAGAGCGAGAGCACTTTTTAAAACATTTTATTATTTATACAACTTTGCAGTTGATAATGACAGGAACTAAAACAATGAGATGTACTCCCTCCTCAATATATAGATATATTATTTTCTTAAGAAAAATAAATCAACTGTATCGAAAGGTACATGTTCACAGTCACTTTGGTAAAACACTTCATTACTGGGAAGTCAACCAATCAATCCGTTTAGTTAATCAATTGATAAGAAGTCAAATGAATAAATTACATAAATGAATAAATAGATTTGAAGTTGAATAAATAAAATACAGAATTCTCCATGATGAATGATGTAAAAACTGGAATGGCACGTTTAAGTGTCATATGAAACATTTACAAAACGTTAATACATTTTTCCCTGATAAATCAAAGTGCATATAGACATAGTGCACATAGTCCTTCTGAATGTTTCCCCGACGTCAATCCAACGTCAATCCGATGTCAATCCGACGTCAATCCAACGTCAATCCAACGTCAGCCAGCCCCACCCAGCAGGCTAGTGAAGCCACGAAACAGTTACCCATAGTATAGAATATTATATATATTTTTTTCCCATAAGTAAGAAGATAACAGTCATAAACATTATTAAATACAGTCAACACCAACATTATATACAGTATCGCACTGCAAGGTCTAGCTTAATTGGCCTCCTACCGTCCGACTCCAGCATGAAACATCGGATAGCTCGCTACTAGTCACAACAGAAATATGTGATCACAATGCAATGATAAGACTGAAGTGTTTTTCTAGATGTCGTCCTCAGTGTGTCGATCGATACCCTGGGCCCTTTGTAAACCATACCCGGTGGTCAGACCACGGTCCAAACCTTTTGCTTGTTGCAGGTTCTGATCGTTTGCCTGTGTTTGCCTGTTAATTTGAAGCTGCCTCTAAGTGATTAATAAAGGTTTTGATGAGTAAAGCCATCTCTTTCACAGATAAATGCCATTACATTCAATCCAAGATAAGGCATTGTTCATGTGTTTAATGTTCATCACAAAAGGAAAAACAAGATCTGATGCTTTCAAATGAAGGTTTATGAGGTATTTATGTTTCAGAGTTGTATGTCTACAAGAAGCCTGCATGAACACGCACACACACACACACACACACACACACACTCACACACACACACACACACACACACACACACACACACACACACACACACACACACACACACACACACACACACACACACGTAAGGAATGCAAATGTGCATGACAGAAAGGTGATCCTTTCCCTAAAGAAAAAAGGAGCGACAGTAAACCCCATCCATCTGAGAAAATGGATCGGCAACTAACTGACCAAGTCCTGCATAATATAGGTCTATACCCCCTTCCCCCCTGACGCTGTAAATATTCACTTCTGTATTATTCATGTAAAATCAATAAAAAAATACACATAACAGTCAAGGATCGAAGTGATCAATAGCAGTCTGTAGGTTATAATAAACTACAGCTTATTCATGGTAAAACATTATTATATTATTCATATTATTGTTACTCATATAGATTTTCATATATATATATATATATATATATATATATATATATATATATATATATATATATACAGTTGAAGTCGGAAGTTTACATACACTTAGGTTGGAGTCATTAACACTCGTTTTTCAACCACTCCACAAATTTCTTGTTAACAAACTATAGTTTTGGCAAATCGGTTAGGACATCTACTTTATGCATGACACAAGTAATTTTTCCAACAATTGTTTACAGACAGATTATTTCACTTATATTTCACTGTATCACAATTCCAGTGGGTCAGAAGTTTACATACACTAAGTTGACTGTGCCTTTAAACAGCTTGGAAAATTCCAGAAAATGATGTCATGGCTTTAGAAGCTTCTGATAGGCTAATTGACATAATTTGAGTCAATTGGAGGTGTACCTGTGGATGTATTTCAAGGCCTACCTTCAAACTCAGTGCCTCTTTGCTTGACATCATGGGAAAATCAAAAGAAATCAGCCAAGACCTCAGAAAAAAAATTGTACACCTCCACAAGTCTGGTTCATCCTTGGGAGCAATTTCCAAACGCCTGTAGGTACCACGTTCATCTGTACAAACAATAGTACGCAAGTATAAACACCATGGGACCACGCAGCCATCATACCGCTCAGGAAGGAGACGCGTTCTGTCTCCTAGAGATTAATGTACTTTGGTGCGAAAAGTGAAAATCAATCCCAGAACGACACCAAAGAACCTTGTAAAGATGCTGGAGGAAACAGGTACAAAAGTATCTATATCCACAGTAAAACGAGTCCTATATCGACATAACCTGAAAGGCCGCTCAGCAAGGAAGAAGCCACTGCTCCAAAACTGCCATAAAAAAGCCAGACTACGGTTTGCAACTGCACATGGGGACAAAGATTGTACTTTTTGGAGAAATGTGCTCTGGTCTGATGAAACAAAAATAGAACTGTTTGGCCATAATGACCATCATTATGTTTGGAGGAAAAAGGGGGTGGCTTGCAAGCCGAAGAACACCATCCCAACCGTGAAGATTGACCCAAGTTAAACAATTTAAAGGCAATGCTACCAAATACTAATTGAGTGTATGTAAACTTCTGACCCACTGGGAATGTGATAAAATAAATAAAAGCTGAAATAAATAATTCTCTCTACTATTATTCTGACATTTCACATTCTTAAAATAAAGTGGTGATCCTAATTGACCTAAGACAGGGAATTTTTTCTAGGATTAAATGTCAGGAATTGTGAAAACTGAGTTGAAATGTATTTGGCTAAGGAGTATGTAAACTTCCGACTTCAACTGTATATATATATATATAGAAATACAAACATATTTATAGGTGTATTTGTTTTAAAGTTTGCAAGCATAAATAAGCTGCAGTTATTGAACTTTAATATAACAGTCAAAGAGAGGATGTCTGATGAGGTGGTGAAATGGGAAGCAACCTCACATGGTAAAACTACCCTGTTTTCATTAGCCTATTACTCTTCTGCACTCTTTACCTCTTCACCCAACAGCTCCGTATATAATATTCCTAAAAAGTGTTGGTTTGTGTCACCTCCTGTCCCTGTGCTGAGTTCCTGTCAGTCTGAGAATAGGACCTAGAACGAGATGAACCATCGTTGTCATTTTGAATGGAACCAGGATGTGAGATGAGCACTTTAACAAAGATGTCCTCATTGTGACAAGATCACATTCACAATAAAGCTTTAGTTTCTTTTTTTTTTTTTTACACATATTTGTATTTTTTAAATCTTCGTTATTTTCACACTTGTCGCCCCGGACGATGACGGCGTGGTGACCCCAAAAAATCACAGCCGCATCTCAGGAGCGTGACCCATGACGACCCGCAGCTAGCTCACGCAAAACATGGCCGCCAAACAGAGGGGTGGGCTCACGCCTCACTGGCTCCTCGACACCACTAACAGCCGCCAATCAAACCTTCTCGCCATTTTCCATTTCCAGCTTCTCTTCAATGTTTAATTGTTTTTCTTTTTAGTTTCGACTGGCCAGCGGTTACAACACAATGCTCCACAAAAGAGAGAGAGAGATAAGAGAAGAGAGAGACAGAGCAAGAGAGAACCAACCAACCAATCAGCACACAGGAGCCAGAGACCTCCCCCAATCAGAGCTGTCTCGCACACAGAGAGAGAGACACACACACCCCCCAAAAGAGAAGCGAAAAGCTGGCGCTCGCTCGCAGGCGCGGGCACAGGCATGGACACAGGGGTGGGGGTGGGGGGAGGGTGGTCAGGGAGTGAGCCTGCCCCCAGGGCCCCTAGCCCAGGCCTGTTGCAGGGTGAAGAGGACAGAGAGAGAGGTCAGGGTCCAGGTCAGGACAGCCATGCACCGGAGGCCGGGCCCAGAGCTATAAAGGGATGGTTTTTTACGTGAGCTGTTCCTCTGGTAGGGCAAGTCTGGGTCTGGACGGGACAGCCACTGGATCAGGATGTTGCCATTCTTATTCAGGTCTGACGAGCCTCCTGGAGATGGAGCAAGGAGAGAAAAACATCAGAGAGGAAAATGACTATGAGTCAGGAGAGACTTCTACTGTCTATTCTACATGCCATTAATACACCAATCAGTAGTAATAATAAAGAATAATGGATTGGATTTATATAGGGCTTTTCTACTAACTAACCACACATCAGCTATCAGGTGGAGAGGTGAGGAGTGATATATGCCAATTAGGAATGAGGGGGATGATTAGGTGGCCCTGATGGAATGGGGCCAGATTTGGAATTTAGCCATGCCACCGGGGTTAACACCCCTACTCTTATGATAAGTGCCATGGGATTTTTAATGACGACAGAGAGTTAAGACACCTGCTTAACGTCCCATCCGAAAGATGGCACCCTGTGCAGGGCAGTGCCTCCTCCTTGTCCCTGGGGCATTGGGATCTCCTTACACCAGAGAAAAGAGGGCCCCCTAGTGGCCCTCCAACAGCACTTCCAGCAGCATCTGGTCTCCCATCCAGGGACCAACCAGTACCAACCCTGCTTAGCTTCAGAAGCAAGCCAGCAGTGGGATGCAGGGTGGTATGCTGCTGGCAAGTAGTGGCACAAGGGAACTAAATAAGATGAGTTAAATATTGTGTATAGGATAATGGGACCTGGCCATAATACTCACTGGGACAGGGCGCCAGGCTACAGATGCGTATGGTGTCTGGCTTGCTGTCTAGACACAGACCGATGGTGTTGTCACGCGTGTGACACAACGCCTGCCTCTGCTGTGTCCCATTTGCACACGTCACGGAGCACTGTGGTCACACAATACAGGAACAAGTGTGGGAATAGGCTATACACAACAACGCACACCTACACACCTACTCCCACCCTCACACATTCCCCTATTCACCTGGTCCTACCCTCACAGACACCCCTACACACCTGGTCCCAACCTCACACACACCCTACACACCTGGTCCCACCCTCACAGACACACCTATACACCTGGTCACAACCTCACAGACACCCCTATTCACCTGGTCCACCCCCACAGACACCCCTACTCACCTGGTCCCGCCCTCACAGACACCCCTACACACCTGGTCCACCCTCACAAACACACCTACACACCTGGTCCCACCTTCACAGACAGCCCTACACACCTGGTCTCACCCTCACAGACACACCTACAAACTAAATAATAGCCTCATATATCCCCCCAGCCCCCCCAGCACCCCCAGTACCCAGCACCCCCAGCCCCCCCGGCTCCCCCCAGCTCCCCCAGCTCCCCAGTACCCAGCACCCCCAGCCCCCCCAGCTCCCCCAGCTCCCCCAGCCCCCCCCCCCCCAGCACTCCCAACCCCCCCAGCACTCCCAGCTCCCCCAGCTCCCCCAGCCCCCCCCCCCCCCCCCCCCCCCCAGCACTCCCAACCCCCCCAGCACTCCCAACCCCCCCAGCTCCCCCCAGCCCCCCCCCCCCATCCATCCCTACCTGTGACCAGGACCCTACTCTCCACTGTGCGGGGCAGAGCTCTCTGTTGCAGGGTCTGCGTGCCTCAGGCCGGTCGTTGTTGCAGTACTTGCTGTGGATGGAGCGCTTGTTGCCGTTGTCTAAGGACTGGACACAGTGAACAGACCTCATCTGGTACCCTGTTTTACCACATGTCTTACTGCACGGCTCCCACGGACCATCCTCCCAGCTAGACAGACAGAGAACAGAGAGAGTTAGCGGGAGGTACAAAAAAAGACATACCTCTTAGACCTGGTACCTCTTTAACCTCTTTGGTGTTGACAGGTTCACGGTGTAGAGAACAAGGAGTGAAATGGTACGGGCCATCCTCTATCTAAACATAAATCTAAACCACACATCCATACGTACATGGGCTGGGAGCACTCCTTCTGGTTGCAGTCTCTGCTGATGGCGCGAGGCTTCTTGATGTTCTCACAGTAGCGCCGGTGGACCATCTTACTGTCTGCTCTCCTTCTACAGCCGTACCGGGTATACTGCTTACCTTTTCAGGCAGGACAAACACAAACATCTGTTAGACAAATAGGTCCTCATCCAAAACTCCTATCATGTTCCCCAGTGTCTTCCTGTGCTAGCGGTGTAACAGTAAAATACCTCCCCCACAGGGCTTGGAGCAATAGGACCATTTCTTCAGGGCCCACTCATAAAAGGAGGTGTCATCCAGCAGCATGTTGTTCTCTATAGCAGACAGAAGGTCCATATGAATGATGTACTTATAGGACAGGGTCACCTTGGCATCTCCATGGGACTGCACCTGGACACAGGGAAACAACAGTATGCATTACATTTGTAGGTGTTAGTTAGTGTGTGTGTGTTTGTGTGTGTGTCTGTTTCTCTGTGTGTGTACCATGATTAGGACCCCGTGTCTGAGCGGTCCATTGGTCTGTAATGTCTCCTTGTCGTGGTCATTATTCACATACTCCCACTCCACGCCCTTTTCTATGACCGCACGGGATTCTGGGAGGTCTCCCTCAGCGTTCAGGAAAAACTGTCCTGAAGCCTGGTTCTTCACCGCTGGGGAGGGAGGTGGAGTTATAGACTGGAATACATACGCACGCACGCACGCAAGCACACACACACACACACACACACACACACACACACACACACACACACACACACACACACACACACACACACACACGCGCATACACACACGCGCACACACGCATGCGTGCGCACGCACACACACACACACACACACACACACACACACACACACACCATACCTAAAATGTGAGCGGTTGGCTTAATCTCCTGGATCAGTAGGTGTCTAGCCCCTCGAGGGATTTCAAGTACTTTGAGGAAACCTGAAAGGAAAACACACACATTTCCATAAGGTCCAGACACCCACAGATGTCTTTTCAACTTGGTCAGGATACATTTTCACTAAACGTTATTGTTCATCTGAGGAACACAGGGTTCATGTCTCGAGTTTTTACTTGCTTCAAATAAGACTTTAACTGCGCTGCTTTGCCAGCCAGGGTCAACAACAGTCAAGTCCAGGAAATTATTATTTCAGCTGGATGATATTAATTTAATATGGCATAGCGTTTGGACATGACTCTGGCCAGCTCATTGACTCTCTGTGACCAGTAGAGGGGGATCTTTAGTTAGATATCCAGTGGATCATCATCATCATCATCATCATCGGAGGACCCAGGCCAGGAAAACAACCTCATCTATCTCACTTCCTGATCTGTTTTCTCATGTTCCAGGGTCTGACAACTCAGCTACACATTACCTCATTGGTCTCTGTCTGCCAGTGTGGTGGTGATGGTGTGCATGTGTGTGTGTGTGTGTGTGTGTCTGTGTGTACCTTGTTTTACCTTGTTTCTTGGCACTGCGTGTGAAGTTGCCCTTGATTATCTTGCAGCTGGAGTTGTCTCCTCCACAGACACCACACTTATCCTCCTGTTGGGAGGACCCTACCACGCTGTCACAGCCCACTTTCTGCAACACACACACACACACACACACACACACACATGCATACAGACACACACACACACACACACACACACACACACACACACACACACACACACACACACACACACACACACACACACACACACACACACACACACACAAACACACACCTAGAGTTAATATGGACACACACACACACTTCACAAAGTTATGAACACTGACACCTGACACAGTCACACACACATCATTTGGGTTGCAAAATGGACTAGCATTGTGTAACCCTAAATATCATTAAAAGAAACCCACATACACACGGACTGACCTCACAGTCCCCGCGCACACACACGCTGTAGGAGTCTTTATATGAGCAGAGCGTGCCGTCTTGGACCAGCCTCTGCATGTTGATCTTGTCTCTGGTCTCCTTGGACTGGCAATGGAGCTGGCAGCGCTGCTTAGCTGCACAACACACGCAAACACACACACACACGTTACAATACTTTATTTACATACAGTTAGCAACAGACCCATATACAGAACCATGACAACATACTGTGACTATATCAGACAATATTACAGGTTGTAAAGAGATCTGGATTTATACTAAACAGGTTGTAAAGAGATCTGGATTTATACTAAACAGGTTGTGAAAAGATCTGGATTTATACTAAACAGGTTGTAAAGAGATCTGGATGTATACTAAACAGGTTGTAAAGAGATCTGGATTTATACTAAACAGGTTGTAAAGAGATCTGGATTTATACTAAACAGGTTGTGAAAAGATCTGGATTTATACTAAACAGGTTGTAAAGAGATCTGGATGTATACTAAACAGGTTGTAAAGAGATCTGGATTTATACTAAACAGGTTGTAAAGAGATCTGGATGTATACTAAACAGGTTGTAAAGAGATCTGGATTTATACTAAACAGGTTGTAAAGAGATCTGGATTTATTCTAAACAGCTTGTAAAGAGATCTGGATTTATTCTAAACAGGTTGTAAAGAGATCTGGATGTATACTAAACAGGTTGTAAAGAGATCTGGATTTATTCTAAACAGCTTGTAAAGAGATCTGGATTTATTCTAAACAGCTTGTAAAGAGATCTGGATTTATACTAAACAGGTAAATCACTTAGTAGTACAAGGCAGACCCAGCATATATCCTCTACAATAAGGACACAGGTCAGAGTAGGCCGTGGAGTATCTCTGTCTAGCCTGTATATGTTTACGTAATCTCCCAGACGTGTGTCTACCCCGACTATGCCATGGCTATAATGTCTGGCATGCGAGATTAGCATTAAGGTGGATTTGCCTGTTCAATGTGTATGTCTACTTGCTGCAACACAAATTGCCCCAAATTTGACTCTACACTACTGAGTCGGACTAGATTTAGCTAGCCACAGAATCACTGTGTGATCTGAGATGACTATGTCTTCGGTACGCTATGTTCAGAGTGCACTGTGATTGATTACCTTACGGATATGAAAAAGTATTAGAAACGCTCTGAGTCCACTCATGGTGATGCTATGCCATTACACAGTCCCTCACTCCCTCAATCTTCCAGCCAGAGTCCCCAGTGAGGGGGCCGACGCCACAGATCATCCCAGAGAGAGAGAGAGTTCTCTGGGTGAGAAGGGCTGACTGATCCCCCTGACCAGCTGGACCCTGGCAGCTGGAACAATCAGCGCCTGTAAAAAGTGTTTTTTTGAACTCCAGAGTATTGCTAGGAGGATGGTGACGGCTAAAAACATCGACAGTATTTCACAACAGGCATAATTAATTATTAGATCTGGAGCAACGTCTGGATTTGAACACAGACTCACTCCTGTTCTCACATCTCTAAACCCTGGAGATGACAACACACTAATGGAATTCATTGTAACCTCTCTCCTTACCTTCCCCCCTTCTCTTTCCTTCCTTTTCTCTCCTCCACATACTTGAGTAATTTTAGCTCAAAGGATGGCATTTAGAAATGACAATGTGGAGAAAAACAATTTAGCGTGGGGACTGTTCTCCTCGGCGCAGCGCTGTGCATAGCCTACTGTGAACCTGGATTAGACTGAGAGACGTGTCAGCGTTTTCCCTCCAGCTCTGCCCTTCACTGGGACCATCAGTTAATACACAGCGAGGAGGCACTGACACCTCCACTTAGAAGGAGTGGATCCGCAAGCTTCACACACTCTGCAAACACACACACACTTCTAGATGATGTCATGGTGTTTTTGAAGACATGGAGAGAAAGAAGGCATGGGAATCCTATTTCTGGGTTCTGATGGATTAAACATATGCTCTGTGATTCACAACAGCTGTCTGGCTGGCGAGGGAGGGAGGGACGGAGAGAGAGAGAGAGAGAGAGAGAGAGAGAGAGAGAGAGAGAGAGAGAGAGAGAGAGAGAGAGAGAGAGAGAGAGAGAGAGAGAGAGAGAGAGAGAGAGAGAGAGAGAGAGAGAGAGAGAGAGAGAGAGAGAGAGAGAGAGAGAGAGGCTGGAAAAGAGCTCAGATGATGTCAGTGTGATTAGGTGGAGTGAGAGAGTTCAAAGAGAGTGTTTTTTAAGAGGGGTTCAGGAAAGGAGTTGTTGTTTTAGAAAGGTTGATAGACAAGGGTTTTGTTTTTGAAGATGGGTGTTTTCACAGTGATCAGCAGAAAAACAGCTGTCGGTGACCATAACATCCCCCTCACCAATCCCCCTACACACACACACACACACACACACAGCTTGTTATTCTGCTTCCACACACTCTCTACATCAGATACAACAGACTTTGGCCACAAAGCAAGAGGAGCCGACTTAAGGCCCACAAGTGTCTCCGTTCCAACCCACCATTTGGAGAAGTCTGTCTGTTTGTAGGCTACTTACGTTCACTGTGTTCATAAGGCAGCCAGTGGTGCTTGTTGTTGTGGAACTCGTACTCGGGGTCCAAGCTACGGCACTGCTCCTCCCTGAAGTCACTGTATAGCTCCTCACACTCCTGGCTGTTACATAGCTGAAATTGGTAGTTAGCACCCAGACAGGTACGACCTCCATTAGCAGGCCTAGGGAGGACAGGGGGAGAGGGTAGAGAGAGAGAGAGAGACAGAGAGAGACAGAGAGAGACAGAGGGATATAAATGTTACACTAGATCAATATGAACAGTGATGACGCGCATCTTTTTGCAAAAGCATCATAATGTGATGGATAGCAATGATACCATGCTGGTTATGTTCTGTTAGGACAAGCTCTAACATTTTTTCACCATGATACCATGGAAATGTTGCTAGGTAGATTTCTCAACAGTTGTTTGATATTTATGTACCTGGGGTTGTCACATTCGCGGGTTCTGAACTGCACCCCTCCTCCACAGGTACGAGTGCAGGACCCAAACTGGCTCCACATGCCCCACCCACCATCCTGCTTTATCATGTCATTGGTCAGCCAGATACAGTGACCTTTGAAGCAGTGCTGTGATAGGACGAGAGAGGGCAGAGACTGTCAGATGGCATAATTTTTTTACCATTACTGTGGTGTGTGTGTGTGTGTGAGAGTATGTATAATAATAATAATAATAATAATAATAATAATAATAATTGTATTATGTATGTATGTAGGTGTGTGTGTTTATGTGTGTGTGTTTATGTGTGTGTGTATTTATGTGTGTGTGTGTTTTCATGCGTTAGTGTACCTTCCCGTCCCCACACATGGTTCCGTCGATGGGCGGTCCTTTCTTGGTCTTGCAGAAAAAGGGGTTGTCAGGGTGGCTGCACCACAGCTGTTTGCAGGGGTCAAACGTCCGGTACTGCAATGGACAGAGAGAGAGACATCCTCACACACACACCCTCTCACATTATACACACACAGCCTGTACCTTAACATATCACCAGCGTAGGCAGGTGACCTGCAACAGTCACAAGAAAGGGTAGATCTTTCTCACATACACACCAGTCACTGGGAGTAGCTAGCATCACAGAACATTCCAGAAATCACCTCAGACCTACTACACCAGGGATAACAAATCAACTGGACCAGTGACTGTACTGAACATGTACAAGAAAATATACAAAATAATAACATCCACAGGAGTCCAGACGGTAGTGTACTGTAGTAGTCCATCACTGGTTCACTGTTACAACAACACGGCTGTACAGGAAGCCAGAGAGCATGCCGACACAACCAAAGAGGATGAGGAGAGAGAGACTCTGACTGAGACACCCTGCAGCTCTGTGGGGTCAGAGAGGAGGTCAGAAGGTGAATATAAAAAGGTCAACATGACCGATCTTTGGTTCAGAGAAGAATAAAGTTGTCCTTAGTCAGTTTTTCATTCCATGCCCCTAATGGTTCAGGTAAGGATGCTGGGGAGAGTAAACTGATCTTAGATCTGTGACAAACTCTCTTCTCTCTCACCTGTTTCCCTCCGCTCCCCCCTCTGTCCCCCTTTCCACAATAACAGAGCCGAGACAGACTCCCTAACCAGAATGACCTAAGGTGACCCCTCCAGTTGAGGTTACAGCAGGGTCAAAAGTCAGCCTGATGGTTGGTTGGCACTGATGACATCAGCTTGGTAGGCTGGCACGCGACACTGCAGGATCCTAAACCTGAATATAGAAAAGCAGCTTTCGCTCCAGACCTTTCTTTCTGTCTGGAAACTTCTCTCTCTCTCTTTCTTTCTACCCTTTTTCTACCTATTTTCTACATGCCAATATGTCTTTCTGAATGGCCAAATAGTTACACAGATATTTACAGTAAACGGATTCATGCGTGTGTCAGGGTTGAGCTCATTTGCTATGGTTGACTTTGTCTGGCTATGGGATCCAGGAAAGCTGTTCGGGACAAATCCAGCATTTTACTTATTCTCTTTGGTACTAAATGGGAACCAGAAACAGAGAGTATGTTTAGAATCCTGCAGTACACATGCCAGGCACAATAATGTGACGATGGGCAAAAAAAAAAAGGAAAAAAAAGAGTAACGTTGCAACGACGACGACAATACTGATATCAATCAAAAGATAAAGAAAAAAGCTCTGGGGGGGGGGGGATAACCTTACCTGTGTTCCAGCCTGGCCCACCTTTTGCAGCTAAAGAATGGTTTGACAACAGAATACAGGGTAATCTAGCAACGTGTGCAAAGCAAAGAGTAGGTCAGCTCAACTCTCAATCAGAACAACTCTTGAACAGTCTGTCTAAAAAGATAAGCTCTTCAGTCAGTGTCAAGGAAAATACTTCTTCAAGTGGGGACTTATGTCGGTAGGGACTTAATTCAGTGAGGAGTGAGGACTTATTCTATTCAGGCGTGGATGTAACCATAGTCATCCTACTGCATCAGTGGGGACTGAAGTGTGAAGTGGTGCTGAAGTAATTGGCTTTTCAACTAATGACAAATTGTACAACTTTGGGAGACGTTAGGACCGTTAGGTGGCAATAGATACTTCTCCTAGTACATATATATATTAGTATTAATATATAGTTAGTAGATGTGTTAGTATACCACCTGTTCCTTTGGGGAGTTCTTACCGCGGTACACATCATGTAGCCCACGCCGAAGTCGAAGCGACACTGTTCGTTCATGGAGTAGTGCAGACCAGGAAGTCTGGGCAGGGACGGCCAGTTATGTTCGTAGGGGTCGTCACGGAGACAGTCGTAGGATCTGGGGAAGGAGTCAAAAGAGATGTGAGCTAACAGTGTTTTCATTTTCATTTCAGGTTTCATTTACAGTGAATAATGGAGAGTGCTAGAGTTTTAATATATTTTTGATTTTATTGTTTTGAACAATCGTTGCAGCAAAATTTCAGTTCAGGAACCCTCCTCAGGCTGCATGAGTTTTCATATTGGAGAACCGTATGCTGAACACTGCCAGACCTAGTAGAGTGGAGTTCCTATAGTTTCTTTGATGTCTGGAGTCATTCAGTTCTAGTGAAAAGGAATGTAAACAAGTTGTTTGGATTGTAATGTGTGTAAGCATGTGTGTGTGTATACAGTGTGTGTATATAGTGTGTGTGTACAGTAGATGTGTGTGTATACAGTGTGTGTGTGTGTACAGTAGGTGTGTGTGTTTATACAGTGTGTGTGTTAGACTCACTGTAGGTATCGTCCTAGCTCCTGCTGGCTACAGCGGGACCAGTGGAAGCGGTGGAAGGCAGCTTGCACCAACGGGGCCATGATGCTCCCCATGTGCACCTCGTCTCCACAGCGATTCCCCTGGCCGTCGTGTTCCATACCCAGCCTGAAGGAGGGGGAGGGGGGAGGGGGGAGGGGAGGGACAGGCGTATGGGTCTACTTCAATGTGTCATGGTGAATATAATGTTTTTTTAACCGTTTTTTACAATCACTTTGGCACTAATTTCAGAACCTTGACGTAATTTTTCAAAACTCTAGACACAAAACTCACAACCAATGATCAAAATGCACATTTTTCAAAACTCTAACACTTTTTTCAATTGCTTGGATACAATACACATAAAACTAAGATCATTTGTTCATTTAACAAAAGTCACCTGTTCAATATGACACAACTTAACATCAAAGTACTACTATTTCAAAAGGCAATTCACACATTACATTTCAGATGAGTGTCTATTCATTTCATTACAATTATCCAACTATCAATTGATACAACTGCTTAAAATGATAAGTAACTGTTGCATTGCTCTTAATGCATAGTTGTATGGAAACAGACAAACAATATTCCATGTTTAGATCATGTAAGTTTCAAAGTAACGAGATTCATTGTCACCAATTAGCGTGGAGCATGAACCAATAAGACTACATTATCTATGGATGTAATATTTCATCATCATTCTTTATCAGACACCGTTTCTATGGTCCCCTTGTAACCTTCCTTGATGAGCTCGATCAGGCCTGTAGAGCTGGTGACGTGACCTATGTCATTGTGTGGGATAATGTCAGGTTCCACCAAGCTCATATGGTGCAAGCATGGTTTCAGGCCCATGCACAATTTACCACCCTGTATTTACCCCCATACTCTCCTTTCCTTAACCCGATTGAGGAATTTTTCTCCACATGGAGATGGAAGGTTTATGATAGGCGCCCTCATGAACAAGTCACTCTTCTCCAGGCCATGGATGACGCATGCAATGACATCACGGCAGACCAGTGTCAGGCCTGGATTCGCCATGGCCAAAGGTTTTTTCCAAGATGTTTGGCTAATGAAAACATCCATTGTGATGTAGATGAGAACCTGTGGCCAAAACCACAAGACAGAGTTGATGAAAATGTACAAGTACAGTAATCACTCCTATGTTTAGCTTTTTACAGTACAAGCAAGCAAGTTGAGGAACACTGCATTTGATGTTTTACAGTACTGTATTGTTTTTCATCAATATATTTCAGATTTTGTTCAATGATTCCACTGTGTCTGTAGTATTCTCTCTACTACTGTAGTACTTTTACAGGGATGTATTTACATGTAGTACCATAATGAAATATGTATCACCTGTTTTGTACTACAATATTTAATGATCGTACGAACAATGACACAGTGAAACTATCGGTGGCTTGTGTGTGGGTGATCTAAATTAACGTTTCACTGGTATTTCACAATAAATTTGTTTTTTGAACCAATGATTGTGCAAGTGCAAGATTTCTTTAAAGATATGAATGCACAATGCAATGTTTTGAACATTGGACAGCCTGTGTTACAAGTGATGACCGTTTTGAGTTTTGTGTCTAGAGTTTTGAAAAATTACGTCAAGGTTCTGAAATTAGTGCCAAAGTTATTGTAAAAAACGGTATTGTGTGTAGCCCTAAGTCGATACAGTGTGTGTGTGAGTTTGTGTGTTTGAGTGTGTGTGAGTGTGTGTGTTTAAGTGTGTGCGTGTATGTGT